>NW_008351958.1:5361052-5410869 GCF_000622305.1 Nannospalax galili | reverse complement strand
TAGAAGAAGCATTTCACTACAGCTTTAACATATTCAGTAACAATTTCCAGAACAAAGAAACATCTCTTTCAAAAGTGACTGTAAATTTTTAGGTTCACAGTTGAATTAATACAGTTACACAGTACTGAACTCAGCATAAACCCTGTAAGACATAAAATTGAATGAGGTTTTAACCTTTAAACAAGATCTCCATTTCATTTTAAAATATGCTGTTTCCTATGTTTTTAATGCTACTAACACTTAGATGTTTGTACATGTGCCATTAATCTTTATGTATCTGATTATTACTAGTCATAGTCAGTTACATTCGGATCCTTGGCACCTGAGTATGGATATAAAGTCATCAGGTAGGTTTCAATGGTAATGTTTATCAACTCTACTAATTAACATGAAGTAAATTTTTATGCTTCCTCCTCAAATATGTCTTTTTAAAAATCTGTTGATTTTTCTGTGTGTATATCATACAGAACATCCCACACAGTCTTAGCTGTATATATACCCACTTCCCAAATGGCACCATCCCATAGCCTCCCCCTCCCACATACTGGAGCCCACATACTCGGTCGTCCCTGTTACTGTCCACTGTATTGTTGGCACCCCCAGCCATTCCCCAGTGCTTGTCCGTCTGCTGAGCCTAATCAACCTATCTAGGGTCCCTTGTTTTAGGAAGATCATTTGTTCCTCATCTAGCAGCAGTCTTCCTTTAGATAAGATTGGGGTCTGCTGTTCATTTTCCAAGTTCTATGCTCAGTTACTGTCTAGGAATCTTTTGGGCCACCCTGACCAATAACTCAAAGGAAGGTGTCTCCTATCTGGCATTGTTTCTTGTTATGTAGCCTTTAGCTATACATATGGACTCTTAAAAAATTATATTAGCCCCTTTAATCTTGGGTTACACTTTCCTTTTGGGTGTTTAAGGTCATACAGTTGGCCCAGATAAACCAATTTATTTTTACTCTTAAGGACATTTGATGATCTCCTCCTCAGGGGTCACGTGGGTTTAGGAGGAGCCCCTGACTCCATTCTTTTACCAGTTTTGTCTATGTGAAGATAAGTCATGTTACATTTTTTAAAAATATCTTAAGTAGGGCTGGAGAGATGGCTCAGCGGTTAAGAGCACTGACTGCTCTTGCAGAGGACCCAGGTTCAATTCCCAGCACCCACATGGCGGCTACAAACCATCCTTAACTCCAGTTCCAGGGGAATCCGAAGCCCTCTTTCAATCTCTGCAGCATTGCACAACACGGGTGCACTCACAAACATGCAGGCAATATGCTCACACACATAAAATAAAAAAAAATAAAATATTTTAAAATTTTTCAGTTAATAAAATGTGTATGAAATATCATATGCTAATACCCATGGTATTATGAAACCAGATTTAAGTATCTGTACTTTAACTTACTAATATGTCTTCCTTTTACTTTTCTTTTAAAAGGTGATTAGGAATTGCATATTGCATAATGATATTTATGTGATCATTCCAACTTCTGTGTGCTCATTTCCACTGTGGTAAAAATAAGTTATGTTTTCTAAACTTGGAGAAGCTTAAGAAACTAGCAGCTTGCTAGTAGCCTAAAGAACAGCCAGTCAAGGTTGGCTGAGACATTCAAGGAACTCCAACATGGGCCTTTCAAGGGAAAGACTCAAATTGATAGATATCATGGCATTTCTAAGACATTAACAGTATATTGTAAGATAATAAAGTCACTGAGTTCTATGTGACTCTACTATTAAATAAATATATAACAAAAAGAAATATTAAGAAGTTGATTAGATAATAGTACACAGTATTCTTTGTGGAGAATAAAGAAACAGTACAAATTTGAATGCATATTGGGGAGGTCAAAGAAAACCAAACTGTGGCTATATAAAATTATGGAGTATTAGGTAACAAATTATCCCAAACTTGGAGTTGAGATAAGAAATACTTTTTACCTTAGACCATTTCTCTACTTGATGATTTCCAAAACAGCTTAGCTGGTTTTCTAGCTCAGGGGCTATCACAAATGATGCAGTCAAAATAACAACTGGTGCTTAAATGGTGATAAGAATAGCTTTAAGACAGCTCATTCACATGGCTGACCAAAGCAAACTCTTCAAGTGCTACTACATTTGTGTGACTGTCCATTTAAACAGCCATTTGTGTCTTGTCTTCGCTAGGAGAATTGTAGATGCGGCTACTTGCTCAGCCTCACAACATTGAAAGTGGCATCCTCCAGAGTGAATGACCCAAGAAGGTAAGGAAGGAGATAAACTGTGCTCTATAGCCTAGCTATGAAAGTTACATACCAGCATTTCCACAACCTATGGACTATATAAGTCGCAGGTAACTCAAAGTGAGAGGAGACTATACAAGGCCGTGAATTAGACATGAAAATTATTGAGGGCATTTTAAAAGAGGGCTACTGTGAGAGTTTTGTCAAAATAGTCCTTTTGTCATTAAGACAAGAAATATGCATATTACTTGGAAATATAGAAAGTTGAAGAAAGGAAATGTGCTTGCTTTTGGAGACAGAGAAAGGGTCAGAAAAGTAGATGCAAGAAAATGCCTTATGGTTGATGCATTTTTATTTAGCTTTACCGAGCTATTGACTTTTAAAATTACATACATTTCCAACCTAATTCAAATAAAAATAATTGACTAATAGAGATTTTTAAATAGTATGTTTACTCAGCAAAAATCAGATCCCAGAACTTGAGATGTAAATAAAACTAAGGCCATGTATGAGCTTGTTTAGCATCTCTCTTCTCTGTATTTGATTATGTCCCAGAAGTTTCTAACTGATCTTGTTTTCAAAGAAGATTTATTTTATTTTTATTCATGTGTATGGGTATGTGTGTATGCACGTGTGTGTTTAAGTACCCACAGAAGTCAGAAGAGAGCATCAGGTTTCTTGAAGCTGGAGTTACAGGTGGTTATAAGCTGCCTTATGTGGGTGCTGGAAACAAAACTTGGTGCCTCTGCAGGAGAAGCAGGGGCCCTTAACCCCTAAGCCATCTCTCTAGCTCCCTAATTGGACCCTTTAACCTTAATGATTAAAGCATACTCCCTTCTATGTTTTGAATTATCCTGTCTCCCTTCATTGCCCTATTGTCCTTGCAGTTATGTTTCCATCATCCAACTCAATGGAGTAAATGAGGCTCTAAATTAATATATATGGAGCAGTTGTTACCATACGTACTTCATAGCCCTTGATAAATGGGCCGCTTTATCTCTTCAGTTTTCTAATCAATCCTGAAAAAGAGCACACTTTACTTACACATGTTTTCAAAGTTGTGGAAAATAAATCCAAGGCTTTTAATAAAACCAACTGTCTAATGAATCAGACAGAGTCCCGAAAGAGGATTAGGTTTCGTGTCCATGGACCACTCCAGCCCTGAAGAAAGACAAGCACGGAGAAGCTCTTCAAACATCTGTTATATTTCTGTTGCTGTCAATCAGCCAGTTGCGGATCTGTGTTGATTTTCAGTTACAGAATCATAGATACATTAGGTGTTTTTGGACCTGAAAGAGTGTATGATTTAACTTAATTTAATTTTTATTTGTCTGTAGAAAGTATTGCAGTTCGCATTCATAGAGGGAAACCAAGTTAATTCTTATTGGAATACTTTGATAATAGAAAATAAAACACTAAAAGTAAAGAGTTAGAATTGGGTGATGGCTGTCTGGTATATGGTGGAAAGAAAATCTCTGATGTTAAGACCATTTAGAAACATTTGGTTGCCACATAGAGACAGCAAGTCCTGAAGTTCTACTCTAGTTTATGTAAGACAGTTCTGGAAAAGAATAGCAACACAACACTAATACAGAGTAGATTTGTTTTCTTTATGCCAAGAATATATCAAAAAGACTCAACAAGGTTATCTATACAATGGTCAGGTAGACATAGATTTTTAACTTACTCATGGAATCATTTCAGATGTTGCTTGTAGGTATCCAAAACCTGTTTGTTAAATTTGACAAGTAAACAAATGTTATATCAGCATAGCTTTTTTTCTAATCTGGGAACTGGGCACACAGCCAGAATAAACTTGTTCTCTCCAAAAGCCATCTGCACTGTGGCTAGAGCCATCAATTCTCTCCAGTTCTTTTAGTATGAAGAAGGTCTGGACAAACTTTGTGGGAAAGTTCTATTAGCTGCCCAGCAAAAACTTAGAAATGCACATACAGCAGGTGCTTTTAGGCTACCCCATGGCAGCAAGCACATTATATATTACAAAATCTAATATGTTATTCACAGTTGCCAAGATTAGAGATATGTAAAAAAAGTGGCTCTTGTAAAGAGTAATGAAGAAACTATTAAGATATGAAAATGCGTCATTGTAGAGATTAGACTGGAACTTCTTTCTGGTAACCAAGACGTATGAAAGGTTCTGCCAAGCAAATTTATATGTAAAGGGTTAATATTTTAAGAATAATAAACTGAAATGGTAATTATTCTTCCTGTGGATCATATTCCTGCAAAGCCTGTCTGCCATTATGGTCCTAAGGAAGGCATATGGTTATAGTTAATAAACCCACTGATGGTATCTTGGGTGGGAGAATGGAAGAGAAATCCTGAGTAACTAAGTATTTGATCAAAGACAATGAGTTAACTATGGGTATCTGAGACTCCTTCTTTTGGAAAAAGCCAAGGTTATGTTTGCCCTCAAATCCTCCTTGACGATGTGGGACTGTAGGAGAAGTTTGTCAATAATAAATTTTAGGAATAATCTTGAATTCTATTGTGCAAACTTTCAAGTTCATTAAAGAAGTTAACTTAAGATTGTTTGGTAGACATCTAAATTGTCTAGAACTTACCTCTAGATGAATCCAAACCTACAGAAAGCCCTACTTTTGAGCTACATTTTTTTAGCCTGATATAGTATTTCTGTCATTGACTTGAGAGCTAGTGCAATGCCTAGTATGTAAGGTCATAACTGAAAAGAGAAGAAAGGTGCTTCTTCAGTAATTCCAGGGATTTTGCTAAGAGTGCTGTTAATCAGTGTTTTCTAATAGATGTCTCAGCAGGAAGAGTGTTTTTTCCTAAAGGAAACAGAAAGAGATTCCTTTACATAGTTTGTGTATTTTTCTCTTGCAACCATTGCAAGCCTTGTAAATAGATGTCTCGTTTTCCACTTCAATCAGCAGAATGCTGATAACCATTTTTTGTTTAACATTGACTCAGGCTGCAAATCTATACATCCTTCTGATTTTATGACCCTGGCCTATTTGTGCTTTTACTGGCCAGGAACTTAAACTATTTATTTAAAAGAAAAACCTTTTCTTATTTATTTTTACGTGTTACCCAGTATTCTTAATGACAATAAATGATGATAAAAATGGAGACTCCCTAAAATAAAGACTCTTCTGAGATGAAATTTCATTGTCACCATAATGTATACTATCATGAATTTCTGTATTTTCTTCTTTTGTTGTTTAAAAAGGTTAAGATTTGGTAAAATAATTCAATATATTTACATTTATAAGTATAGAAAACCTTGATCTGGAATTTAATCTTATGTCTGGCAGGGACAAAGTCTAACGTCCGTGCATAGAATCCTGTCAATTTGAAGAAAGTGTCAATTTATACAGCTAATTCATCAATTTTTAAACAGTCTATTGCATGCTTACTTGATTTTCAGTCCTTGTTGAGTATTATCAATAACAAAAGCAATAATAATAAAGATGTATTGCATGGATTTCTTTTAAATTTTTACATTTTATTTATTATGTGTATGTAGATATACATGTGAACACATACTATGGTATGGATATGGAGGTCAGAGAACATCTTGTAATATTTGATTCACTCCTTCCACCATGTAGGTCCTGGAACTCGAATTCCAGTTGTCAGGCTTGGCAGCAATCACCATTACCTGCTGAGCCATCTCCCAGGCCTCAGACTGACTTCTTAATGGTTCATATGTTACTTATAAAAATATAACATACAGAATGAATCATTAAAAATTATAGAAGATATTTTTAAAATATTTTAATATTATTTTTATTTTATGTGTATGAGTGTATTATCTGCAGGTGTGTAAGTGCATCTGTGTCATGCAATAACCACAGAAGTCAGAAGGGGGCATCTGATCCCCTGGAACTGGAGTTATGGAAGGTTGTTACTACCATGTGGGTGCTAGGAACTGAACTCAGGTCCTCTGCAAGAGCAGTCAGCACTCTTAACCATTAAGTCATCTCTCCAGCTCCTATCAAAGATATTTTACAACTAAATGTATTCACAACTTAAGCAGTGTAAGAAGTCATGTATTTTTTTAAAGGAAGGAAATCAACAAATATTAAAATTATTAGAAAATGTATTCTCAGGAAGTAAAATCAAACTGAATAAAATGAAACTAATGTTTATAAAAAGATTCCTCAGCATATTTTTGAATTTTTGTGTATGAAATATACAACATCTTAATCATCTTTATACACCCTTCCCAGTTGGGACCCTCCCATAGCACACCCCCAACACTGGATTCATGTATTCTATCACTTATGTTAAGGCCTATATAGTCAAATTAGTATCCCCAAATGTCTCTCAGGGCAAATTCATCAACTGAGGTCTAGTCAGCCTATTTAGAGTCGCTCCCTTTAAAATGATCAGCTATTCCTCACCCAGCACTAATCAGCTGACAATAGTTCTTCAGTCAAGATTGGGTCCTGCTGCCCATTTCCACAGTTCTATGCTGGGTTTTTGTCTGCTTGATTTTGCATGGGTCTTGTACATGCTGACACCATTATTGCAGGTTCATATGAGTAAGGTCCCAGGAGCCTGTAAGACTCTATTTCCATATGGACATGCACCTCCTCCCCTGGCTCTTACACTATTTCAACCCCTCTTATGCAATTATCCCTGAGTCCTGAGTAGGTGAAGTTTAATATAGGAGCCCTGTTGAAGGACCCACACTCTGTAGATTCTTATTCTCTAAGCTTTGGTCATTTGTGACCCTTTGTGTTCATTGCCATCTGTTGCATGAGAGAAATTCATTGATGAAAGTTGAAAGATGCATAGTATTCCCTCTACCTCTTGTTTCACTGTTTCATGAGACTTAAGTAGAGCAGTTCCATTGTAGATGTGTCACTTAGAGTTGAGCATTTCACAGACACTTAATCTCTCAGTGTAACTAGTTGTGGAACACAAAAAAAGAGCCCTTTACAAAAAGTAAATAGTTCTAAACTAAGCAGAAACAAAAATAAAGCATAGTACTTTGTGGGACAGTAAGTGTAGCCAAGAAATAGAATTTAATATGGAGGTTGATAGTGAGACTTAAGTGCCTTAAAGGTAAAATAAGTAGTTTAATTTGAATGTGTTGAATTTTGAAATGTTATCTAATTATCAAGCTGTAGAGTTGGAGACATTTTACTGGGAATCGAGTAATGGTCAGGATTTTTTTCTTTGGTGTAGATTAGGGAAGCCCATACACTGTACTGTAGGTCAGGCTCTGTCTAACAATCAATCTACACTAGAGAATTAGTTAATGGGAACAAGTGAGGACATCTCGGGCTAAGTAAAGAAGCAAGCATGAAATTTAAGTCTGCACAGATGGAAGGAAGAATTTGAAGTAAATATAGGGGGCAGAAGAGCAAAACCAGATTCTGGAATCTCTCATTTGAAGTGGTAGCTACAAGGTCTACATGAGTGGTTAAAGAAAAGTATGTGTAATTGGAAGTAAACAGAGAAGCCATCCCATAAAATTTAGTGGGCTGTGATTATAGCAGAGGACACCAGACTTCCAAAAATATTATTGGAATACTATAAATAAATAGAAATTATCTTCAAAATAGAAGTGCTAGTAAAATCCTTGAAAGTGTACGGGGCATTTAAATAGGTATTGATGGACAGTAATATAATATACAGGTAAGAGAACAGCTCTTGGAAAATGGTGGGTGTTAGGAAGGAAAGGGAAGAAGATCTAGGCACGTCCATGAGGGAATGACTCAAGAGAAATGGAGAAGAAGCCATGCTGGCATCTGAGTAGCTGTGACTCTGCATCATGCTCCACTCCACCTATCTGCATTTAAAGAATGTCAAAATAAATATAAACTGAGCATGGTGGCACATGCCTTTAATCCCAGCACTGGGAAGGCAGAGGAAAGCAAATCTCTGTCAGATGGAGGCCAGCCGGATCTACATAGTGAGTTCCAGACCTTCCAGAGCTACAGGGAGACCCTGTCCCAAAATGACCAGATAAATAAATAAATAAATAATAAAAATAAATAAATATAATATACTAAGCTGTGTAGTATGATATGCTAAATACTAAAGGCCCAGGCTGATGATTCAAGGATATAGAGAAACTGTAAATTTTGAAGAAATATCAAGAGTCTGCTAGTCACTTAATCTCCTCTTTATCAACTATGATACCACTCCTTTCCCCCTTTGGTGATATAAATCTGAGAGTCCTAATGTAGTAGGCAAGAAATATAAAGCAAATGTGTGCAAAAGTCTCATGGTAAAATGTATTTATAAAAGCGACTTTTAAAAAACTTTTTATTTATTTAAGATGTATGAGTGTTATGCCTGCATGTAAGTGCACCCATGTTGGGCAATGCCTGTGGAGGCCAGAAGAGGGCATTGGATACCCTGGAACTGGAGTTATGGCCAGTTGTTAGGCACCATGTGGGTGCTGATATTAGAACCTGGGTCATTTACAAGAGCAGCCAGCACTCTTAATCGCTGAGCCATCTCTCCGGACCCTCCCCCAAAGCAACTTTTAGCTTATTTTTCCATCATCAAATTGACATCATGAGTTGATGTTACCAATTGTATTTTAAAACCCAGAGATAATCTTCTCCCGAGAGTCCCACTTCCCACCCCCTGCCAGCTTACATGTGAGCTTCTTCCACACTTCTCTTTGAACAGATGTTCTCAAATTTTAGCATTTATCAGAATTACCAAGAGGAATCACTAACAATTTCTGTTTCATTGCTTCTGAGTTAGTGATTTGACTTTATTATTTGCTTGCAGATTTGGTGATCCAGTTAGTCTGGGGACCATGAGAATGGCTGACTTAAAAAATACTAAGCTTTGTATACTTGCAGTCAGTATACTTGTCTTGTGCACCAGGTGATGTCAAAAGAGGCTATAATGCTCATCTCCCAATGGGCTGACACACTGCTTGGTACAATAATAAATCTGGGCTAAATACATGAAACAATTACTTTCATTTCTAACTGAACACTGGATTTTTAGTGTGTGTGTGTGTGTGTGTGTGTGTGTGTGTGTGTGTGTCCTTTAACCTTGTATTTCTCTCTCTCTTTATTCTTTAGAAGTGCTACCTATTTTTGTCTTAGAAGTCCAGCTTCAAAATTGGAGCTTTAATTCTTGAGTGACTAGAAGATACTCAGGGAAGTATGGCATATATAAGTTCTACAACTGTCTCTTCTACTTCTAGGATTTTCAGGAGTTTTGTATCTCCACTCCTTTTTGAGTTTTTCAAGAATTAAAGTTCTTCTCATCTCAGAACAGTTTTTAAATACTGTTTCCTAACACTGGGATCTGAATTCTCCTTTTTACCATCTCATTTTCTATGCCTTAATGTTCAGGCCTTGGGTGTCTAATAAGCCATCTAGAAGTCTTCACCTTCAGTAAGAACGTCTCACTGAAATCCCAACCTCACATCACACGCTATCCTTCAATAAACTACTTCAAAGAAAACAATAACACAACGGATTGGCTATTGTATACTATACAAAATATTTTCTTTTGATCTGAATATCTCTGATACAGTTTTCATTGGTCTCTTATTCATTCTTAGAACACAGTACACCCCAAATCTATTGACTTTCATATCTGGCAGCTATATATGCATTTGTCCCTCTCCAACTGAATTTTGATCACATTATCTTAGGCACTTGTGATGATGTGAGATGCTCATAAAGTTGCATAGGAAACAGTGGGACTTCATTTTTTCCTAATGCATTCATAACTAACAATAATTACCAGAATTTCTGAAACATACTTATAGCTTATTATTTTTCTATTCAAAGTTTTAAAGCACTTTTAGTCCACGAATGTAAATCCTTTGTTCTCTGTAATGCTAGCAACAATTTTCCATTAATGGTAGGCCAGTCACATCATTTGTCGCAACAGGAAATGATACTTAATGTTCATTGCAGCCTCTGTACCTTTGCTGGTAATGTCTCACCAATTTCATAAATTCTCTTCTCTGTGTAGATCCCGATTACATACTTCCTTTTCTTATTTTTTAGAAGAAGCATTTCATTACAGCTTTAACATACTTCCAAACTTCTAAAATATTTTCATACTCTGATGCAAGCACTTTAAGGAACAAGATAAGGAAGAACACACCACTAATTATCTCACATCTCTGATTCATAACTAGCATTTTGTTCTTTATTTGGTTAAACACTTTATTCCTCATTCTCTGCTTTATGTGGGTTAATCTTTTAACTGCCACACAGCTATATATTACTGTGTACAAAGGCTGCAATTCTCTGTATCCTCATGGTATCCAGAGCAGCAATTTATGTGTAATGCATGCAGAATATTTTGGGTTTGATAAAATATCCAAACACCTAAAAGTTAAAAAGATGTGGCTTAATAGGAAGGAAAAGTGAGAGAGGGAATGAGACCAAAATTAGCATGGGAAAAAAATTAGTTGGCAAAGATGAAGACTGAAAATCCCACCCAACAAGGTCCACATGTCACTGAGTGTGTAGAAGAAAAATGCATGCTATAAAAGTCACCTACAAGGGAACCAATCCACTAGCAAGGAAGCTATTGAGCTTCCCACCTTCTTTCCATCTCTGGCCAAGTTTTCCCCTTGGAAGTGCACTCTTTCTTAATAACCTGATTTATCTATGGATGATGGAATTTGGCCCTGCCCAAATTTTTGTTCTCAGAAACAAGAAACTGGTGGGCACCAACCAGATTCTGGTATCTTCCTATAACACTAAGAACAGAAGAAAACTATATAAATGTTTGAACTGTAATTAATAGAAACCCTTACAACATTATTATCTGTGGTACTGGGGATCAGACACAAGTCCTCACCCATATCAAGCAAACAGTAACCACTGAACTCCAATCCAGCTCTTAAAAATCTTAAAAGGAACAGTTTTGTCTTGTTTTGTATATTTAATTGAATTTTTTGTATTTTATACAAAACATATTTTTTGTAAAAATTTTTATTGAATGTTTGTGCAGTTCATACAGAACATCTTTATCATCTTTATAAATCCTTCCCCACCGGCACTCTCCCATAGCCTCCTTCCCTTCACTGGATTTCGTGCAGTCTGTCATTTGTGTCAAGGCCTATCATGTCAAATTAGTGTCTCCAGAAATCCTTCAGTGTAAGTTCATCCACTGAGGTCTTGTCAGCCTATCTAGAGTCCCTCCTGTAAAGAAGATCATCTCTTCGTAACCCAACAGTAATCAGCCGCCCAACAGTTCTTCAGCTAAGATTGGTACCTGCTGCCTATTCCCACAGTTCTATGCCAGGTTTTTGTCTGCTTGAGTTTGCATTGGTCTTGTACATGCTGTCACTATTGCTGTAAGTTCATATGAGCAAGGTCCCAGGAGTATGTAAGACTCTATTTCTATATGTTAATGCACCTCCTCCCCTGACTCTGATAATCTTTCCACCCTCTCTTACACAGCGGTTCCTGGGCCCTGTGTTCATTGCCCTCTGTTGCATGAGGAAGCTTTATTGATGAGAGCTGAGAGATGCATTAGTACTCTACCTAACCCTTACTCCACTGTGTTCTGTGAGACTTAGGTGTAGCAGTACCATTGTAGACGTCACTTAGGCTTGGTCCATTCACAGACAATCTCTGTGTATGACCAGTTGTAGAACTCTGCAATAATCATCTGTTGCAAAAGAAGCTTCTTTGATGAGTGGTGACTGGCATACTTGTCTGTAAATACAAGGTCCATATTTTGTACATAGTAAGAAACTACATTTATCTAGGGATGTGACAGCCTTGGGGTTTTCTCTAAGATCTGTGACCTCTCCATCCATGTGTATTTGGCTAGGTTTACAGTACCACACACAAATTTCCTCCCATGAGTGAGCTTTAAGTTCAATTAGGTCGCTGTTGATTGTCCCCAAGATAAAAGTGCCACTACTGCCCCCATATAGATGCTGTGCCAGTCATTGTTGTGGTTATTAGGCCTTAAAGCTGATCAGATCATTGATTGATTTTCTCACTTAGCAGTTTACATAGTGCTCTCCAAAACTACGAGAGCTAGCCATCAGGGGAGGGGACATCCAGGTCACTTCCAGCTCCATTGCTCCAAGTCCTGTGCCCAAAGCATGTCCTGTCTTCAGCGATAGGGTCTTACCTTGAAGTTTGGGGAGGCAATCAAGGGCTGTGGTAATAGTCTGTATAATTTCGGGAGTTTCTTGGACTACCCTGGCCAATAGCTCAAAGGAAGGTTTCTCCTGTCTGGCACTATTTCTTGTTATGCAGCCTTCAGCTATACACATGGACTCATGTGGAGATAGTATATGTTTAATTTTTCAGTACTTCTTTTTGACTAATATGATTCCCTCTGTTTTTTACACTATCTTGGCATTATTTATCCCTCCTCTTTCCCTGTCTAACCCTCCCTCCATGCCCTCCCTACTTAAAGAACAAAACATCTTAATCACCATTATAACTCTCAATCAGCAACCCCCCCATGTCCCCTCCACCAGATTTCATGCATTCTGTCATACATGTTAAGATCAAGTCAAATGTGTGTACTCAGATGTTGCTCAGCTCAAGTTCATCCACTGGAATTTAGTCAGCATATCTAGAGTCACCCCATAAAGAAGAACAATGATCATAAGGAAACAGAGTCTTTCAGGCCTTTGGGTACTTGATTACATGGTCTTATAGCAGTGGTGTCAGTGCGCACAAGACCCATGCAAAGTCAATCAGACATAGAACTGGAGAAATGGGTAACAGGGCCCAACCTTAGCTAAAGAAATACTGGCAGCTGATTACTGCTGGGTGTGGGAGAGTTGATCTTCTTTAAGGAACAGTTTTTGAAAAAAGACTTTCTCTTCAACTTTTGAAATCAAATTGTCATGTACAAATCATGATCTGTGACATCCATCTCTTATTAAAACAAAGAGAGCAATTTCCCAACATTGTGGTGGGAAAGTTTTCCCATATTACCCATTTTCCTTTTAAGTTTCCATTGTTTATTAAGTAGGCCCTTTTTTGATGTGCACATGCTCTTTCTACAGTGTGACGTCCTCAGTGTAATCTTTTAACTCCTACGTAGTTCTATACTTGGATGCAGGCCACATCCTCAGGCCAACTTTTCAAGGATATGATAAGTCACAAGTGGTACTCACCAGTTGTATACTTTTAAAACAAGAAGTTTTATTTTCCTGAAGATGCTAACAAACTATAAGGCATGTTGGAATAGTCTTTATTCCTGGCTTTGAAATATATTAAGCTTGTTCAAGTACCAGCCTCACATTTACCCTGACTTTCTCCTGTGTCTTGAGAGGAAATAAGAGGAAGACTGTAAACGCATAGCTACACTGTGATGTGCCCCTGACTCCCAGGCTGCCCAGCCCCAGGAGTTTCTGCAGATTACTTTTATAAAGCCTGTCTTTTTCTTTAATAGAAATCTACCTTAGAATGTGTTGTGAGAATTAAGAGAAGTAGTCTACTTAAATCATTTAGTGCACAATTACGTGTATGGGGGAGAGAGAGAGACAGACAGACAGACAGAGACAGAGACAGACAGAGACAGAGACACTGAGAGAGACAGCAAGAGAGACAGAGACAGAAAGACAGAGACAGATAGAGAGACACACAGACAGCGAGAGAGACAGAGAGAGAGAGAGAGAGAAAGAGGAGAATTTATCTTGTGTCCAATAATGCAGACATGAGGAGGTAGAAGAACAAGGAGGAAAGGACAGAGAACATCCAGGGTTTTGATGAAAGGAAGAATAAACATACACTTACACCTTTCTAAGTTAAAAATGTGCATGGTTGGGAAGAAAATCATAAATATAGTAATAGAATTGGAGGTTTGAATAATGTATGAAAGAAGGATCAAAAGGAAACCCTGTTTATAATCAGAAACACAGCTTGGACATAAGGGGCTCAGTCCAGCTTCCATGGCATACATCCCAATCCTGGAGAAGATTCTTATTTGGAAAGGTAGAGGAAGGAACGCACAGGGAGACAGTACAGAAATGAGCAGAGCAACTTGAAGTAATGAGAAATAAAGAGATTCGGTTGGAACATCTGTGAAGTCCCAGATGCTAGACAAATCAGTGAGGTCTTGATGTCACACTGTACCAGAACACTGAGTAACTCTTAGAACCGAACCAAATGTCCTTTGGTCTTTTCCTTGCTTCACTTTCCCACCAACAGTGCTTGCCTATGTGCTTCCAGAATATCTGTGCATCATCTGAGCTGCATGAGTCCATCGAATGATGCACTTGTTCAGAAAGATACATGTGACTGTCCAAATACTCTGGCCAACATCAGAGGGCGCCAAGCAAGATCCACTTCAACAGATCATAATTTATATTGGCAGCTAGACAAACAAAAGCAGAGTGACGCATGAACCAGCTTAAGGAAATTGCCAATCCTCCACCAACTGCTTGTTAGATTACTCTTAAATGTTTCTAAATAGGTCACTTAGAAAAACATCATGTGGACCATAGTAAGTCAGAAGAAAATAACTGTCACTTTAGCAAGCTGAATTCTTAAGCTAAATGCCTTTACTTTGGTCTTTTTATTTAACTGTCATCTGGGTGAAGGTAAAAAACAAAATTGTCACGGTTTTGTAGTGGTCAGCAGTTTGAATGATTCACATTTCAACATGGCCCTGGGACAACTGTGGGCCTTTTCCAGGTGGTTTTTGGCACTACCTTCATGGCTGGTCACACCATGTGTTTTACCTTGGAGACTGGGAGAATAATAATAATGACCCCATCTCTTAGAGAACCACGGCTTCACTCTGGCAAAGGTTCCAAGCCAAAATTCTAAGATGTTAAGTTCTAGGATGAGGAGTTCCCAAGAATCAGGTCACTCAGCCTCTCTTTCCCCAGTGTTCAGCAACAAGATAATCCTTGGAAGGCTCTCAAATCAGCTCTCTGGCTGAGGTAAGGTCTGATGTCAGAAATGAACTCTAATAGGATTTGAGCCAAACATTGTTGTATAAATGACTTTGCCCAACTGGAAACACAGCCAAAGGAAATCGGTCAGTAATGATTGACTTCTTTGTGATTGTATATATTGTTCTATCTGCGATGCTTAAGAGTAGAAGAAATTTCTAGCATCCATTTTTAAAGTAAAGAATAGTAAAACAGAAAAGGGCAATCTCTCTTTTGATATTTAATATAGTGTGTAATAATTATACCATATTTTTCATTTGGGAAAACAGTGGTTTCTACTATCCATGAAAACTAATGATTGAACTGAAGAGATGGCTCAGCAGTTAAGAGTACTGGCTGGTCTTGCAGAGGACCCAGGTTTGGTTCCCAGCACCACATGAAGACTAACAACCTTCTATAACTCCAATTCCAGGAAATTCAAACCCTCTTTGACCTCACAGGTACTGCATGACATGGGTAAACTTACATACATCCAAGCAATAAGCTATACATAAAAAATACAATATTTTTTAAAACAATTAAGAAATTTTACTAATAAGTAAGTATTAGTTCACAGGGTGTACAGTTTTCTGTCCTATGTCTCTTTTATCGTCAGATCATTTGTTTATGCAAAGTTCAAATATGAACCCTCAGTTAAAAATCCCCAGCATGACCTTTCATGACCTTATGTATGATAAAAGGGATAATACATACTGATCTGTTCTTTATATACCCTTTAGATAAGTTAAGAGGAAGTAGAAAGATTGTAAGAGCCAATGGGACAGGATGCACACTGCTAGATACTGCCTTCCAAAAATGACAGGGATGCTGTACCTATGAAATATCAACAATATGATTGCTTAAATAAGACCTGAATAATGATAAGACCAATTGACATGCCAACATGGATGGAGGAAATTTCACAAGGTCCCAACTCTAGATGAATAACTACAGACAATTAATGGCTGCTGAGAAAGAGAATCAGTTTTTGCAAGGACAATCTCTCTAATAAATTTTCCAAGTGGTCAGCACCAAAGACATGTTCACTAGCACCACTAAATGGACTCAGAGGTTATTTATATCTCTCTCTCTTTCTCACACACACACACACACACAC
Organism: Nannospalax galili; assembly: GCF_000622305.1. Classification (NCBI taxonomy): domain Eukaryota; kingdom Metazoa; phylum Chordata; class Mammalia; order Rodentia; family Spalacidae; genus Nannospalax; species Nannospalax galili. The sequence continues at coordinate 5,394,686 of NW_008351958.1, read as the reverse complement.
ACACACACACACACACATACACACACACACATAAATATGATAAAGAAGAAAATAGGGTATTGAGAGGAAATGAGGCAATATGGGGAGAGGAACAGGTGGAAATGATAGAAATGCAGTACTTGTGTATGAAATCCTCAAAAAGGATGTTAAGAGGATCATTATTGTAGTTACTCTTAAAAAATTATATCTTTGAAAACATCGTAGAAACAATAATAGGAAACCTTCAACAATATATGCTGAAACTCTCTTTTGAATTAGAAATGAATCCTGGAAACCCCTGTTAGTCACAGTCATAACCTTCAAGAGACTCATACTCTAGTAAAACAAAGAACATGTGAACACAATAGTCATGATTCAAGCAGACTCTAATGAATGAAATGCTACAAATGCTAGAAAGTTTATGAGAGGTAATTCCCAGCAAGTGCAATAGAGACAGCATCATAGGAAAGAAGCACTTCTTCTTCTATGATTTGAGTCATCAGAACAAAGCAGACCTTCAATAGAGATAAGATACAGATTCATAGCATGAAGTGTGGAAAGTGTTCATGATAGTTGAGGATTTGTTATACAGAAATCAAAATGACATGATTTGGAGCTAATGTAAAAGGAAGAGAAAATAGAGAGTTGAGACTATAAAGCAGGATCAGGTGAAAATTGCAGAGGGCCTTCAATACTGTCCTAAGAACTCTGAACTTTATTTTCTGTTAAATGGGGAGCTGTGGAAGTTCTGATCAGGTAAGTAGCATGCTGACATGTGTTCAAAAAGATAACTTCAGTGGCAACATAAATAATAGATTTTCAGAAAAAGAAAATCCAGGAAAGCACATTAAAGGAGTGTTATAATAGTCCAGGAGGCAAGCAGGAATGATTGATATGAACAGTAACCCCAAGTCAATCAGCAAGCCAACTCTATGACATTGGCTGGGCAAAAAGATATGTGAATTAAAAAAAAAGGGATGTTTCAGGCAACAGCTGAGTTATAAACTTGTATCTAGATAAGCTATAATAGGAAACGCTGACTGGGGAAGGGAGATCCAAATTTGTTAGAAACATGTTAAAATTTTTGAAAGGGAGCAATTGTACTTATAATAACAATTTCTTTTACAATCTTTTAGAAACAGTATCAGTGAATTGATGGGACAAACACCAAATCTCATAGAGTTCAAGGAGTGCAAATAAATGCGTGAAAGCCATGGATGTAAGCTATTCTTGAGAGATTTACAGCTTACTGGGCTGGCCATGAATTCTTGGACCTGTCAAATTTACTTCTTAACTTCTTTTATCTTAAAGAGAAATATTTTTATTGGGAATGTTTATATCTAAAAGGTATTAGAACACCACATGGAGTTGCAGAAAAAGAAGGTAACTGGGTAACTGACAAAGTTAGTTGACATGGTAGTAAATTTAAGAAGACAGTAATAACAGAATATTGCTAACTAATGTTACCGAATTAAGAACAAAAGAAGTATGTTTTCAGAAAGAGAGAAGAAGCTACTTTTTACTCATCTTAAACAATTGTATGTGGGCACTTCTGGTTATTTTTTAGTTACTTCATCTTATTTTCCTTGTGAAGCTTAAAACAAACATCTTTACCTAATTCAATTTTTCTTTATAATAAAAAATTCCAGGGGCTGGAGAGATGGCTCAGTGATTAAAAGCACTGGCTGCTCTTGCAGAGAATCCACATGGCAGCTAATAATCATCCCTAATGCAAGTTCTAATGGAATTTGATGCCCTCTTCAGACCTCTGAAGGCATTGCACAACACAGTTGTACTTACACACATGCAGGTGATACACTCATACACATAAAATGAAAAAAATAATAAAATATTTTTGAATTCTAAATAACTCATGCCAGTAAACGTTAATAACTGAAATAAATACTGAGTGAGGTTTTCCAAGGTGCATTTCACTTTTATCTATGGAAGGCTTGTGGAGGATAAGAAGGCAATCATGTATATGCCACACAATAAAAGGAAAAGTGAAAATCTAAGACACAAATTCAAGACACTCATTTCAAATAAAGCAGCTTCAGAGAAAATAGAGAAATACAAGAAAGTAGGAATAAGGTGCTAAGAGGCTAGAGTAAACTGGATGATAAAAACTGGTTTGATATAATAGGATGCTATTATTTAATCCAGGAAAATTTTAGAAAACGTTGATTTATATACAATGATAATTAAAGAATAGGGAAAATTCAGTGATAGGTTAAAGAAACATGTCACATACAGAGATGACTGAAAAGAGTAGAAAACATTATACTGAATAAGTCACCAATGTTTGTACTAGCTTAGAATGCAGAAATAGGATCTTAGTAGATGAAAGGAGGTTATTGCTGTACACTGGCAGCATACAGAAAGTTACTAGGGAGATTATTGAGTTGAAAACACTTTCAGGAGAACCATCTTAGTTTGTATGTTAGTTAGTTTGGTACTTAGTATCTCAGTTTCTTCACCAAGTATTGTGATAAATTATCCTAGCAAAAGCAACCTAAGGTTTATTTTATCCCACATGTAAGTCTATACAGGGTAAAATGGTGACAGCAGTTGCTGATGAACTCAGAAACAATGAATCTTGCACGCACTGGCTGGCCTTCTGCTTTCCTCACTTTTAATATGTCCAGGTCTCTAGCCTATTAGATGGTGCATCCCACATCTAGGATGGCTATTTCCTCCTCAGTTACTGTCCCACATGCCAGACACACATGGAAGTGTGCTTTGTTAAAACTCCTTTTCATTTCTCAGTATAATCAAGGTAATCAAGACTAACCATCACACACATTCCCAGAGAAAACCCATCATTACCCCAGTATCTTTACTTCTTCCCTCTTATCTCACATTCTACAATATTTCATTCACATGATCATATTTTGGGTTCTCTCATCTATAGAAACTACTATATATCATAAATCATAATCCAAAATATCCTTTTTGAAGCAGAAGTTTATAGTGAAAAATATCAAAATGTATGAAACAAAAGTATTGCTGAAAAAATAAAGCAAGCACAATTTCCTGTTGCATTATACTAAGACATTGTGCAGCCTTGATCCCCATCAACTCAATGTGGCTATTGTCAGTCTCATTATCATTTAGTAGTATTATTGTTGTTATGACAGTAGATATCTGTAGCTAATTCTATAAAATGTATACTAACAACAACCTACTGATTACCCAGAGTAAGGCTTCAGTCATAAGAATGTGAACTCAAAAAACTCCCAAAGAACCACAAAAGGATAAAAATAGAGAACCACACATAATCAAACTGACAAAAAAATGAGAAGAAAAAAATCTAAAAGCCAACAAGGGGGAACAGTAATCACTTAGCAAAGTGAAAATAATGACTGATATGATTAGACATAATGGAGACCAGAAGACAATAGAAAAGCATCATAAAATGAATAAAAGGCTTATCAGCTCAGAATTCTATATCTAATAGGACCACCCTTTAAAAATGAAGTGGAATACTTACCTAGAAGAGGAGATACCATGATCATGAAGTAGTTTTCTCAGGGTGATGCTCATCCAGTGTACTCTGGATGATGTGCTAACCCCTGCAATTTCCCCAAATGTGGGAAATTCAACTCTATAATTTGTGCTGGTGATGAACTGTATACATGCTCTTCCCTGGAAGAAGAGGAAGGAGGAGGAGGAGGAGGAGGAGGAGGAGGAGAAGGAGGAAGAGGAAGAAGAGGAAGATGAGGAGGAGGAAGAGGAGGAGGAAGAGGAGGGGGAGGAGGAAGAGGAGGAAAGGAAGAGGAAGAGGAAGGACAGAGGAGGAAGGGAGAAGGAGAAAGAAAAGGGGAAGAGGAGGAGGAAGAGGAGGAGGAAGAGGAAGAAGAGAAGGAAAAGGAGAAAGAAGACAGTAAAAATAAGGTGGAGCACATGACCATGGCTCATATAGCACTCTAGAGGCTAAGGCAGAAGGATTGCCATGAGTTCGAGGTTAGTCTTGACTGTGTAGTAAGTTTCAGGAAAGTGTAGGTCCCAGTAAAACCTTGTCTCAAAGAAAATTAAATAATAAAATAAAATAATAAAAGGTAGAGATAAAAGTATTTTCAGAGGAAAAAAAAATGGAGTGAAACCCGATCCTACCAGAGTATCTCTATGAGTAAGGCTTAAAGTAGATCCTCAAAATGAGGGAAATGAATTCTGAAGAAAACCGTGATTCACAGATAAGGACAAAAGCATAGACATGTTCAGTGTAGTTCTGGAGTCTGAAATCTTGTGATAAATGATAGGAAAACATCTTTTTAAAGATAATTTCCCTCTAGTTAGTGAAATTGTGTACATTTCCCTTGTAAATAATAGGTAACTAATGAATTTGATATGCAGATATTCCATACCGTAAGCACAAACGTTTAAAATAAAGATTGGATATAGGTGCACATATCTTTTCATGAAGATTGGAATAAAGCTGATCAAAATTGGTTCTAATCCCCAAAATTAGTTTAGACAACCTTACTGTTGATTTCTTAGAGCAAACAAGACTTAAAGCTCCCAGAATTCAAGAAACTACAGGAAAGAACACATAGGTCATATGGGTGCCAAAGACCCTAAGATGATTTCTTTTTTAGATCATAGAATTAATGTGATTGAGTATCTAGAGTATATGGAAAAATCTGAGACTTGATGTAGAGATCACAGAAACTTTACCTGCTTTGAAACAGGTACAAAAGATGTCAAGAATGTCCTTTGAGGAAGCAATCTGAAGAGATTTTTATGCTGAAACCCAGTGTAAATACACTTACTTCCAGCAGACTATTAATTTCACTAAATCCTAATCTATCTCATACTGCTGTTAATGCCTAAGGAGTGCCAGTGTATCCTAAAAAACTCACACATACACACAACTTAGTTATAAATGTGGGTTACAGCACAGAGTTTTGTAGGAGTGTGCCATATAGTATTTTAATTAATATATATGGTTGTTACATTTGTGGGAAAAAAAGGAAATCTGCTTACAAAATGATCTCTTTTCTGAATCACAGCTCATCGTTATACATTTTAAAGGGAGTTTCATCCTAGTATATCTTTGATATATTGGATAGAGGTGATCAAATTTTAATTACAACTAAAACATAAACATACTAAAAAGTTAAAGAATGCTTTTAACAGAAAAAGGATTTATGTTTGGGTTTTGTTTAGAGAGGCCAGTGCTGAAGGCCAAAGACTTACCTTGGTTTTACTAAGTCCATCATCAAAGATGGCTTTCCTCATGCACCAGTTTCCTGAGCCACTCACAAATCATCTGGTTTTTCTTTCTATTTAGATAGGAAACCTCTGCTTAGATCACATGTCTGGCCCGCACTGGGGTCTCAAGATCATCTTTATCAACACTGTACATCATTTTGATCATCTCATCCATTTATATATATATTTTTATTATTTTTTATTTTATGTGTACACGTGTATTGCCTGCATGTCGGCACCCATGAAATGCCCGCGGAAGACAGAAGAGGCTGTGGGATCCCCTGGAACTGGAGTTACTGGACAGTTGCTAGCTGCCATGTGGGTGCTGGGATTAGAACTGCAAGAATAGTCAGTGTTCTTAACCACTGAGCCATCTCTCCATCCCCCCATTGTTTATTTGGAAGTTCCTCAGAGTATAAAGTACAGAATGAATACTCGGTGTTCTCCGTTGAAACACATCTGGCATAACACTTTATTTCATCTATACAACCACCAAAAGCAAAATTGATAAAGGTGCACAGTTTCTTTCACCACTTCCTTTCTCTCTTTTATTTACTAACTGAATCCCAGATGTGGGTATTTAACTTTGTGTTCTCTCCGCTGAGAAATTACTTCACATCTTTGCTGACTCATGAGCTGTATACACAGATGCCAGAGGTCATTTCCCGCTAGAGTATTATATTTTGGGAGCAGAACACTAAATGGTTTAAAATAACAAAAGTGCCATGCTCATATGTCTGGGGTTATCTTTAGAAAAGTCTTGTGATTATATTGCAAAAGGAGAAAATCTTTCAAAGTTAATAGAATGTCCTTATTTATATGAATAATTTAGTATAATAAATAAAAATGATTATATTGAAGAGAAGCAATGCTAACAAGTATGAAATAAAGCATCAGCAGTGTATAGGAACATGATCAAGTGCTCAGTAGGGCAGGCTGAAAAATGTTGAGAAGATTCAGATGACTGGGAATGCAAATAGTAAAAACATTTCATGAAAGCAAAGCATGACTTTGATTAAAGGTTAATCTCAAAACGTAAATACAGTTTGAATTGTTTATTTTTTGTATTTTTTTTTTTGTTTGTTTGTTTGTTTGTTTTTTTGGTCTTTTTGAGACAGGGTATCCCTGTAGCCCCAGCTGTCCTGGAACTCACTATGTAGACCAGGCTGGCTTGAACTCACAGAAATCCACCTGCCTCTGCCTCCAGAGTGCTTGGATTAAAGGCATGCACCACCACGCCTGGCTGAATTGGTATTTTTAAAAAGACAGACATAGAAAGTGATGTGAGCAATATTATGGAAGAAAAATCATGTGGTAGGGTAGAAAAAGGAAGTCAAATGAAATTGTGATGACTGCAACAAAAGACTTAATAAAGAATAGAGAAAAGGCTGGATCAATAATTAATGTATTATTTTATTTTAGAGACATTGAAAAGAATAATATGAAAATTAAATGTGATATTTTGGACCATAGGCAGCTCTGTGTGTTTCCCTTAGCTAGCAGAAAATGTGTTTCAGGATGCCCAGTGTGACACCCAGATCAACGTCCAATAGGAAGAGAGAATACAGAGTACAAACTGGATGCCACCACAATAATCCAGATAGGAAATTACAAAATTGTGACTTAGCATGATGGAAGATGGAATCATTCCAACTGAAGAGACACTTAGAAGTAACACTGTATAAAATTTGTTAGTAGTTGGGGTCATGGAATTATTAATCCAATATGTGGAATACTTTATGATGCTGGAAAACGAAGAGGGTTAATAGAGCTATTGGTCAAAATACTGACAGGGACTGGAAAGTAATTACAGCATCTTCATTTAAACATGAGATTAAAAAGGAATATCTGCATGGAATTTTGTAGGAAGAGATGAGAGTTGGAGTACAGATAAATCAGGACTGTTAATGTGCTGAGCATCGTTTACTTTAAGTCAAAAAATAGATAATGTTCACTAACGCACTGGTGGCTCACCTCTCATTTTAAGTTTATCTTTGTGTCATGGTTAGTTTTATACGTCGCTCAATGGGCCATCCTCTATTTTGGTGTGTCTGAGATGGTATTCTTGCCTGAGATTAATGTTTGAACTAATAAACTGAGTAAAGGAGACTATCCACCCCAATGTAGGCTGCTGTCCATGCATTCAATTGAAAGTTTAAGTAGAACAAAATGACCATACATTCTTGATCTTGTCTCTGTCATTGTCTAGTGTCATAGTGTTAATACATGATCAAATCGGTTTAGAAAAATGACTCAACAAATGAAGACTCAAATTTTAATGAGTCCTAAAGAAGAGAGAGAACTGGAAATGATGAAATAAGTGGAAGCTGTAAAAGTTAGTGCAATTTAGAAAGTTTTCTGCATTTACTACTGAAAGGTTGGAGAGAATAGGAAATTAGTAAAGGGGACTAGGACAGGGATGAATACCACTGAACTATATTTGAACACAGACTATTGATTCTCTTATACTTAATCCTTTCTTTTAGTAGAGAGGAGAGACTATTTTTAGAGACATAAAATAAAGAAGGGAATATGTGAAGAAAAATTGCAAAAATTAGTCATAAAATCAACACTATTTCTAATTTGCTTCTTATACAGTCTTGGATGTAAGATCCCTTAAAATGAGAGTTTTTGTTTTTCTCTCACTAAATTGGATGGCTCCATAGCTATTGGAATTAGCAATATGATCAATCAAAATTTTCTTTATACACTCTTACACAATTATTATCTTATTAATAACACTGGCCCAGAATTTCTACTGGAACTATAGACACAAGAAACAAAAATTGTTTAAGCACTTCTAGAATCCAGGAAAAAGTGATGGACAGATTGGAAACAATAGTAATAATTATTCATCTATCCAAACCTATGGAGTTCGATGCAGTTAAAACAAAATCCTAATCTTAAGTCTGAAAAACAAATATGAACAATCTAACTGGGAATTAGAATAATGTGGGGTATCATTATATTAATAGATTTAATATTTTAATGACTGAAAGTAAAAATAATAATACACAAAAATATTATGGTGTATTTTCATTATTCTTTTTGTACATTTTCACTGTCAGTTTATCATTAGACTAAGACTGAGCTGCCAGATACTAAACATAATATATGTGTTTGGACTAAAATGAAAAATCACCCTGTCAGGTTTTCATGTTAATCTACTCTTACACTTCAGTATACAAAGGTTAAGGAGATTGACTTGTCAAAGATTAAATGATATAATAGATTTGAAGTTAAGATTCTAGTCAAGATTTTTTTACTCATCTCTGGTCATTTTTCTGATAATTCATTGTTGGACTGAGCATAACTAGAAAACATTGTTAGATTACCAGATCTCCACTGAGGTAAAATGTGATTTTTTTGATATATTTTAAATATATGTCAAAACCTTACCTGTTAATTTATTCCAAATCACCCTTAGAGTTCTGCACTTGGCTAATCCTAAATGAAAGAAATATTTCCCTCACCAGTTTGTTTTTTCATAATGACCCACTCAGGTAACAGTATAGCCATTATTTGTTGCTACCTCCAGAAAGACTATTAGTAAAAGAACAATTGTTAATTTAGTAGTGATATCTAGCTTTCAAAAAGTGTAAATAAATTATGAAGAGTCATTGCAATTAACTTAGAGCTTAAATTTCTGTATAAGATTAATGCAGCTAAATGTTTTTATAATGGGGTCTCATGTAGATCAGGTTAACTTAGAATTCACTATGTAACCAAGGATGACTCTGAACTTTGATTCTGTAAGTTAATTATAAAATTCTACAACTGGTCATGCACAGATAGTAAGTGTCTGTGAGATCTCTAGCCCTAAGTGACACATCTACAATGGAACCACTATACCTAAGGCTCACAGAACATAGTGAAACGGGGGTTAGAGACCATATTAATGCCTCTCTCAGCTCTCACCAGTGAAGCTTCCTCATGCACCAGAGGGCTATGAGCACAGGAGACCACAACTGACCAAAATGTAAAGAACAGAAGTCTGAAGAGTGCATGTCCCTGGATAGGATACATGCTAAACCTCACCCACCCAGGGCTCAAGGACCATTGTGGAAGATGGGGCAGAAAGATTGTAAGAGCCAGGGGTGGTACATGACCATAAGGAAACCTAGTCCTCAAGGCTTCTGGGAACTTGCTCATATGAATTTATAGCAAAGGTGTCAGCATGTACAAGACCCAGGCAAATTCAGTTAGGCAAAAAAACAGAATAGAACTGGGAAATGCGCAGGAGGTCCCAACCTTATCTGAGGGACTATTGGTAGGTGATCACTGCTGGGTGAGGGATGGTCAGTCTTCTTACGGGAGTAATGCTAAACAGGCTGAACAGAGTCCAGCGGGTGACCTCACACTAAGGCACATCTGAAGAAACTTGACTCTATAAGCATTAACATATATGACAGAATATATGAAGTCCTATGGGCAGATTATGGGGGTGGGGGTGCAGATAGGGGAGGGGGGATCTAAATATGATTAAGATGAAAAGCATGAAAATTCAATAAAAATATACATTGAAAAAAGAAAATCTATTGAAGCTTTTAAATATATTTTAATGGTTACAGTATTCAGTCACTATATGAAATAAATAATTTATCAATAAATGTTTCTATATTTTAAATGGAATATATTTTGTTTTAAACTGGTGTTCTGTTAATGTAGACTCATACAGGATATTGTTGGCATATTATCTGAATATTAACATTTGTCCTGCAACTAGCTCTTTTGATCTCTTTTTCAAATCCTCTCCTCTTCCCTTCTTTGCTCCTCTTTTTCTTTTTTACTTTTCTCCCTTTCTTTCTTTACTAACTCCTCCCTTTCCTCCTCCTCTCCTCCTCTTCCTCCTCTTCCTTCTTCACTCCGTCTCTCACTCTCATCCTATGTGTGTCTCTCTCCATTTCACTTAGTTTCTTCTTTATAGTCTTTCTTGAAACTGTATTATGAATGTGTTTGAGGTAAGAGCATAATACTTTATATGTCAAAGCCAATTAAACATTAGTGATTTGTCTTCATCTAAGAAATACTTTCCTTAGTTCCTTAGTAAATAATTTAAGATGAATATCATGTTTTCCAGTAGGGAGAAGTTAATGTTTTATTAATTTGAAGGTAAAGCCAAAATAAAATATATTTAATTGTGAAATTTTCCATCATAAAAATGAGATGTAATATAGCTAATATGATAGTCAGACCAAAAATAATTAACACTGAGCTTGACGTTTAGTTTTGGATGTAAAATGTGATTTTCTTATTATTTATGTAATTAAAGTTAAGGTTTCCTAAATATAATCAAGTCTGAATAAGAAATTTGTGCTTGCCCACCAAATGAGATATTTGACATATTTGAATTGGATGTGAAAATTTAGTGGAGAAGTGGTTGAAGAAGCACGTGCTGACAAGGGCAAGTGCTGACATCAGGAAAGGCAATTCCAAGAGAAAACCAAAGAAAAGGCGTTCTACAGAAAGCATGGACACCAAAATTCAGAATCTTAGGAGGCTATATCAGACCTTAGAAAAACAAGTAAAATGAGAAAACTTGGGGCTGGGGAAATTGTGAGTTCTTGGACATTTTCAAAATGCAACTTTGTTCAACTTCTGTATATGGCTGAAAATGCACAGAGGATTTATTTGACAGCAGATTTGAACATCAGAGTCAGGGTGTTTCAGTCCACAAACATCTGATGACAAGATGGGAAAGCTCTTGGTTCTTGGAATCATTTTCCTGTGAGCTTTACAATGCTGTTCATAACTGAGAAATTGAGCTACGTTTTCTTTTGTTACTAAACTTTGGCTTATAGTCAGAGATAAGGGTAATGTTAGGTGTAAATCAGCTTAGTGTTTGATCCAACAAAAATATTATTTTTGAACTGGATATTAGACTAGACCCTCATATAATATCAGTTGTTCCCATTCAAAGTAGCATAAAACATCTGTTCAAAAAGCAGTTTATTTTAGTCTGTCTCCTAATTTTGTGCTTAAAACCATTATGACAATACTGGGAAAAAGGCTGGGCTTTCCTTCTTTGTACTCAAGGGGAGGAATTTTTCTTTTTTATTTATGATTTTTATTTTATGTGTATGAGTGTATTACCTGCATGTATGTAAGTGCACCTGTGTCGTGCAATGCCACAAAGGTCAGAAGAGGGCTTCGGATTTCCCTGGAACTGGAGTTAAGGACGGTTCATAGCTGCCATGTGGGTGCTGGGAATCGAACCCAGGTCCTCTGCAAGAGCAGCCAGTGCTCTTAACTGCTGAGCCATCTCTCCAGCCCCAGAAATTTTTCTTGAATAAGCAAGGGAATATATGATTAAAAGCAATTCAGTTGTGTGTAGTCTAAAGCTTATAAACTTTTAATTTGGGGTGAGAGACGTCTCAGCTGAACATGTTCCTGCATCTTAGAACCTCCTGGGGCTCCCTTCCTTGTCTCTTATGGCTGCCCCTACCTTGCCTCATTCTCTTGTTCAGTCACATTCCCTCATTTTGATCTTCCTCTAAGTTCTATCTATGGGTCCTGATGCTTTCTAAACCTGGGTATCATATTCTATATTAAATGGGCCTTGAACTTACATCTTGTTGCTAATGATGGAAAATTCCAGTTATCACTCATCCTTGGGTTTCAAAGTTCCACATCATTTATCCCCACTCTTTTGGGACCCAGAATACAGCTCCCATCTTACAAGCTCCTTCCCCCTAAGGAATGAAGTGTTTCTTTGAGCCCAGGTTGTTTCTATTTCTGCTGCCTGCTTCTCCAGCAGGTGGATTATGCACCTCATTTCACTTCAGTCCATCATCATCAGAACTAGTACTTTCAGTCTAGGATGCTGCCTCTGTGAGTCGCCTTGTAAACTGCATCTGTCCCACACCACGGATCCTTCCCTATATTCACAGAAGACCTTAGCCAAGGTCTGGAACTGCAATACTCACTGTGTTCTTCGAGACTGACCATCCTGCTGCTCTGTTAGTGCCAACTTCCTGAATAGTCAGTTTTTCAGCCTTCCAATGGATATGACATCTTCCCATCCTTTCCCCTCCTCTCTGATATAACTTACCTGATGTTCCTAATATATCTGCATATTTGGACTCTTGATGCTGTATCAGTTCTATCATATATGTGTGTGTGTCTGTTTATGTGCATATGTATGAGTATGTGTGGAGGGCTACAGGTGTGTGTGTGCTTGTGTGTGTGTGTACGTGTGCATACCCCCATAGCCCCCCTGCCCCCACTAGAGCCCATATTCTCTGTTATCCCTGTTAAGGCCCACTGGGTTGTTGGTGTCCCCAGCCGTTTCCCAGTGCAAGTCTGTCCACTAAGTCTAGTCAGCCTATCTAGAGTCCCTTGTTTTAGGAAGATCAGCTCTTCTTCATCTAGTAGCAATCAGTTGCCAACATTCCTTCAGATAAGTTTGAAGTCTGCTGTTCATTTTCCCAGTTCTATGCTGGGTTATTGTCCGCCTGAGTTTGCATAAAACTTGTGTATTCTGACACCATTGCCATAGAATCACTTGAGCAGGCTCCCAGGAGCTTGTGGGACTCTGTTTCCATATGGTCATGCACCTCATCCCTGGCTCTTACAGTCTTTCCATCCCCTCTTCTGCGATGGTCCCTGCATCTTGGGTGGGTGAAGTTTAATACAGGGGTCCTGTCTAATGTAGAGTCACTCCTTTTAAGAAGATCTACTCTCCATCACTCCGGAGTGATCAGCTGCCAATACTTCCTTGGCTGAGGTTGGGACCTGCTGTCCATTTCCAGAGTTCTATGCCAGATTTTTGTCTGATTGAATTTGCATGGGTCTTTGCCGTGCTGACACCATTGCTGTAGGTCCATATGAGCAAGGTCTGAGAGGTCTTGAAGACTCTTTTTCCTTATGGTGATGCACCACCCCTGTCTCATGCAATCTTTTTTTTCCTGACTTCTGCAATGGTCCCTGAGTTCTGGATAGGTGAGTTTTAATATAAGAGTTCTATCCAGGGACACGCATTCTTCACTTTCTTATTCTCTATACTTTGGCCAGTTGTGACCTTCTGTGTTCACCCCACTCCGTTGCATAAGGAAGCATCACTGATGAAAGTTGAGAAATAACTCTCTGTGAGATATCCAGCCTTAAATGACACATCTACAATGGGGGCTATATACCTAAGGCTCACAGAATATGGTGAAGCAGGAGCTAGAGAGGATGAGAGGATTTTTATCTGTAGTCTAAGAGCAACAAGGAATCCATTGATAAGTTTTATAATCTTGCTGCAAGATTTGATCTGCAATTCAAAAATGCATCTATGATAAAATGGTTAATCCCCACCATGGCTACAACCTCTCCAAAGTTTATCCTTACTATGGCAGGTCTCTTGATAAATACCACCACCAACATGCTCACTCCACAGTAATGCTACTGTTGAATGATACCTGAAGACGGGTGGATGAAGGGAATGAGATTTTTCCCCTTCACATATCATAGGGCAGTTTAATCAAATAGAAAACATCTGAAGACAGTGTAGTTAGGAAGGGTGAAAAAAATCTTAAATGTAAATCTTTAAGTAAAAACTCTTTAAAAATATTTTTCTTGGTTTCAAGTATAACTATCTCTAAAACATTAATAAAGAATAGGTAATTATAAACAGGAAACTAAAAAAGCTGGGCGTGGTGGCGCATGCCTTTAATCCCAGCACTCGGGAGGCAGAGCCAGGTGGATCGCTGTGAGTCCAAGGCCAGCCTGGTCTACACAGTGAGTTCAGGTCAGCTGGGACTACGGGGAGACCCTGTCTCAAAAAAGACAAAAAAAAAAGAAAACTAAAATCAAAAGTATACTGACAAACATCTTTTGTGCATTTGCTTCCAAGTCTCTCTCTCTCCCATCCCACATCCATGTGTACTGCTTCCTGTCCTCTTCTCTGTGTCACCTCCTTCTCCCTCTCTCTTTCCCAAGTTTTCATACTGTATTATCAGTCTCCTCATGCCACTAAAATGTCTTGATAAATATTATTTTAATATCTGCCTCTTCTGCTGTTAAATGAAGATATCATAGCTGAAAATTTTTTCAATTGTTGAACATGTTGATAACAACTTTAGCAAAAATGTATATCTGTATGTCAGAACACTCCTTTATAATGGATTCCAAGAAATGGAATAACAATCTAAATAGATAAGAGCATTTAGAGTTCTTATGACATGTGCCAAACTACTTCCCAGAAACTTCAAAGCAACTTAAAGCGTGAGAAACCTGTTACCTGTGAACTTACAGGATGTTCCCTGGACAACAGAATGATTTCTTTCTTAGAGTTCTCATTTTTCTGAAATTTTTTATGCATGAGTTTTGTACCCAGTAATCAACTTTATTAGATATACTTATCAAGTCATCTATGTTTCTATTCATCTAGCTGTTCATCAGTAAACTGAAAGGAAGAACTGTTTTGTTCCTTTGATTGGCAGTAGATTAAAACATTTAAAATTTTTCACTATGATTCACTTCTTGTCATATCACATGTTATCTTTGATTTTTCCATACTTGGGATACAATTTAGGCACATGAACATGGCCCTAACATCTGAAAATTCATTAAAAATATTAGTTTTAACAATAACACACTGTCTATTTTTCCTGAGATTTTTAATATATTCTTAATGATTTATACCTTTTTTAAATTCAAACTACCTCAAGTTTATTTAGCAAGTCAGTTCAAGTAATTAGCATGGCTGGATTTAGTTGATAAAACAAATTCTGACTTTTAATTTCATACTCTGATCCTTTTGTGTGTACTGTTAAATTCATTAGTTTCTGTCAGTTGTGTTATTAGCTTTTCTAGATTTTTCTTTTTCTTCTAATTGTTTTTGAGTTATATACATGTTTGTTTATGTTATTGGGTACCCTAAGTCTAGTAGAATAAGTGTTTAAGAGGGAGCAGAAAGATTTAAGAGTCAGAAAAGGTGGATGTCCACAAGGAAATGGAGTTTTCCAGACAGCTAACCAGTTACATACATCAACTCACAGCAGTAGTGACAGCATGCACAAATTTCATGCAACCTTAAACCAGACAAAACCCCAGCATAGAAATGAGGAAGTGGGTAAGAAATCCCAACCCGACCTAAGGAAATTTTGGCGAACGATGGCTGCTGAGATAGGGAGAGACAGTCTCTTTCAAGGATGGGACTCGACTCTTGGTGGGTTATCCAGGCTCCTGTGTATGGATCCATGCTGAAGGACATTTGGGGGACACAAATTGGACTCTCTAGGCCTTATATAAAATAGAGTACAATAAATTGGGTGGGGGCAGTAAGGGGAGGTGCTAATCAGGGAGATCTAAATATCAAATTATATTGTATAAAAATATAAAAAATTAAATATATTTTTACATCTATGCTTAATTAGAATTCAATACTATATAAATGATCTGCAAATACAGCTTCAATATTTGTTCAATTTCCTCTCATTTGCCACACTTCTTTTAGAAAAGCAGAGTTGAAACTATATTTTATTTTTTATTGAGCTTTTGTACATTTCATACAACAGTTCTTATTCAAATTTAGACCCCCTCCCCCATCCATACCCCCCACCCACCTCCAACCTCTTGTTTTCTGCCATACACATTAAGTCCTATCCAGTCAAGCATTTGTACCCAGATGTCCTTCTGTGAAAATTCATTCACTGAAGTCTAGTCAGCCTACCTAGAGATCGTAAGTAAGGCGTATGCTCCCTCACCCAATAGTAATCAGTATTCAACAGTTCCCAGACTAAGGCCGACCTGCCACCCATTTCCCTAGCTCCACCTTGGGCCCTTGTTTGACTGAGTTGGCATGTCAACTCACCACCAAAATGCAGAAAAGCAAGTGAAGGGTATGCTCTCCCTTATTTGCAGATGTTAGTAGCAATCCCTTATATGTGACTATAATATCTTGATGGAAAGGAAACCCGGCGGTACAGGGAAAGAAAGAACTGGAAAGAGGTCGTAGGGAGCAGATGTTATCAGGGAGGAGGTGGGGAAAGTGGGAGTGTACCGCTGGGACAGGAAGAGGAAGGGACATGGAGGAGGCCAAGGAGGGGGAGAAGGAAACTCATTTACCACATTCTGTTCATTTGGTTAAGAGTTGTAAATGCCACTAATTTTCTTTTTCCTAAAAAATGTTTTATCTTCTTAAAAAAGACAGTAATTTTGAAATTTGTTTGTTTTAAGGCATAAATGATTCCAACCATTACTATCTTGTTGATGAATTCCGGATTTATATTCTTTGAGATTCTACCATCAGCCCCCAGGTCCTGGAGATCAGGTTTGAGAAACGTTATTTCTTCCTTGTCTGGTTCACCCTCTCCTCTCCATCATTTCCTGCCCAGAGCTGACTTGCATCTTAGTGGTTCAGAGCTCTTTCTGTGGGTGGAAAAAGAACTCTGTGACATCTAACTCCATGACACGCCATATAACGTGTTACATCTAAGCATGTATGATAGTTTTGTAGGGCTGGCAATGTGACACAGATGCCAGAGGAATATAAACTGGGGTACCTTCCATAGAGTATTAAAATGGTAAGGTAGTCTTGTGAATGCTGCTGTGTTCCATCTTTTCTATGCTTTCATTTGTATGTTTTATTTCTTCGTTGAGTCTCCCATATTCACTGTTATTTAAACACTGTTATCCTGTTTAATCCATTTACTTCCAAATATATAAATTGAATTTAGTTACTTGTTTAGTGATTTTTTTTTCTTGATGTCCAGTGTGATGATCACTTCTTTTTCATTACTTGGCATTCTTGCTTAGGTTCCAAGCCTCTAATGTTCTTTAATTCTACTGCTATTCTTGCTGTGAGCATTACTGTTCTAGTTTGGTTTTATTTATTTTCAAAACTTATTTCAGGATTGGTGAGATTGCTCGGTGGTTAAGATCCCATCCTGCTCCTCCAAAGAGCCTGATTTTAGTTCCCAGAAGTCACAAGGGGACTCACAACCCCCTGTAACTCTACCTCCAAGTGGATCTGACACTTCTGAATTTTGTGAGCATCTGCAACTCAACTGTATCCATGTATACATTACCGCCACACACAGACACATGCACATAATTTAAAGTAAAATGAATTTAAATATGCTTCAAACAAGAAATCCAAATTTTGTCTTCTAAAAGCAGAAGTCAAGTTCCTTGGTGCCCTAGAAGCATCCTCCTGCCAGAGCTCCAGCCTGCGGTGCTTACTTACATGCTTTTTCCTTCTGCACTGCACCTCCTTACACTGCAGATGATATATGACAGAAGTTCTCAGCCTCCAAACTGATCATATGAGTTAGTCCTGAAAACACATATCTCTATGGATATACCTAGATAAGGATGCACATATCTGAATATATACCTGCATATGTGCACATCAATACATATTTGCTCATATATATGTATACATATATGTCCAAAGAGGAATATAGTAAGATTATTTATTCTTTCTATCTGAATATGAAAGTATATTCTTCTTCATTTTTGGCTGGGATCTTTAGCAGGGTTTCACAGAACACACCATGGTTCCTGTGAAGTTTTAAATATAGTATGAAGAGGCATAGACTGCCTTTTTAAATATGGCTAAATATAGTAAAGCATAATAATATTACCTATCACTAAAACTTATTACTTCAGAATGGTTGTAAGAACGTGTGGTGGCTAGTCACATTGCATCCACAGTCAGGAAGCAGAGAGAAATAAAGACTGGTGCACAGCTTGCATTTTCATTCTCTTTTTTACCCAGCCAAGGACCCAGCCTACAGAATGGTGCTGCCACATTAGGGTGGGTCTCACCCTTCGATCTAACTAACTTAGAAACGCCCTCAAAGACTTGCCCGGGTTTGTCTTCTGAGTGATTCTTGAGTCTGTCAAATTGTCAAATTTCAATCAATATTAGCAATCACATATGTGCATATACTGTGTATGTACACACATATATATGAACACATATTTTCCTATGTGTGCACATGTACATATATGTATATAAATGTGTATGAGAGAGAACTGAAAAAAGTTTCCTAAGCCACCATGAAAGGATGACATACATTACAATGTGCTAGTAATGGCAATGGTTTTCAGTTCTTAGAAGTGATAACATGCTGCAGAGGCTGTTATAGATTTTTCTTAATTATACACAGTATTGGATGTTTTGAGTGGGAATATGAAAGAGGCGAAATAATTACTGCATCACTCAGTAATTATTTAGTTTACCATAATGAAGTATAATTTTAGCTGTATTTTTCTGTAGTTCAGGTTTTACTCATTCTTGGATCCATTATCTTGTCATTAATTATTATCTATTTGAAAAATACCCAATGTATGTTCCCAAGTACCAAAAACTATTTCTAGTTCCTTAAATTTCTACCAAAATTTTTAGTTTACTCTACAAGTAACATTCAGTGTCTGCTCTCTGCCAAACATGATTTTTATTTTTGTCTTCGACTTTTGCTAATGTTCTTTCTTTGATTTGGTTTGGGATTTGCTTCTGTTTTCATTTGGGGTAGGGTCTTGGATACATATCCCTGGCTGGTCTCAAATTCAACCCTCTTACCTCAGCCTCCTGAGTGCTGGAACTTACAGGCAAGTGCCACCACCAGCCAACAGAGTGCTGTCTGACTTTTACATGAGATATGTAAAATGATAAAGGACTGAGCCCTGATCTTAAGAAGTTTATAGAAGTTTCAGGGAGAAAAGATAGCATTTACACAAATAAATGTAAAACAAAACTATAAATGTTACATTCCACTAAGGAAAATGCATAGACATTGCAAAAGAATTTCAGAGAAAGACTAGTACTGGCTCTTCAGAGATCAAGGAATTCGAATTTCTTTGATTTTATAATCTGAGGTAGATCTCAAAAAATGGACGAGTTTAAAAATATGTAGAAATGAAAGAGAACAAATGTAGATGAAATGATTAAGACACAGATTATGAAGTATGCACAGGTAGCTGTGAGCAATAGACATGGTGAGTGGAAGTTACATACAGAAAAATAACAGGAAGCATTTGGAAAGTAAATATAAACTGAATTGTGTCGTGCAGAACTAATAGTTTTCTGAATGAGAAAGAGAAGTGAAAACCAGTGTGCTATGTGCCAAACATTATGTGGTTACGGTAAATTTCTGTTATTGGTAGGCATCCACTCACCAAATATTTATTTGAATGCCCTTCCCATGAAAAGCAATATTCCAGTGGTAGGACTATCAAGAATCCAGTCTCATGTGTTAATCAATGCCTAAGTGGGAGGAGCCTTCTAGCAAGGCTCAATGCCCAGTAGAGAAGCTACACCCCTCTGACTCAAATCTTGATTTGTTTGTTCCTCCCATTATAACATGCTGCCTCCAATCTTGCTTAGATTTAAACTTCATGAAATTTCACAGAAGAGTATTAAATTTCCATTTTCTATGCCCTTCCATATTTCAGATTTCACTACCAACTGGTCTTTTCAAATGTCCAGGTAAGCATCACTCTCAGGTAAGCATCCCTCCCTGATGCCCCATTCCCAAGTCAGTAGCCATCTCTCAGCTGAGCTATATCAGCTACATGACTAACACTGCTTAGGAGTTTTTATAAACTGTGGAATATGTCCTGAGTTGGAGGAAGGAAAACTAAAGTAGGCCTCCCTTGCCCACATGGAAGAGGCATATATGCACACAGACAATGACAATATAATGTGGAAACTCTTCTGAGAGGAAAGATAGGAATAAGCATCTTTGTCTGCAAAAGTGCTTCACAACTAAGGCAACTAACAACACGCTTTGAGCAAAGAGGTTAAAACGCACTGCTACTTACTCTTGACAATGAAATTTCTGATAAGGAAATTTACTAGAGGAATTTACTTTAAAAATGTAAAATGTGACAAAAGACGTTACCTTAAATTTTTCCTGTTGGACAGCAAGAATGTTCTTCCTAGTGTGCCCACAACTCCTCTACCTTCATCCTGCAGAGGTCTAGGCTTGAAATTCTGGTAAAATTGGCTTTCACTCTGTTTGCTTTTTAAATGCCATGAGAAACAGCATTTTCCTGGCATGTCTATTGAAAATATTTTTGGCTCAGACTATGTGGCCCTCTAGCCACGGAGTGCATGCATGGCGGGGGGGGGGTGGCAGGGAGCTTCAGGCTGGCAGCAGAATCCGATTGAAGTATTAGAAGTATGCTTAAGAACACATCGGGGATAGTTCTTTCCCAAGCCCCTAGTACCATGGCTTCACCTTAGCCCAAAGGGAAATAGACAACTGTCACGACTGCTTGTTTTTAGAAAAGTAAGTCATTGCACTCAGTGAATAGAGACTTCTAATGGTCTAGAAAGTATCATTGCAGGCAAATACATTCCTTGTGTACAGTTAGGGCCTATGCCATTTATTTACAAGTAGCACTTTTGAGTTTTTCTTACTGGTTTCAAAGATGTCAGTGCCCCCAAAATTTGGTAGAGAAAAGGAAGAAGGATAGAGAAAGTTCTTCATCACTGGACTCCACTGTTTATATTAAACTTGCAGATCAAAACAGATGAATCACACATGCCCTTTTCTTGCTATCAAACATTCTGTGTGGCTGGGGAAACAGGCACAACTGCCTGGACCCCTGTTCTCAGCTTTTGGAACCTGTTCTCTCTCCTGCAGTGTGTTTTGCCTTGGTCTTGCCTTGTTTGGTAACTTGACAGCTATTCTAAGCCAACAATTCCAAATAGTTTTAAACATTATTTGGTGACAAGTTGTTCCAATTTTGAAAACATGAAGAAACTGAAAGCCAAAGATATAAAAAGACTATATGGGTAGTTAACATCATAGCTACAATGTCCACCCTTCCTGGGTACAACCTGTCATAATTCTGTTTATTATGTATGTGTGAATATATATGTATTTCATACATATCTATGTAAGTGAATGTATATGCATGTATATTAAGATTTATATATAAATATATAGATACCAGCAATAAAATTTACATGTGTAGTATGTTTATGTAGATTTCTATAGATACAGAGGTATACTAATCGGAGCTGGTAATGAATTTTAACTGTTCTTAGTAGTTGTTAAACATGGGCAAGTTATTTAACATTTTGACCCTCAACTTTGTTATCTTTAAAATTTGGATAATAATGTTCACTTAATTGTAGTTGTTAAGATGTTAGGATATAGTTTAATAACATCCATAAATCACCTAGCAGGGAACTTAGCTCACAGCAGGAACTCATCATTAGTATTGCTGTTGCTTTTAATAAATGTCTCTGATCTACCCAAGCAGATCTGTAAATAAGATCTCAGTTAATGCAGCCCAACAGAATACAGGCGCTTTCCTGTCCCACTATCACTTAAGTGGCCTCACTGCTGGTATAATTCTGCAGCAAATTTTGGCTAGTTAGATTTCAAGAGAATAAGCAGCATTTCACTACTTAGCTGGTCCTTTTCCTGAATGTTGTTCCTCATGTCTCCCTCTACCGTTGTTTTCAATTTCACACACAATTCACATGATGAAAAATGAGCAAATCCATCCCACTTTTACAGTCATCAATTCAATTGCTTCATAGAATTGACATTTTTCTCTCAATTATGTTAGAATAATACTGCATGGCTCAATTGTACTGAATGTCTATTCCATTTTAGTACAAACAAGTATGATATTCTTTTAAAAATACTTTTATTGAATTTTTGTGTATTTAATACAAAACATCTTTTAAAATTTTTATTGAGCTTTTTTATATTTCATGCAACAGTTCTTAATCAAATTTAGACCCTCTCCCCGCTCCATTCCCTTTTAAACCCCCCACCGGACCTCATGTATTCCACCATACATGTTAAGTCTTTTCCAGTTAAGCATTTGTACCCAGATGTCTTTCAGTGCAAATTCATCCACTGAGTCTAGTCAGCCTATCTAGAGATCATAAGTAAGGCATACTTTCCCTCAACCAGTAGTAATCAATCTCCAATAGTTCTCAGTCTAGGGCCAACCCACCACCCATTTCTCTCACTTTACTCTGGGTCTGATTGATTTGGCATGGGTCCTGTGCTTGATAACACCATTTCCACAAGTTCACATATGTAAGCTTCCAGTAGCTTGAAAGCCTCTGTTTCCCACCCTGTGTTCAAGAACCAGCCTTGGCTCTTACAATGTTTCTGGCCCCTCCTCTGTAATGGTCCCTGAGCAGTGGGTAGGTGAGATTTAATATATGAGTCCTTCCTAGAAACACACACTCTGCAGTCTCTTATTCTTTGAAACTTGGCTAGTTGTGACCTTCCGTGTGTATCACACTGTTGTACAGGGAAGCTTCACTAGTGATAGTTGAAGGATACATTAGTTTTCCCTCTACCACTCCTGCTATGTTCCATGAGCCTTAGGTATAGAGAAGTTCAACTGTAGATGTACCACCTAAGTCTGGACATCTCGTAGACGTATGTTATCTGTATCTGACAAGTTGTGGAATTATGCAGTAGACTCCGTCTGTTGCAAAAAGAAGCTTCTTTAATGACTGGTCTACAGTATGCTTGTAAGTAAATATAAGGATCCATATTTAGCATATAGTAAGAAATTTCATTTGTCTAAGATATGACAGAGATAGGGTTTTCTCTAGGATCCATGTGTATTAGGCTGAGTTTACATTTCCACCCATGAGTTCACTTCCATCGAGAGGGCTTTAAATCCACTTAGATGGCTACTGATTACTCCCCAGATAACAGTGCCACTACTGCACCAATAGAGGTAGTTTGCTGTGCCAGTCATTATGGCTATTAGGCTTTCAGACTGGGTTGTATTATTGATTGATTTTTCTCCCTCACCAGTTTGCATGTTGTCATCTAGCATTAGGAGAGTTAAACTTCAGGTAGAAGGCTTCCAGGTTAGTTCCTACTCCATTGCTCAAAGTCCTCAGCAATAGGGTCTTATCTTCCAGTTCTGGGAGATAACCAAGAGCTGTGGCAATAGCCTGTGTTATTTTGGGAGTCTCTTGGAACGCTCCTACCAGTCACTCAGAGGGAGGTCTCTTCTGTCTGGCACTGTGTTTCTTGCCAGACAGTCCCCAAGTATACATATGCACTAATGGGTAGACACTGTATGTGCATTTCTCAGGGTATCTTCGGGAGCATCACATTTCTATCTGGTTTCCCTAGCCCCCAAGATTCATTGATCTCTTCTCTTTTTCCTCCCACCCAACCTCCTTCCTCCCTCCCCAGTTCTGATGCCCCCATTATGCCCTTCCCCCCCATAACACCCACCTTCCACCATCCCTGATTTCACACACACACACACACACACACACACACACACCTTGGCCTCTGCATGCCCCTCTCTCTGCTCCTCCCAACTGAACACTTCCACTTTCCCCACCTCCCCACTGATAACATCTGTTCCCTAGTATCCCCCTATTTTGGATTCTTTCTTTTCCTTTACCTCATGTATCCTTTCCATTTTCCTGGCTCCTGGTGTTATATCCAGATATATGCTCACATATAAGAGATTGGTGCTACAATCTGCAAATGAGGGAGAACATAACGTCACTTGCTTTTCTATGTTTGTGTTACTTTACTTACTACAACACTCTCTAGTTCCATCCATTTACCTGTAAATTTCATAATTTCATCTTTTCTTACTGGTGAGTAGAACTCCACTGTGTAAATCTACCACATTTTCATTATCCATTCATCAGTTGAGGGACATCTAAGTTGTTTCCATTTCTTAGCTATTGTGAAGAAAGCAGCAACAATCATGGATATACAGGCATTTCTATAGTAGGATGAGTCCTTTGGGTAAATGCCAAGAAGTGGTATAACCAGATCATATGGTAGATTCATTTTTAGTTCTTTGAGAGTTGTCCACACTGTTTCCACAGTGGTTGCACAAGTTTGCATTCCCACCAACAGTGAATGAACGAACATTCCTCTTTCTCCACATCCTCTGCAGCATTTAGAGTCTTTCATTCTCTTGATCTTAGCCAGTCTGACTGGAATAATATGGAATCTTAAAGTGGTTTTTATCTACATTTCTCTAATTACTAATGATGTTGAATGATTTTTAAGGTGTTTCTTAACCAATTTTATTTTTTCATTTGAGAACTCTCTGTTCAAGTCTGCCACCCATCTTTTTAGAGTTCTTTGTATATTCTGGATATTAATCCTCTGTCAGATGTCTAGCAGGTGAAGATTTTCTCCCACTCAATGGATTTCTTCTTCCCTTAATTGGTTGTTGCTGTACAGAAACTTTGTAGCTTAATGAGGTCCCAGGAATTGATTGTTCACCTTAATGGCTGAGTCACTGATGTCCAATTTAGAAAGTTCTTCCCTATGCTTATATCTTGGAGGGCACTGCCTATGTTTTCTTCTAGCAGTTTCAGAGTTTCAGGGTTCTCTTATTGAGGTCTTTGATCCATTTGGAGTTGAATTTTGTTCAAGGTAAAAGATAAAGTCCAATTTCATTCTTCTACAGGTGGAGATCCAGTTTTGCCAGTACCATTCGTTGAAGATGTTGTCTTTCCCCCATTGTGTTTTCTTGGCACTTCTGTCAAATATCAGGTAAATGAGATTGCATGTACTCATGTTTGGGACTTTTATTGTGTTCCATTGATCTAAGTATCTATTTTTGTCCCAATATCAACCTATTCTTCTGACTAAAGCTCTGAAATATAATCTGAGATCTGGTATAGTGACCCCCCAGCATTGTTCTTTTTGCCCAAGATTGATTTGGATATCTGGGGTCTTTTTTGATTTCATATGAATTTTAGGATGTTTTTTTTAGTTCTGTGAAGAATGTCATGGGGATTTTGATTGACATTGCATTGCATTGAATCTATAAGTTGCTTTTGGTAAGATGATAATTTTCACAATGTTGGTTCTACCAATCCATGAGCATGGTAGTTATTACCATCTCCTAGTGGTCTTCCTCTAGCTCTTTCTTTAAAGATTTGAAAATTTCATTGTAGATATCTTTAATGTCTTTAGTTAGGTTTATTCCTAAATGTTTTTTGAGGTTATTGTGAATGGGATTGTTTCCTTGAATGCTTTCTCTGATTACTTGTTATTGGTATATAGAAAGGCTACTGATTTTTTTGTAAGTTGACTTTGTAATCTGCCACTTTACTAAAGGTATTAATCATTTCTAACAGTTTTCTGGTGGAATTTTTAGGATTTCTTATATCATATAGAACATCTTAATCATCTTTATACACCCTTTCTCATCAGTACATTCCCATAGTTCCCTTACTGGATTTCATGTATTCTGCCATTTATGTTAAGGTCTATGGAATCAAATTAGTATCCTCTAATGTCCCTCAGTGCACGTTCATCCACTGGGGTATAGTCAGCCTATTTAAAGTCATTCCTTTAAAGAAAATCAACTCTTCTCACCCAGCAATAGTCATCTGCTCAACAGTTCTTTGGCTAAGATTGGGGCCTACTGCCCATTTCCAAGGTCTATGCTGAGTTTTTTTCTGCTTGAGTTTGCATGGGTCTTATGCATGATGTTGTCTTTGCTGTAAGTTCATACGAGCAAGGTCCCAGGAGCCTGTAAGGCTCTGTTTGCGTATGGTCATACACCTCCTTCCCTGGTTTTTACAATATTTCCACCCCCTCTTCCACAGTGGTCCCTGAGCACTGTGTTCATTGTCCTCTGTTGCGTGAGGGAGCTTCATTGATGAGAACTGAAAGATGCATTAGTATTCCCTCTACCCCCTGTTCCACTTTGTTCCATGAGACTTACATGTAAGAGATTCTTTATTTCTGTGTGTGGCCAGTTGTGAAACTGTAATAATCTCCCTCTGTTGCAAAAGAAGCTTCTTTGATGAGTTGTGATTACATTGGTTTAGAGACGTGACAGCTTTGGGGTTTTCTCTAAGATCTATGACCTCTCCAGTCATGTCATTTGGCTATGTTTACAGTACCACACATGAATTCCCTCCGACCGAGTGGGCTTTAGGTTCAATTAGGTAGCTGTTGAGTACTCCCAAGATAAAAGTGTCACTACTGCCTCGATATAGTTTCCTGTGCCAGTCATTGTTATGGTTATTAGGCCTTAAAGATGGGGTTGGACCATCAAATGATGTTCTGCTTTACAATAGGTGTAGTGTTCTCCAAGCTATGAGAGCTCGTCTTCAGGGAGGTGGGTTCATTGATCCATGTCCATTGATTCATGTCCTGTGCCTGAAGTATGTCCTGTGTTCAGTAATAGGGTCTTATCTTCAAGTTCTGGGAGGCAATCAAGGGCTGTGGCAATAGACTGTGTTATTTTGGGAGTCTTTTGGACTACCCTGGCCAACAATTTGAAGGGCGTTTTCTCCTGTCTGGCATTGTTTCTTGTTATATAGCCTTCAGCTATACAGATGGGTTCATGTACAGATATTGTATGTGTAGTTTTTTAGTAGGTTTTTGAACTAACACATTTCCCTCTGGATTTTTACATCAGCTAAACATTATTTATCTCCCCTCTCTTTCTCTCTGTCTACCTATCCATCCTCCCTTCCCAGGTAAATTACCTCTATTTTCCCCATCTCACCCTCGGTAATGCCTGTCTCCTATTGTTCCCCCTCACTTGCCTCCTTCCTCCCCTTTCATTTAATGAGTATGAAATCAGTTTGGCTTTATAGCAACATAGAAGTATGATTTAAATTAATACATTAGGAACTAGATTTTAGCTTGTGGTGACATCAGCAAATCGTCAGTCCCAGATAGAAGGTGATGAGCACAGCACTACTTTCCAGTAGCAGAGCAAATGTCAGTGGGGCATTATTCTAAAAGAAACTTTGTCTGATCCTTTGCAACTAAAGAATCCACTACTTTATCCAGGAAGTACAAAAATTATTTTTCTAATAAAGGTTTAAAGATTTTTGTTCAGATTTCCACATTTAAGAGTAACATATTGGCATGGGGTTGTTTTTTTCTAGGCTTGTGGAGTGGTTTGATAAGGATTATCCATTAGCAAAGTAAAATGTTTGCCAAGCCAATGGATCTCTCCATGTTTGCATTACAGTCCTGACCTCTTTGTGAATTCCCCTGACACCTCGTGATACATCTATACTTTGAAGACCCAAAACTCTCATTGCTTTCAAAGTAACTGTTTTTCTTCTCTCTGTTACCCATTTAAAGTTTATAGTATGGATACAAAGCCAGTACCTAGAAATCACATACACTTTGATGGGTTATTCTGAAGGACTATGGCCAATGAACACAAACATTAAGGCTTCCTTCTGATGTAATATTTTCCTCGTTAACGTAACTGAATATGCTCTGATGGTGGCACTAGTTTTCTTACCTTCCTAACTTTTTCTTGGAAGAAAAAACTTACTGAATTCATTAGACATAATTAAGCAAAGTGCCAACATTGTTGCTCTTGTTATTTCAAAGAGAAAATACTGGCTTCAAAGGGAAATCCTTCCAAGAATGGTAAAAATAAGAATAATTTAAGTGCTCCTGGTTTTCAGTTGTCTCAGTTGAGTAATGTTCTTAGCTAGTTTCTTTAGTGTATGAATTTTTCTGTAGTATATGAATCATTTTTCTTCTATGGTAACTTAGTACATCATTATGGACAACATAAAATAGGCTAAAACTTCAGGATGATATGCCCCTGATTCTCTGTATAAGTATTGTACTTTGTATTAGTTGTGTCATTGCTGTGACAAAATACCTGATAAAAAGCAACTTAAAGAAGGAAGGGTTTGTTCTGGCTTATAGTTCCAGTAAAGACATCTCATCAAGATGAGGCATGGTGGCAGGAACAGAAGACTGGGTGGTCACAATGCATATGTACCCAGGAAGCAGAGAGTAAACAAGAACAGGGAGTTAGGTCAGAACCTAAAACTTCAAAGCTCATCTCGAGTGAACTACTTTGTCCAGAAAAGCTGTACCTCCTAAAGGTTCCACAACCTTGTCAAATGACACCACTAGCATAGGACAAGTGTCCAAACACATGAGTCTTGGAATATCAAGTTGGTGGAATACCACCACAGTGCTTTAATATAGCCATCTCTTATTCAATATATTATCAGTACTGTGGATGAAAATATAGAAGCTGAACCAAATAAATTGACAGGTGCTGTAATGCTGGAAGGAAACATTATCACAGAAAATAAAGAACTTAAAATCCAAAACTATCTCAACAAATCAGATTGCTGAATTAAAACTAGACAGGCAAACATTGGAGAGATAAATATAAAAGCTTCAATTAATAAATAATTAGGTTTAATGACCTGCCTAGACTTTGGCAGCAGTTCTTGGGAAAACATTGAAATGTTTTGGCTCAGTGCAAGTCATCGTTATGCTATGGCCACATGAGAGCCAGGACAATCTCAGGTTCAACTAGTGAAATAAATATTGTCTGGATTTTGTGGTCTATATGAAGAACACGGAGCTCAGGCAGGGTACTGTATCAACAGCAGGGCATTTGCAAGCTACAGTGCATCTAGATAAAGACCAAGAGTGTAGTGAAAGAAACCAAACTGAGATGATTCCACAAAACTGGAAATCATAAAATCTGTCAGCTGGTCTGCAGAGGACTAGTCTCAGCTACCTTCTGGTGGGAAAGTTCTCCATTGAAAATTCAAGTAGTGGTAACAAGGAAAATTTCCAAGGTGCTCTGCAGGGGACCTTCTCAATGGAAAGTGAGATTGACCTAAGTAGATGACTTTGGCATTCTCCAACCATTCTGACAGGCTTTAAAGTCTATGAGCAAGAATCCTCATGATTATTTCTTTTCCTGTCTGCTAAGTATCTGGACCCTTTCCTACACATGGTAAATTTCTCACTTTATGAATTTTGGTGGGAGACAGGCCCTTCCTCCCACTACAGAAAATAAAAATGCCAAGCCCTTATTTTTATAGCCTATTTTTCACGGAGGACACAGAATTCAGTCCAGTCACCCAGAGGTACCTGCTCTGGATTTTGTATTGTAAACTAAGGAGTGAAGAGAAGAATCCCTTTGAGGAGCAGGTGAGTCTATCCAATTCAAGAGCAATAAACTGTGGGCGCTGGCAGCAGCCATTTACAGCTGGGTTCAGAATATGGTCCTGGCAGCAGTCCAGCCTCCCTTAGTTTTATTTCATAATCCAGGCTCTGTAGCTGTTTTTCACAATATCTTTTCAATAAGTACTTTTTAACTTTAAATTATGTAGATTTAGTTTCTGGTTCTTTCAGTAGCATATTCCAACTGGTACATTGTCAAGGGTGTGTTCCACTTAGTTGTAAAAATCCACATTTCTATGAAATACTGAAGGACAGCAGAGTTCAAATTCCAGGATGAAGCTTCTAAGTGTCACAATCAGTTTTGCCAAGGGAGTGCTCCAAGGCCTTAAGCCTGACTTCTGAGAAACTCCCGCCAGATCAAGAACATAAATTTGAAATAAAGCAGAAGGATGGAATGGTGAGGCTATTGCTGAAAATATTTATAGTCCCTCTTCATTATTCATGGATTCCATATTCACAAACTTGTCTACTCACAAAAATTTATTTGTAACCCAAAAATCAATATGTGTTGCCTCTTGGTGGTCACACAGGACATGTGCAGAACAGTGAGAACATCTGAGCCGCAATATGTGTGCTGCCAGCTGAGACTGGGCACTTGACACTCAGCCTTTGTGTCTCTGGTTTCCCACTAGAAACAAGGCCCTCTTCACAGCATAGTTATTGCTGGGTTTTGCCCTTGTTAGTTCTTTTTGTTGGAGATTTTGCTGTTTCAATGACAGTAAGCATAGTGCTGAGATGCAGTCTAAGAGCCTAAGCATAAGAAGGCTGTTGTCCCTTGCACTGGGTAAGCAGCATTCACATATGAGTTACAATATCGTTGGCAGTGAATTCAATGTCAATGAATCAAAGTACTTATAAAATAAGGTGCCTCTAAACATAAATATACATTAAAATGGATTCATATTGATGGATTGATGAAAATGTGGCCAGAAATAAAAAGAACCTAATTCTGTATTTCCTTAGAGCAGCATTGGCTCAATGTTTACTGATTTCAGAGTTCCTACTGGCTTTTTAGTACATAGCTATTCACAAATAATGAGAATTAATCATTTAAGGACAAACCAGCCTGTGACTATATGTGAGTCTTTCTCACATCGCAAAAATGAAGAAAAATGAGCCTTTGTTTTTTATTCCAAATCTAAGGAAAGGCTCTCATGGGACCAAAAGAGTATTTACTATGAGTTTCCTAGAGTCAGGGATATGATGGCCTGTGACTGGACCCAAGGACAAATGGCAGAGGGGGAGAGGTGGGGCGAGCTGGTGATGTCAGTGATCCTGTCCCAAGGGATGATGCTCAGGGAATGAACTTCACCCCCAGTTTCAAAGCATAGACGGAGTGAGTATTTCTCCATGGACCAATAGTTAAACACATGGGAGAGAAGATGTCAGAACACAGTCGTCTTAGCTTTGCACACTAGAATTATCTGCATGGGGAGATGACCTCTGTAAGGAGACACTAAGTATGTCCTGCAAATAGATCAGGATCAGAAGACAAACTGAAGGACAGGAAAGTCCAGGAGGGAACCCCTAAAGTACCACAGATGTCCTAGAGAAGAAATGGCCAGCTTTTCAGTCCAGGTAGCAAAGCTCCATTTTCAGCAATAAGTATCCTAGTAGACATAGCTGTTCAGTCCACATAGCAAAGCTCTATTTTTAGCAAGAAGTATCTTTAGTATTTCTCTCCTCTCCTCTTTATATCAAACATGGCAGGGATCAAAAAAAAAAAGATGGTAAAAGGGACTAAGATTCAAGTGAGGGCAGAGAAAAGCCAGTATGTTCACATATTAATAACTTCTTCTTCAATGAGGGTCTCCAGTTCAGGTAAGAAAGAACATCAAGTTTCTGATTCAACTGGTTATCATAAAATATAACTGAAAGTTGGGCTGGAGAGATGGCTCCATGATTAAGAACGCTTGCTGTTCTTCCAGAGGACGCAGATTCATCCCCAGCACCCACATGGTAGCTAACAACCACTCGTAGTTCCAGTCCCAAGGTGTCTGACAACCTCTTCTGATAACTGCATGCACATGGGGCACTTACACACATGCAGGTACAACACTCATACACACACAAAAATAATAATTTTATATAAATGAAAGCAAATGATTTCTTAGACCTGAAATTTTAAAATCAGAATGAAGATATTTGTGACAGTGTTTATAAAATTAGCTGTTACTTAAATAATCAGAAATCACAGGTCTGTGTGGTTTTCAAAGAGGAGCAAGGAAATAACCCTTCCTTCTGTTGCATTATGGTAGTTGAAAGCAATGATGGAGCTAAGATTTGATTAAACAAAGAGTTTCGCTGTATGGAACCATTTGTCTGGCTCACATGGAGTTATTGCACTGTGAGATGCCTTAGCATTGCTTCCAGTACTGGATTTGAAGCATGCTTCCCAGCTCACCTCGGGAACAGCAGGTAACCTCAGCTAACAACGCTAGCCACATATAAAGCGGCAATGATGATAGTACTTTAGGAACATAGTTCTCTAAGCATTGCATTGAACCAAACAAGAACTACATAGCTGAAACTAGGCTGTTTCTAGGATTTAATAAGAGATGGCTCTCCTGAATGGTATCATCAAAAATTCCATACTCATTATAAAAGAAAGCCAAAGTCCAAGTCAAGATAGACCACTCCCTGCTTTAGGGGGTAACCTTGCTACAGTCTGTGTCTATGTTCTTGGAAAAATAACAGGGGAAATCAGTCAAATTTTATCATGGGTGTATGTAGGTCTCTTCACAAGAATCCATGTCCCAACTGAAATGTCTCAAGAAACCCTCATAGATTTGCATGAAGATATGATAAAACAGAAATAACTACTACCAACAATTCATAGTATGTGACTGGGAGTAAGTTTAATTTAAAATTAGTATCAATATGATTTTAATATATTACAGATACAATATCCAGTGCATTTAACTGTTTTGTTATATAGTTGGATATCCTAAAAAATAACTGAAAGACTATTATTAATATTGGGCTTACTTCTTATCACCAAATTAGCTCTTCCACCACCCAAGATTGTCATATTTTATAGACTCTGTAGTGACATTCTTAGATAGCATGCATTGATGACACAAGACAAAATTTCTCATATCTAAAATTTCTTTTGTTAACATTTCAAAACATTCTGCTTAGCTCGAGTATCCACACAAAGAAAATTTAAATCACAGTGGTCTCATGGCTTCCTCTCCTCCCACCCTCCATCCTCACACACACACTGTGGTGAAGAAGCCACACCTCTTCTTCCTTGTCCCCAGGCTCAGCAACTCACGTCATTCATCTGTTGCTTTATCCAATTTTTCACTCATTGATATTTTTGTTCACCCTTTTCATATTTAGTTTTATGTATTGATAACTTGGATATCATACTCTAAAAGTTCTGATCATTATTAACTCTAGTAAAAGATCTTTCTCAGCCTTCAAATACTACAGCACTTACACATCACTGTGCTGCACCTTATATTTCAAAAAAACCAGGATTTTTAAGATGAAGCATCCTGGCTCATTGTTTGGTTATAGGGTTGTATTGTGTGCGTTCCATGAGACTTTCTTAAGTGTCAGCCACTCCATTGGTGAATCAGAAATTATCCATAGAAAAAGTTTCAGTGGATTGACTATTGAACTTGACATTTCAGTGCCAATTTAAGCCACTTTACATCTACAGTCCAAAGCAAAAACTATACTGTATATAAGGAGAGGGGCTAGGCAGATAGTTTAGTCAGCAACGTGTTCACCACACCAGCAGGAAGATATGAGTTTGATCCTCGGTACTCACATTTAAGAAAAGACAGATGTGGTTTGGGGCATGTTTGTCATATCAATACTGTGAATTCAGAGATAGGCCCACTGAGCAGACAGCCTAGAGTACTTGGCCAGTTTCAGGCCAGTGAGGAACCTGTCTCAAAAAATGGTGTTCCTGAAGAATGACGCTTGAGGTGGTCCTTTTTCCTCTTTATTTCCGTGTACACATGTATGTGGCCCCACAAACATATAAGCATGCACACACATGCACACAAAGACACAAATATATATGTTATATATGTGTGTGTCTATACATATAGTAATTTCAAATGTGGTTATTAAGAAAATATAAAATTTTGGTGTAAAAGGAGAAGGAAGCTAAATGGTTAAATATTCATCTAAATTTCTTACACGTGTCAACATTCCTAGAGATACAGCAAGTTAAAAGAACTCAGTAATCAAAATATTTAATTCACCTAGCAGTTAGGTACAATAGAAAAATAAACTACATAAAAGAAGAATAAAACTTTTTAAAATGTTTATTAATTCTTTAAGAATTTCATACAGTATTGTTGTTTTCATCCATCATGATAAAGTTGGTTTTATTCCAAAGGCACAGGTTTGGTTCAATATATATAAGTCAATAAATGTAATAGCACACATAAATGGACTTAAAGACAAAAATCATATGATCACCTCAAATGAAGCAGAAAAAGCCTTTGACAAAATCCAACATGCATTCATGTTAAAGTCCTAGAAGGAATTGGTCTTGAGGGAACATAACTCAATGTAAGCTG
>NW_008351958.1:5355524-5357096 GCF_000622305.1 Nannospalax galili | reverse complement strand
CAGCTGGGGCTACAGGGAGACCCTGTCTCAAAAAGACCCCCCCCAAAAAAAATCCCCAAATCCTTATACTAAATATATAATCTTCTTTACTGTAACACTGACTTTTTGGAAACAAACTGCCAGGTTAAAGGGCAGCTGTTGGTGGTTCCATCCCAACTTTTAGCACCCCACCCCAAAAAGATAACCATTAGGCATCCCTATCTTTGATTTTATGCAATCTACACTACAAGATCCACATGAGCAGCACTTGAGTTTGAGAATGTTCTTTAAAATGTTTCAAATTAAGCATTAAGAAATAAGTTAGTTTATTGAATATGTCAATGCTGTTGTAATGAAATGCTTCTAATCATGTGGTTATTAAATAATTTTTAAAAAATTAAATAAAAAATAAATAAATAAAAAAATAAAGGTCTTTGACGAAGTCCAACATGCCTTCATTATAAAAGTCCTAGAATGAATTGAACTGGAGGGCATGTATCTCAACCTAATAAATGCTATATACAACAAACTCACAGCCAACATCTTTCTAAATGGAGAAAACCTGTTGTTTTGGGGACAGAGTCTCCATGTAGCCCCAACTGGCCTGGGACTGGTGATATAGACCAGACTGGCCTTGATCCCACAGAAATCCACCTGCCTCTGCCTCCCAAGTGCTGGGATTAAAGGGATGCACCATGATGCCTAGCCTAGACATGCTCAACTCCTCCCCGAACTCCTCCCAGATCCACACCCACCTCCCTACCCATTATCTTAAAAAGGATGTGTTTATTTTCTTAAAGACCCCAGGGAGCACAATTTGATAAAAGCATTTGTAATTCAAACTTTCAAATTTAAAAACATTTTTATTTTATATGTATGAGTGTCTTGCCTGCATGTATGTAAGTTCACCACGTGCATACAGTGCTCATGGAGATCAGAAGTAGGCATCAGATCCCCTGGAACCAGAATTATGGAGAGTTCTCCCCTCATCTGTCATATGGGTGCTGAACATCAAGTGTGACAGGCATAGTGGTGCCCGCCTTTAGTAGCAGCACTCAGGAGCCAAAGGCAGGTACTTTGTGAGTTTGAGGTCAGCCTGGTCTACATAGTGAGTTCCAGGCCAAACTTGACTACATAATAAAAACCTGTCTCAAAAAACAAAAAACAAACAAAAAAGGAGCAGCAAATGCTGAGCCATCTCTCCAAACCCCTGTGGTTCAAATTTTTAAGGCATGCCCTAATAATAATCTGTCATCTTTTTTTAAGATAATAAAATGTTATTTCTTAACAGTATGAATTTTGGTTCTAACATGACCTGTTCTTAATATTTATTTCAACTCTCACCAGAACCCAAGGATAGTCCTGTACCTGGTAAAGTATCATCAATTCCTGGAAGAAAAACACATCTAAGATGATTCTTTTCCTTTTAATTTAAATTTGAAGTAGACTAAAATGAAAAACAACATTGACAGTAGTTGGAGAAATAAATCTCTAATCTCTAACCAATTTAGAAAGTTTTATGTTTATGTATTTCCAGGTCACTAAGGAAAATCATATCACTATGCTTTGCTACATAGATCAAATTTATATATA
>NW_008351958.1:5341251-5355453 GCF_000622305.1 Nannospalax galili | reverse complement strand
TCATCAACCTGATCTATTTTCATTGGTAGATCAATGTGCTTCACAATTACTACATCAAACATAATCAGAAACTGGTTTGAGATTCTAAAAGATACAACAGAGAAAGAAACAAATGTTGAAACAAATTTGTAATCAGATCAAAACCATAAGAACTCTTTAAAATGCATTTTCCTTAATTAAAAGAAATGAGTATTTGGCATAAAATTGAGGAATAAGATCACTAGCGGTTTTAATATAAATTTGCATAAGAGTAAAGAACAGTAAGGAAACAAAGATGATTTCTGAGGGTACCAAAGAATATGTTAGAGTGCTGCATTTTAAAGCAATTTTCTTTAGCTTGCTTACTAAATTTGGCATATAAATCCTCTACCAGATAATGAAATTCTCAAACATTTCCCCAAAGGGCCATTACAATTCATGATGATACTTTCAGTTCCGAACGTGTTACCTACCTCACTGAAATCATCATATAGAGAAAATAGGAAAAGATTTTAAACTAGCAGGCTTGGGCTCCAATTCTAGCTTTAAATAAATCTCAATTTTATATCTAGAGTTCCAGGTTAAATAAGAGTAACAAGAAAAATATGATAAAATTTAAATGTTCCAATTAAAAAATAAATTACGTCAAGAGCCTTTTCCTCTCCTGTAATTGAATGATACACTTTGCCAGGCGTGCTAGTGCACGCCTTTAATCCCAGCACTCAGGAGTCAGAGGCAGACGGGTCTCTGTGAGTTTGAAGCCAGCCTGGTCTCCATAGTGAATCCAGGACAGCTGTGGCTACAGGGAGAAAATGTCTCAAAAAGACCAAAAGAAAAATGACAGAGAAATTGTATTCAAAATCAGAGTTATACACTAATGAAGAAGTCATGACAGTCATTTGTGTAAATTTGAAATATTCTATGTATTTCTTAAAGACATTTTTTCTAAAATGTGGGAGCACTTTTCAAGTTTAAAATCTTGTTTTTTGACTTTCTTTACTGCTGCATAGAACTTCATTATGTAAATGTACCACATTTTCATTTTCCATTTGTCAGTTGAGGGACATTTAGGTTGCTTCCATTTCTTAACTATTGTGCAAAGAGCAGCAGCAAAAATTAATGTACAAGTACCTCTGCCAGTAGAATGAGTCCTTTGGGTATATGCCAAGGAGTGGTACAATCAGATTATATGGTAGAATCATTTTTAGTTTTGAGAACTCTCTGTTTATGTCCTTAGCCAATCTTTTTATTGGGTCGGGTGTTGTTGTTGTTGTTGTTGTTGTTGTTACTATTATTGGTGTTTCTTTGTTTTGTGAGTTCTTTGCATATTCTTGTATTAATCCCCTGTGGGTTTCCTCTTCACTTCCATGATTGTTTCTTTTGCTGTGCAGAATCTTTTTAGTTTAATTGACAAGTTCCACTTGTCAATTTTTTACCACAATTCCTGAGCAACTGATGTTTGAGTCACAAAGTCCTTTCCCGCACATATATCTGGAGGCAATCATAAAGTTTGCAGGTAAATGAATGGAACTAGAAACTTTTATACTAAGTGAAGTAACATAAACGTGGAAAAACAAGCAGCACATGTTCTCTCATTTGTGGATCTTAACACCAAATCCTCATACGTGAGTATATATCCTGATGTAACAACAGGAACCAGGAAAATGGAAAGGAAGCTCAGAGGAAAAGAGAAGGAAAGAGCCCCAGAGAGGGGAATAATAGGAAACAGATAGTAATGGAGAAAATGTGGGGTATTCAACTGGGAAGGGAAGAGGGAAGGATAAACAAGGAACCATGGGGGCAAAGAAGGGGTTCAAGAGAGGGGAGATAATAAAGACAGATGTTATTAAGGGAAAAGTGGGGATGCTTTAACTGAGGAGGGAGAAGGGAGATTAGACAGGGAGAGAGAAAGAAGAGAGATAAATAAGGCTTAGGTAGTATGAAAAACCAGAGCAAAATGTATTCACTCAAAAACCTACCAAAAATACACAATATCTGCACATGAGTGCATGTGAATACCTGAAGGCTATATAACAAGAAACAGGCTGCCAGAAAAGAAACCTCCCTTTCAGTTGTTCGTCAGAGTTCCAAGAGACTCCTAAAATAATACAGGCTATAGCCACAACCCTTGATAACTCCCAGAACTTGAAGGTAAGACCCAATTGATGAAGACAGGACATGTTTTGAACACAGAATTTGGAGCAATGGAGCTGGAACTGACCTGAAAACATCCTTACTGAAGACTAGCTCTTATAGTTTTAGAGGACACTATGCAAGATGCTAAGGGAGAAAATCAAACCATGGTCCAACTCCAGCTTTAATACTTATAACCACAGCAAAGTAAAGTGGTGCAGTAGTGGCACTTTAATCTTGGGGGCAGTCAACAGCTGTCTAATTGAACTTAAAGCCCTCTCAATGGGAGGTAATTCAAGTATGGCACTATAAAACATAGCCAGATACACATGGCCAAAGAGGTCGTAGATCTTAGAGAAAATACTATTTCTGTTATATCCCTAAACAATTGCAATTTCTTACTGTATGCTAAATATGGATTCTTTTTTTTTACACCCAGAATTTCCAGATCCTGCCAGAAGTATTGGAGAACCAGCTCAACATCATAATAAACAGAGATGGTCCTCACCTTTCACTAGCAAAAGCTGCTACCGACAAATGACAGAATGTTAGGTTTGTGGGTAGGTTTCTATTATTGTACTTTTGATTAGGCATAATTCCTGGAATAAATGTAATGCTTATTTTAATAAGAAAGCAAAAGTATTTTAACCTTTACTGGTCTGACAACCTGCTTTGGGGAAAGAAATAAACTCCATTTTTTGTATATTTTTATTGAATTTTTGTGTATTTCATACACATCTTAATCATCTTTATACCCACTTCCCCATTGGCCCCTTTTCATATGCCCCCACTGGATTTCATGCATTCTGTCATTTATGTTAAGGCCTATTGAGTCAAGTTATTGTCCCCAGACATGTCTCAGTGCAAGTTCATCCACTGGGGTCTAGTAGGCCTTTCTAGAATCAAGCCCTTAAAGGTCAGCTCTTCTTCACCCAGTAGTAATCAACTGCCCAACAGTTCTTCAGCTAAGAATGGGGCCTGCTGCCCATTTCCACAGTTCCATGCTGGATTTTTGTCTGCTTGAGTTTACAGAGGGCAATGAACACAGAGGGCCACAGAGGGCCACAGCTTAGAGAATAAGAGTCTTCAGAAAGTGGGTTCTTGGACTGGACTTCTATATTAAACTTCATCCACCCAAGGCTCAGCGACCATTGCAGAAGAGGGGATAGAAAGATTTTAAGAGCCAGGGGAGGAACTGCATGACCATAGGAACTCCAATTTTAAGAAAAAGAAAAGCAGCAACAGAAAGGCACTATGTAAATGAGACAATCCTACAGAAATGAAGGAGGACTAGCTGGTATGATAAACGTGACGTTATTTTCCAGTATTCATATCATATTTTCTCTTTTCTCAAGACATGTAGGGAAAAGCTACTGCTCCAGTTTTTGGAAGTGAAACATGGATGCACAGTTTGCTCCAGTGAATGAAATATGAACAACGGTATGAATGCCACCCTTGCATAGAAACACTTAAGAGATAACATACAATTTTGTGTGTCCCCTTGACCTGAACCTCTTAATGAAGGACTGTCGCTCATATTTCAGTTCAGATAACAAAGTATAACTCAGTCTGTGTCAGCAGGTGTTGTTCGGAAGGTCATTGACCTGGAGTGTTGCCTGGTCCTGTGGCAGACCTTACCTGAGCAAGAAGTAAATTTTTGTTTAGGTAAGACACAAAAATCCTGATGCCCATAACCACATCATAGACTATTCTGGTTAGCACAGTTGTTATATATTATAGCTCAAAATACAAATGATAAGCATGCTATCAGCCCTTGGGAAAGATGCTGTTGTAGAACACTGTTCCTGAGCATATCAGCCATTACCATCTTGACAGAGCAGCTGTAACTACATATAAAAGACCCTAAAAATATAACCTGTTAACCTTTCCTCATAAAAAGAGGGGGGAGGTGATCATTAGAGGCTTACCTAAGATTCACCCAGTAGCTTCTCGGTCCCCCTCAAGTTTACTAAAAGGGGAACTACAGGTATGTAACTATGGGGAACTCATCATCCATGCTGGTGTGAAAGTTCTCAGTGATGCAGGTGTTTGGGACCATCCATGTTCTTTTAAGAAAGCCCAGTAAGCTCATTAGTTCACCAAACTAGAATTGAGTGAAATCATTACTTTGGTCAGTCATTAGTGCCTACCTCAGGTGAGTAGGTATTTGCTCACTTAACCCCAAGGTAAATTCAGTGACAAAAACTGAAAGAAAAAACCAAAAGGCAACCTGGTAGCTACTTAAAGATTCCATTACTTGTTAATGTGAGCGTATGGACCAGGTGGTATAGGTCAGCCCATATTTGAATGCAGGCTTCCTAATTTTTCAGTTGTTTGGTTTGGGGCACTTAACTTACATCAGTCTATTTTCCCATTTATAAAGTAGAAACAGTGCTCCAAAAACAGATTCTGTGTCTGTTTGAGATTATGACTGAAAGGGGTTTAGTACACTCGATCCTCAATATCTTTTGTTCTCTTCCCATATTTTTCCTTCATTCATATGAAAAACTACTATATTTCATAAAGGACAGATGTTCTGGATAGCTTTAGTGTCAACTTGACACACCTGGATTGAGGAAGCCTCAATTGGGGAATTGCCTTCATTGGACTGACCTGTGGCCATGTCCATGGGGCACCTCCTTGATTGTTGAGTGATGTGGGAGGGCCCATCCCACTGTGGGTGGTGCCTCCCATGGGCAGGTGGGCCTGTGTTGCATAAGAAAGCAGTAAGCAGTGTTCCTCCATGGCCTGTGCTCTACCTCCTGCCTCCAGGTTCCTGCTCCGAGTTCCTACATTGGTCTCCCTGATGAACTGTGACCTGGAGATGTAAGACAAATAAACCCTTTCCTCCCAAGTTGGTATTGGTCAGCGTGTTTTGTCACAGTAGTGGAGAATCAAACTAGGACAATAGGCAATGCGTTAGGCATCAAGCCTATACAGCACTGGCACAAGCACAGCCTCTATGTACATATAACAGTGAGACATGAACAACTAAGCATTTAATCAGTGGAATTACATGGTGGTGACTTTCCTCAGGAGGTATTCAATAAAACCTTCGGCTTTGCAAATTCAGTATGCTATATGAACAGTAAAATAAATTTAACTCTTTCTTCAGTAGAAAATAAGACCAGATTGCAAGTTGCAGAGGTAAAGAGCAATACCTATCTTATTTGTAGCTCTATTCTCAGTGTTGTGACAGAAACCATGAATGCAAACTTTGCAAACATTTGGTTAAATTAATGCATGAGTGAACAAATTAGTATACACCAACACAGAGAACAGAATAATTGCATTGATCACAACCTATTTTTTTACTCCATTCATTTATTCTAACTCAGTAAATATTCAGGCTCCACTCTGTGTTAAATGTAGGGCAGTGAACAAAACTAAATCCTTGCCACTGAGGAGTTTAGAATTTCCAGGGACTGACAATTATTTTTGATGACAGGTGGGTAGGTGGGCATGTTCATGTTCTGAAAAATCATATCCAGTGACCCACTTCAATGGATTTAAGCAAATTAGTGTCATCAAAGATTAGTTTAAGGATTTATACAATAGTTGGCAGAAGAGCAAAAGATTTACTATGTCTATGGTTTCATTTTCCAAAAGAAAATTTGGACCCTGGGGTTTGCATTGCTGTCTGCACTGTTATTTGTTTCCATGTGTTAGTCCATGAGTTAGTAATAAAGGAAACTTTGGCTGCACAGGAAACATTGTCTGTTTGGGTTTGTTCTAATGGTGATTTGATCTGCAGCTGTAGTAGAAACAGTAACAAAAGCAGAGTCCGGGCTGGTGAAATGGCTCACTGGTTGCAGAGGACCCAGGTTTGATTCCCAGCACCCACGTAGTGACCAACAACCATCAGTAACTCCAATTCCAGGGGATCAGATGTTTTCTTCTCACATCCATGGGCATTGCATGATACAGGTGCACCTACCTACATGCAGGCATTAAAACTAAGGGTTTTCAAAGACCTCTAGATAAACTGACTAGATTCACAAGAAGGACAAGTAATGGGGAATGGCTGGGGGTGCTGACAATACAACAGACAGTAACAGGGATATAAGGGCTCTAGTGGGGGGAGGGAGGCTATGGGAGGGTGCATCTGGGAAGTGGGTGTAAAAATAAATTTCATAAATAAATAAATAAATAAGGGTTTTCATGTTAGTCTAGGATGGACAAAACCTCCTGTCTCAGTCTCCTAAGAGGTTTTCTTAACAATAGAAAGAAAATAAAAGAAGCCACATTTACTTATTCATAATCAAAGCAAATGGACTGAATTGTCTTTGGATGGCTCTTACAGTAATACAATAAAACAATGTTACTATTATCACAATTCTATCACAATTATTAAAATACAGATTTCCAATTTACAATACCACAAAGAAATATAAAACATTTACATCTTTACTTTCTCCTTCTTAGCATATGATCTTTCTCTTCATTTCTAGCATTTCAAAGCGTGCTGTATTAGCAAGCTTTTCCTAAGCACCTATGTGTATAAACTTGCTATGTATCATGTAAGGAAGGTAGCCTGCTAGTGTCCGTTCAGCTTACATGCCAGAGCTACATCCTACATGACAAAATGGAAACAGAGCTGAGCCCTCTCTAGAAACCCTCTTGCCTTACAGAAAAGTGCTCTGCCATAATTAATGGGAAAATGACACAAACAACCACACAAACAATCCTGGGCACAGCTCCAGCAGTAGTCCTGCCAGGGCCTCAAACTCTCTGGACATAGGAACACAACACTGAAAGCCCGGGTGATTTAACTAACATCTCTGGTGAGCTAATATCTACTTCCACTATCTCTTGAAAAAAAAAAAAAAGTGAAGCCATGGGTGTAGAATTAACTTGAAAGATACATGATACCCTTAAATGGAAACTATCCCTCCAGAATTGGCAAGTACTATAAATCAATTAAATGTCTCTTGGAAATTAAAAAAAAAAATAGTACTTACCAAAGTATCAAGTATAAGAATCTTATTTTAGAAAATGTTACTATACAAAACATATAAATGCTGAACATTAGCAGAAATAAAAATTCAGGAAATACATGGTATGATGTACCTGACAAATGAAAATTTGTTTTCACACAAAACATCAACACTTAAACACATTGGAGACTAGATTTCCAATTTAGGTTTGAAACTGAATCTTTGCATTGAGTTCTTTATTGAAGAGTATGAGTAACCTCCATAACTATGCCCCAAACTATTGTTGACATTGTATTTATCCTACAATAAATTGGATACATGCTTGAGAAGATTTCAGTGTTGCCATCTAAATTCAGTGGAAACAGACTTCTAAAACTTTGGCTTTAAAGACTCTTTCCAAATATCATTAAATACAAAAAAGCATTATTTGGCCACAAACCATGTAGCAG
The DNA here is from genome assembly GCF_000622305.1 of Nannospalax galili. Lineage (NCBI taxonomy): Eukaryota > Metazoa > Chordata > Mammalia > Rodentia > Spalacidae > Nannospalax > Nannospalax galili. The sequence continues at coordinate 5,347,955 of NW_008351958.1, read as the reverse complement.
ACTTGCCAAAGCTTTGAATACTGAATGCTACCCCCATCTACCATCTTGGTTTTCTTTACTCATTCCTCACATCAGTAGACAAGCAACCTGGCATTGATGAAGATGGCCCTAATTTCAAATTCTTTCTCCATATGTTTTTTTAGAATGTCCTTAATTGACTTATTTTGTACTTATTCTAACATCTGATCCCTCTGTTTACCCATTTGTTCCTCTTCTTCTAATCTCTTTTTATATCAGTTCAACAAGTTGTATTTCTTTTCAACTCTGGTATTTCTTTATTATAGCTTAAAATTTCCATTTTCCACCTCAATTTCATAGTTCTTTCTGTGACCTACCTTCTCTGGATTGGTCCTTCAATTTTGAATCTCACTCCTTTGCCTTGTCATGACTGAATTTTTCATCTGACCTTAACACTGTGGTGAATATCCATGGAAATTTTACCACCTGTGGCCTTTGGCCTATAACTAAAATCTGGACTTAGGGTCACAAGGCATAAGCTTCTGTCCATAGAGTCCCACCACCAATGGCCAATCAAACAAAAGTGAAAAGAAGTAGACAGGCTTCCAGACTGATTTCCATTAAGACAACTCCATTTTCTTTTATATTTTGTGTACTTGGGCCAGAAAGTATTAACTTCAAGCTATTGACATTCAATGCAGAGTGCTCAGCACCTGGATTTTCATTTCTCACACCTTCTGTAATAAAAAGAACCAGAGATTCTTGGGCCAATGTCTAATTCAAGGTCTGTAGTAGGAAATATGAAAGATTAACCTTAATAACCTGTGAAAGTTATAAAATGCTTTCCTAAACCCCTCATATTTGTAGGGGCATGCCAAAGTAACAACAGAGAGCAGAGAAACCAATGGAAAAACTCCTCAATGGACAAAGCTGAAATAATCTCAACAGTAAAATTAAGGAAGTAATATTGGTTATAACTCAAGTGTTCAGTAAATATCCACAAGTCCATATAAACAAATGACCTACTAAGAAAATCAAAACAATTCACCATTTATGTAGACAAATCTACCCTGGAGAAAGGGGAAGGTAACTTCACACTACTTAAGAAGTCACATACTGACTTCCTTCCAAAAGGGACCCATGGAAAGGGGGAAAACAGAGAATGATTTTACAGTAGAAACAAAACCCTGACAGACACTTCCTTGGGCAGGATCAAAGCCATTGTCAAGAGTCATGTTGAGGGTCAGTATACCATTTTGATACAATGCAATGAAATGACATTTTATCTTTGTGGTTTTGTGTCTAAAAACATTAACTCCAGTGTCACCTTGAGAAAGTACAAATTCCGGTAGCAAGGTATTCTAAACAATACCTGATCATTACTTGTGAAGCAGCTATTTCCTCAAAATTGAAGCATTCAGTACTTAAGGGAGATTGAGAGGCTATGGAAAGTTTCCAAAAGCTATGGAAACTTACAGGGCTCAGGAATCTCAGAAAGCTACAAAACTCTTAAGGCCTTCTTCAAGGCTTAAAAAACTGCAAGCAATTGTTAGAGACAGGAGACTCTCTTCCTTGTTGCTGACTCAAGTCAGTCAGGCAAAGAGCTTCAGGAAGGCATGAATGATAGCCGATGCTGGAGTGGGCTTTTCCATAGTACAGATACCGTGAGTTACCTGTGCTCCTATAAGCAATCCTTCACTCATGTCCCTGGAGGTATCCCCCGAAACTCACTGATTCACCGAGCTGGACTTTGCTCTGTAGTCTATGCTTTATCTAGGATGAGTAGCTGTTTGTTCATGTCTCCCCAGGAAAGTCACACAGCAGTACTCAAAAACATCAAGGTCATCAGAACCAAGGGAAGCCTCAGAAACTGTCACAGCTAAGAGGAACCTAAGACATGACTGCTGAATGTAACACAGAATCATGAAACAGGAAAAGGCACTGGAGGTAAAAATCAATTACAGTGAACTCACGTGTGAATTTTAGCTCGCGAACATGTATCAATTTATTTATTATAACAAATGTACTATACTGATTTAGGAGGTAACTAATAGAGTCAATTCAGGGTTGGGCATAATGTCCTACACCGTCTTCTTAATTTTTCTACATATCTACCATGAACCTAAATATAAACCTAAAAATGTAATTTTATTAAAACTTCAGTGAAAAATAGGAAAAAAAGAGAACAAGCAAATATATTGTTTCAGAATTTGTCTCTAGGAATGAAGTTAAAGAACAAAGGAAGTACCTACAGTGAGGGGAGAATCCCAGAAATCCTTTCCCAAGAACATGAGTCATGGCTGGAGAACATCAATGCTCTTTCAGCTCAGGGATGCATCCTCACTTTCCCCTCTCTCTACAGGTCCTGCCCCCAAATATCTCATGCATCAGGACTCAGCTTGAACTTCATTTCACATCCTCTACAGACTTTTCCCATGGGGTTAGGTCTCCTAATTTTTTCCCCACACTTTCTAACCTACTTCATGCCCACTTTATTTTTTGATAACTGCTATTTGTTTCTGGTAAAATAGAATATTTAAAGTCCTTTTATATAAGACAGTAAGTGTCAGAAAATCAGAATGTAATATGTTCAGTGGACAGTGTGTCCATAACATACATGTTCATCAGTCCATTATCTATTAAGATAAAGTTCAGAAGGGAAAAAAGGGATACTATGCACATATGGAAGGCAGGACATAATTCATGGTTTATGAAGAACAGACTTCAAAATATGAGCATTATAGCACTTGAGTACATCACCAAGGCACTGTTTCTTAGATATGACATTGGTAATGAAAAATACTTGTAAAATAATCAAGGAAGCTATTCTTAGTGAGGAAAGTATTGTGGCTTTAATTAAACATGGCTTGAATTTATTTTCACGATGAAGATGATTATAATAGATACATGTAGTTGATACAGTATTCTAGGCACTGTAATAAGCAGTTTGAAAATCAGTTCATTGAATCTTCACAGCAATCTTGTAAATATTCATAGCTAAGAGGCAACCAGTACATCATCTGTTCTGAGCACATTATATACTTTAGCTCATTTAATCATCCTTTGAACTTTATGTGACCAATACTGTTACCATTGCTGTTTAATAGTAGGTGATACCAAAGTACATTAAAATATAATCACATCCCCTAAGTAAAACCACAGAGCTTGGATTTAAAGAAAAATATGAAGACAAACAGGGAAGGGGGACCTCTGTTCATTAGTTTCCTATAAGGGCTAGCCATCAACTCTCAGTCTTTTTTATTTTCTGAGTTTATTTGATTACAAAAAAAAATCATGGGGCTCAGGATCAACTCAGGTCCCAGCTTCTGTTTGACTCAGATTCTTAACTGTTGTATCATACAGCAGCCTGATGCTTCAAGATCTATTGATTTACCATGGACTGTTAAAGTCATCTATTTATGCCATATTTATCTTCTCCAAAATGAAAATATTCTCTTCACTTTAAAAGTCCCAAACACCTCACTGAACAGTGAGTTTTGCCTTACTCATTTCCCTGTAGGTCTTTCAAAGCACAAGCTGATCATTCTTTCCCTGGTCTTCTCACAGCTTGAGTTCCGCTAATACTAAATCCCATTTTGTGAAAACAGTCAAATCCCTATAATCATTTGTGCTTACCAGACTCAGGACCACTGGGGTAGTGTTATTCTCTCCTTTGAAGAATGCAATTAGAATTATACACTGTGCTCAAATCACCCATGATTTATGGCCTTGATAAGAAGAACGAGCCATCTTTTTGTTTTGTGTCTTTGTGGTAATTCACTTTACAGATCCAGCTATATACTGACAGAATCATTCAGGACACACAGGCACAGGTTTCCTTTCTTACCATGTATAGTCCATAGGAATTTGTGCTTTCAGAACTTAAACTAGGCAGTCTTGAGCATCCTACTATCACCTTACTGTAAGTATCCTGATGTAGGCAGTTTCCTGTTTAAAGTGATAAAAAGTAGTATCTAGTACAGTATTGAGTGACAAGCTTATACAGTGTGCAGTATAATGATATGCCATAGATATTAAATAAGTATTTTCTGATTTGAAAGAGGTTTCATAGATATTAAGAAGAAATGTCCTTCCTCTTGAGAGAAAGAGCTCTGTGAACTACTTTATCTCTATGTTCCTCCTTGGACCTTAGGGCTTGGCAGTAGACAGTAGCATTTGTTATTTTTTGCATTGAGTGAATGATTGTCTAGAGTATACCTATTCATGCTTATGTGTATAACCCATTATCACATAATTTATACTTTATTCAGCTTAGCCAATATTTAGTAAAACAGAAGGAATAGGGAATCCTGGTTTGAGATTCAGTTCTTCCAACTACTTGGAATATAACTTTAGAAAAAAAAATTAACCTTTTTGAGTATCAGTGTCCTTATTAGAAATAAGGATAAAATTAAATACATTAATGGATCATCATTAAATATTCTATGGGAGGGTGAATATGGAAACTTCCTGCAATTTATGCCACATTATTAATGGTCAATGATCACTTCTTAAATCAAATAGTATCAGCAATAAAGGAATATGAAAATATAGCATTCATAGATTACAAGTAGCTAAATAAACAATGTTTGTATTTATACATACCTTATTAGGCATATGATAGTGATGTTGTTGCTATAGAAAAGTCACAGTCTTCAAGAAATAAGAAAAGAATGCACCAGGAAAAGTCAAAGTGAAGCCTTAGTTAGAAACCAGTAATATCTATCTGCCTAAAAAGGATCTGCAATCAGGGCACACCCATAGGAGCCCTCTGGATTCCTCTCTTCTCTCAGGTGATAAAACTTCCCTTAGCTCTTCTGTACCCTTTCCTGACCCACTACACAAGATCAGGACTCTTTTTGGAGTTGCGGGGCTTGTTTGTCTGTGCTTAATTCTTCGGGGAACAAGTCCAGATATGCTATACTTTTGAAGCAATCTTTAGAGACTGGAATACTAAAGACAATTGTGCTGTTTGGTCAAAGAACAGCTATTTCTTTTGTTTGTCTCCATCAGGAATGACTATCATCTGAGCCCAGCTGAAATGCCTGAGTCATTCTTAAGTCACATGTTGAGTATTTTTCCAGGACTCTGAGGACAGTCATCTTGATGGCTTAGAAGATTTGTAGAGAAATCAAAGGCTGTTGAAAACATATAAACATTTTAATGAATCTTCGACAATCCAAGCTATTATTAAGCATGGCCATGTTAGTTTTTAATAGCAAGATGTTATTCAAATACATATGTAATTATAAATTAATTAACAGACAAAGTACTTAAAACATAACATTTAGCATCTAGGTAAAGTAGTTCAACAGCCACTGAAAAGATATATTAAAAAACAAGTCATGCTAATGTTGCAAAAAACAAACTTTTCATGTTCCTCCAATAGGAATCTAATTTGACAGAACCTTCAAGACAGAATTACTACATTTATGAAGCAACTTGTTTCTATGATACATAATATCATCATAATATGTTTTGAAACAGAGGCTGGAGCAATGGCTCATCAGTTAAGAGCACTGGCTGTTCTTGCAGAGGATCCAGGTTCAGTTCCCAGCTCCCACACTGAGACTAACAATTATGCATACCTCCGGTTCCATGTGATTCAATGGCCTCTTCTGACTTCTATGGGCATTGCATGACACAGATTCTCTTTCATACATGCAGACAAACTATTTGTACACATAAAATAAAATTAATAAATAAAATATTATATATACATAAATAAAATAATAAATAATATATATTGAAACAGCTGGATGATAGTACTCCATAATATAATCAGTAACATTCTTTCAGTAGGGAGGTTTATTGTGGTCTTAACATTTTTTTGTGTGTATATGTGTATGTATGATATGTGTATATGTGTGTACATGTTCAAGTGTATACGTCTGTGAAGGTCAGAGGACAACCTCAAATACTGAACTTTGCTTTCTATGAAATTGGATCTCTTTTTAAATTTATTTATTGATTGATTAATTATAGACTATGTTGACTGGGACACATATATGGTGGTCAGAGAACAGCCTTTGAAAATTGATTCTCTCCTTCCACCTTTACATGGGTTCCAGGCATCAAATTTAAATTCAGGGATCAAATTCAGGTCCCAAGGCTGCAAGTACTTTTACCCACTCACCATCTTGCCTGCTCATCACGGGGTCCTTATTGTTTACCATTGCCTCCACCAGGCTAGCTGATCTGTGAGCTTCCACCTCCCATCCCACCATAGGAGTCCTGGGATTCCACATGCTCTCTACCTTGCCAGTTTTTACATAGGTTATGGAGACAAGAGGCCAGTCCTTCACACTTGTATATCAAACATTTACCCTGCTGAGCAATCTCTCTAATCTTGGTTTTAATTCTCACTTAGTGCCTTAAACTTTGAATGTGCTATTTCAGCTTTAGCTCTTGCTAGTTATCATTTTCAGCATTTGCTCAAAAGACCAGACATGGCAGTACCATTGCACACATAAACTCACAGCAGCTGGACCTGCATGTACAAGATCAAGCCAGCCAAAATCCCAGCATGGATGGGGGATGGGCTCAGGTCCCACCCCTATCTGAGAAACTATTGGCAATTGATGGATACTAGAGGAGGGAGAGACAATTTTCCTCAGGGACGGGTCCTGAAAGGCTACCTAAGCTCTAGCAGGTGGTTCCATTCTCATGTACATATAGGGTACTAAATGGACTCAGTGGATTTACATTAATAATAATAATAATAATAACAATAATAATAACATATA
>NW_008351958.1:5329694-5341043 GCF_000622305.1 Nannospalax galili | reverse complement strand
GGGCAATTTTAGAAATTAAAAATATAAGAATAAAAAATTTTAAGAATAATTTAAATGAAAAATTAAAAAAGAAATGACATAATCACAACCAGTAGTTCAATAGTGAATGCCATTTTTATACATGTACATAAGAGTAAACATCTTGAAATTTAATAATTCACCTGAAATGAATGCAAATTAGCTCTAGGTAAATAAGGTGAATTCTGAGAAAAAGGGACCAGAGGAGAAAAATCATTTGTAAATTGTCACTTCTTTTCTCCATGGTTTTTCTATATGCAGAAAAGGCTTGTTGTGTGTAATGTAATGAAGCAGGGAAGTTTCTTCGCAGGGAAATTATATCTTCTTGGGAGAGATAATTGACAGGGAGAAGGTGAAATGGGAAGGGCTTGCCTGGTACTAGTCAAAGGGAGGACGGATCAATTAAGTCAAACAGAAAGAAGACAGAAAAGGGGGCACAGGAAAGAAGGTGGAAGACACTGCTCCCTGAGATTTGACCCCAGTATAATAATTACCAATAATAATAATAGATAATACCACATGACTGTTTTGCTATGTGCTAGGCAGGCACTGTACTAAGTCCCTTACATGTGTTAAATAACTTATTCTTCTGGCCACTCTCGACGATTGAATATCCTCGATCTTATTTCAGGCAAGATTAGTAGAATAGAAGTTTTCTATAGATACAGGCACCTGGGAACAAAAGGAAATGGAACTTTCTCCTGCTATCAGAGGAGGATTAATTCCATGCCCCACTTCACACATTCTAAAACCATGAGCACCAAAGTCCCATACATAAAGTGACATATTATTTGCATACAACGTGTGTATATCCTCCTATGTACATTGTCACCTGTCGATTACATGTAATAGTGTGGTGTCGCTGTTATGTGGCTAGTCACTCTAATGCATTGTTCAGAGAGCAATGTTGAAGAAAAAGTCTGAACATCTTCAGTACAGACTCAACCATCTTATATCTAGCTTCACTTTCAATTCATGGCAGTTGAACCCATAGATACAGAACCTGTGACACATGACAATGTGAGCAAGGCAGTCCAGCAACCATATGAAACCAGGGGAGATCTCTGAAGTCACACAGTGTGAGAATAAAGACAACTATAATCAAATCGTGATGAGAAATGAGGTTCTAATATGAGGGATCCACTTGCTTAAAAAGAGGTCAAAATGTAACAAAAGAAGGAAGATAGCCCACCTTGTCCTTTTAGTAGAAGGAAAAAAATCAAATGGAAGGAATCGTGGCTTGTGAGCTGGGTAAGTATGGATTATAACACTAACTCTGCTCTTCTATTTATTGTGACCACAAGTGAGTCACTTAGCATCTTTAAATATCAAGTTACCAATGCAAGGCTTGTTTCATAACCAGGGTGTCTACATCACCACACAGCATACTGTGCTTTAAAAGGGGCTTTCCTTTGGTTTGATGTTCTGCTGTTGTCATTCTAAAACCCTTAACAATTTTGAACAAAGATCCCTATACTCCAGTTTTACACCGGCCATGCAAGTCCTCTAGGCAACCATGCCAATTGGAAACTACAATACCTACCGCACAGGTCGACATGAAATACCTACATTGAGTAGTCATTGAAGAACTTGGCAAACAGAACTCAGGATTTTTTTTCTAGGCTTAAAACACAAAACAACTAAAAATGGTGTATTTTTAAGCTTAGGCTATGATTTTGTGTGTGTACAATTGTCAAGCCGAAAAAGAAGATAAAAGAAAAACAGAGATTATGGTTGCTGTGGTGATACTTTCTAAAGTTCCTATCTATCTCCAGAATGGAGAAATTTTTCATGCTACTCAGATAACATGGCCCTCAACAGTCCATAAGCAGAACACTGGAGTAGTATTCAGGCATTTGTTTTCTGAACTGAAAACTATAACAGAAGAATTCCATAATCCCTTCTCTCACTCAAGCCTGTGGTACAAAGTCCTACTAGCCCTTGTAAAGAGCACAAGAACTAGGTAGATGTCTTAGTTACTTTTCAAGTTTCTGTGACAAAATAACCCAACAAAAGAAATTTAGGATGGAAGAGTTTATTGTGGCTCGTTGTTCAAAGATACAATACATATGATGGAGATGGCATGGTGGCAGAAACTTGAGGTGGTTCATCATATTGTATATGCAATCAAGGAGAGAAAGATTTAGCTCAACTCCTTTTTAATCAGTTCAAGACTGACCACAGTCCATTAAATAGTGCTCGCACAGTTAGGATGAGTCCTCTCACCTCAACCTACTCTGGATGATCCCTCACAGGCATGCCTAGAGGCTTGTCTCCTAGGTAAGTCTAGATCCTATCAAGTTGATGATCAATATTAACCATCACAGAAGAAAAACACAATTCAAATTGCCTACTTTACTAAATATTTATTAAACAAGTAATAGGAAAAGATACTAAGTCTCTATAAGTACAGCATTTCCATAAATGCACAGTGAGTAGAGATGAAAAGTGTTCATAAATGCATAAATGTGACAGTATCTTTGGAATCTTGTAGATCTTTGGGCATGTCTTGATTTTATATTATATAACTAACTAAAACTATTCCTTACCACAATGTAATTAGTCAGTTACTAGAATCTGCATCTCCTTTTATCTGGTCTACTTATTTTGGCTAGCTCTATCTGTATAGGTCACACAATATAGCACAAATTACTGTTGACAAGAGAAAGTGAGATCAATAAACTCTGGGTCATTCAACACATACTTTGAAGAGCTAATATTCAGAAGGTTACTGTAGTTTCCATGTCATTTTCTAACATTTATGATAGGATTCCAACCTATCTATAACCCACAGATCATTTGACAAATAATATAAATTCTATCAAGAAAGCAAGACGCTGTAAAAGTTAAGTATAGTTTAATGATACAACAGGAAAGATTTGAACTGTTCGTGTTTTTTAAATCATAAACAAAACATAGATTGGTAAGCAGAATTAAGGATTAGAAAAGGTAGTACAGTACCACTGTCGCTTGGTGGAGGATTTCACCTCCTCTGAACTGTGTTTGTTTTCCTTGAGAGGGGACAATAATAAATGTGTACCTGTGAGGATACAATGACGTCCCTGTGAAGTTCTTGGTCTCATATCTGCCCCATAATAAGTTCTCAATAACTGGAAAATATCCTTACCATCATTATTACCTGCACCCAAAGTAAAAACAGTGATACTTGAAGCATCGTTTTTCAACAGAGTATTGATCATAGTAACAGATGTTTACGAAACACTTAAAATATATTTTAGGCTATTATACAATGTACCTCCTATTTTGAAAAATATTGGTAATGTTTATTATATTGTTCTGTTGGGCTTTAGCCCATCTAAAAGGTAAATACCAATGCTTGTCCTTGTAACCAAAGTAACCCTTCCAGAGATTTAATCTCAGGTGAGTGGTCAAGACAACTCAAGCTAAACAAATAAATGAACAAGTATGTGAATAAATAAGTGGTTCCTTACACCTAAAGAAGCACAAAGACATCATATTAAATAATCAAGTTCAATAAGTCACTATATGTAAATTTCTTTTTCTCCTTCTCCCCCTCCTTCCCTATGGCCTCCTCCTCCTCCTTTTTCTTCTTTCTTTTGTTTGATTTTCTTTTTCTTTCTTTCTTTTTTTTGAGAAATGATTCATGGTACCAATATTGGCCCTAAACTTACTAGACATCTGAGGATGACCTTAAACAACCAATCCTTCTTCCACCTCCCGAGTGCTGGTATTACAGGCATGTGCCACCATGTCTGCCTTACTGTGCATGTTTCTTCTAATTAACTTCATTCTTCTGCTTGCCTGAGTTTACAACTAAAACATAATTTAACCATTGTAGACTTAAGGGGTTTTTAAATGATTAATAGAATTTATTATTCTACACACAAATATTTATTCTAACATGCAAATAAAAATGCAACTAGTAAACCATGAAAAATTCAGGGTTTTTTGGAAATAAGGAATACTATTTATGTCTCATCAAATTTAATATTTAACTAAAATGTAGAAACCATTAGGAAATATTGGATCATACACAAAATAGACTGAAACACATTCTATGTTATCATACTTTTTGAATTTGGTTTATTTGAAGATTATAATATAGTCACATATTAGAATATTGGCATAATCACAAAGTTAATTTACTGTGCTACAGTCAGTAAGTGAATCCTAATTTGTATAAGGTAAAAAAAAGCACGTCTCTAACTGAGTCTCTAAGAGGTCAAGGGGGGAACATATAGAGAAAGAAGCATAAACCAAATGTAGCACACTGCTAACATCAGGCAGAGCTGAGTGAAAGAAACGGGGAAATTCTTTACATTCTTCTTGAAATTTTTTCTTTCAGTCTGAGATTACATCAAAATAATAACAGAGTTTAATAGCACAAAAAAGTCATTTTACCAATGATTTGGGTAGATGATTTAGTAAGTAACGCAAGTAAAGATAAAACAAAGCCTAGAACTCCTGGGGTTTAGTAGCTCTGGAGTCTTGAATAGTGAGTGTAATGAAATGGAGTGAGAGGGAGCACCAACACTGTGAGATCCAGGAGAAGCTACTGAAGGACACCACAGCAGAAAATAAGAATATCAGACTACATCTTAGAAAGAATAACAGGTATATGAGCTGTCATGGTGAAAGTCAGGAAAGCTAAATGGTAATTAGTGATGAATCCATGTGAGGGTCGCTATTAGTGTAGCAGTTGTAAAGATGAAAAAACAAGTGTAATATATACTAATTACATGCATGGACTCTGGTTTGAATCCCCTATTTGACACATCTCAGCTATGCCATCACTTGAAAGTTATTTTACTTCTCTGAGCTTTCGTTCTCATCATCCTTAAGATGGACAAAATAGTAGTCTGTCCCTAATGAGGTTGTGAGAATTTGCAGCAGAAATGAATAAATGTAAACCCATTTAGAAATGATTAAATGATTAAAGTGCACATACAAAAGTATTATGATAGGTACTGTCAAGGTCTATGGATGAATTGAACATGTTTCCAGCTTGGGATAAAGTCAGTGCCATTCAGTAACCATTAAATCCCTAGCACTGAAAAAAAATGTAGTGGATTGAAAGTAGATCTTTATTTCTCCTTCTTCACAAAAGATCAAGGACCTCAACATAAGACCAAATATTTTGAAACTGCAAGAGGAAAAAAGGGAAGAGACTTCAGTATATAGGTTTATGCAAAGAATTTCTGAATAGGACTCTGGTAGCTCAGGAAATATGACCAATAATGGACAAATGTGTGGGGAAAAGGGCCGGTAAATACTTCCGTTATTCAGGCTAACCTAAAACCTGCCATAAAGCACATCAAATGACGCAAACAGAGGAGACACATAGCCAAATGAACCAATGAGGATCGGGCGGGGGTGTAAAAGAAAGCCCTAACGGCACAATAAAGGAGCTTGCTTGCTAACTGCCACGTGAGTCTCCTGAAATCTGCACCATTGATTTCCAGCCTACTCATCCCCTGACCCCAACGGAGAGTCCTCAAGTAGCCAGCCCACTAGGTCAGCCAACACTAAGGCAGGCAACAACAACATAAATGGGATCTTATGAAACTAAAATCTTCTGTACAAAAAAGAAAGGTGTCAGCTGAAGAGGAAACAGCCCAGAGAATGGTCAGCTACACCTTCAACACAGGTTTAACATCTAGAACACAGAAAGAACTCAGAAAACTAAACATTCAGAAAACAACTCAGTCAAAAAATGGACCATCTATCTGACCAAAGAATTCTCAAAAGAAGAAATTCAGATGGCTAATAAAAACTTTTAGAAGAATTGAACACGGTTAGCCATCAGGGAAATGCAAAGTAAACTACACTTAAATTCCATTTCACATTAGTCAGAATGGCTATCAAGAAATCAAATGACCTGTCGGGCGTGGTGGCACATGCTTTTAATCCCAGCACTAAGGATACAAAGGCAAGCAGATTTCTATGAGATTTAGGCCAGTCTGGTCTATATGGCAAGTTTCAAACCAGCTGGGGCTACAAAGAGACCCTGTCTACAAAAATGAAGAAATTGCTCTCTCCAACCCTCAGGCTTGTCTCTCCAGGGTAAGTCAATCGTGCCCTCCACGCCTTGACGCCCTCAAACTCATTCACCCTCCCATCTCACACGCCTGTCTCTCCTCCTAGCCTGGGTCCTGTCCCAGTCCTTGAGTTGGCACACAAGACACCTGGGAAACCATCACTGCTTCCTGAACCTTTGCATCCAGACCAACTCAGATCCTTCTCGGGTCCCCAGGAGCAGTCCTGGCCTGGCCCGCCCTCACCTCCCTCTACTTCCCTGGGTCTGCACGACCCCCAGGCTCTTTTCTGGACACTCGGGCCGACCTTTCCGCTTCTTGATCCTTTGCATCCAGACCAACCCAGCTCCTCAGTACAGTCCCCAGGAGCCTTTAGGGCCACTTCCCACCCCCATCTTCCCTTGCATCTCTGGGTGGCACAGCAACCAGCTACCCAAGACCAGCATCTTTCCGGGGCTCAGCTTCCAGGCCAGTCCAACCCCCAAATTCCTGAGGCCAAAATCTTTCCTGGAGGGATCCAGACCTTAGGAGAAAGCCTGAGAAACATCTGATCCTCATCTGACTTGGGCCTCTGTGGGAATCCCTGAAGACAAAAGCAATCTGGGCACTCCAATATAAAATCAAAAGAGAGAGCCAGAAGCTTAGATGAACCAGCTTTTCATGCCCAAAAAGTAAACCACAAAGACACAAAAGTTCACAAAAAGAAGCAGACCTAAACTTGAAGGGTAGAGTCTCACACAAGAACCAAAAACTACAAAAGAAATTCACATGTCAAAATCACAGAGAAAAAAGAGTAACACGAAAAACCAAAATAACATATCGCCACCAAATACCAATAGTCCTCCAGAGGAGTACAATGAGAACCCCCTAGAGATAATGCAGGACATGGAACTCAAAAAAAAAAAAACAATTATAAATATGATAAAAAAATTTTCAGTGATTTTAAAGAACACATAAACAAAGAAAGCAAAGAACTGAAGGAAGATAGGGATAAACTTCTGAATGAATTCAGAAAAGAGAAATATTGACGAATACTCAGGATGAAATGAAGAAGGAAATGAAACACTCAGTAAGCCAATTAGAAACAACAGGAGAAAGCCACACCAATAGGATGAATGAAATGGAAAACAGAGTATAAGACTGGAAAATAAATGGATGAACTAGACCACTCAAGCAAATATTATGAAAAATTTAAGAAATCACAAGAATGGAATATGCAGGAATTGTGTGACACCATAAAGAGACCAAACTTACAAAGCATAGGCATACAGGAAGGAGAAGAATCCCAAGATAATGGCATGGACAAGCTCTTCAACAGAATCTTGGAAGAAAATTTCCCAAAATTAAAGAAATACATGCCCATACAAATACAAGAAGTGTATAGAACACCAAACAGACAGGACCAGAAAAGAAACTCTTCACAGCATATCATAGTAAAAACACTAAATATAAAAAACAAAGAGACAATACTGAAAGCTGCAAAGAGAAACAACAAGTCACATATAAAGGAAAACCCATTAGGATTAAGCTGACTTTTCAGTGCAAACTATGAAAGCCAGAAGAGTCTTGACCAAAGTAGTCCCAGATTTACATGACCACAGATGCCAACCCAGATTACTATACTCAGCCAAAATGTCTATTATAGTTGAAGGGGAAAAAAAATCTTCCATGACATAAATAGGATGAAGGACTTCATGTGCACAAAACCAGCCCTTCAGAGAGTTCTGGAAGAAATACAAAGAGCTGAAGAAAAGAATGACTATACCCAAGGGGTTGCGGAAAGAAATTCAATGAAGGTATAACTGTGGAAAGGTACGGCTATATCACAAATGTAAATAGAAATAAAAAAGACAGGATTCAATACTCATCTTTCATTAATAACTTTAAATATTAATGGACTGATCTCCCCAGTCAATAGACACAGACTAGGTGAATGTATTAAGAAACAAATCCCATCTTTTTGTTGTCTGCAAGAAATTCATCTTACTTTCAAGGACAGACACTATCTTAAAGTGAAAGGATGGAAAAAATAACCAAGCAAATGGCACAAAGAAAAAACAGGCATTGCAATTCTAATTTCTGAGAAAAATAGACTGTAAATTAAAACTAATCAGAAGAGACAAAGAGGGCCACTTCATTTTGATCAAAGGAACAATAAATCAAGAAGATATCACAATAAGAAATATTCACCAAACTCTGGTGCACCCAAATTAGCTACCAGCTCAATGCAGGAGACTCTGCTGCTGGGAAATGATAGAAAAGATTGAATTCTGTGGTACCCCAGGACTGACCACAACCCTAAAGATGTTTCAGCCCTCCCCCTGACTCCCTGCAGGGTCCAGTCCTAGGACTTAGGTAGGAAGAGCTGCCATCCCTGTTTCCCAGCCCCAACTGCCCAAGGCATTAACTACTACATTAAGAATTTAGAAGTCAGAAAGTTTCTCTAAAATAGACCTCATACTGAGTCATAAAACAAACCTCAACAAATACAAAAAGATGGAAATAATTCCATGTATTCTATCAGACCACAACGCAATAAAGCTTACAGTCAACACCAGAAGAAGCCCTAATCACCACATGAACACACAGAGATTAAACAACACACTCCTGAATGAAGAATGGGTCAAAAGAGAAACTAAGAAAGAAATAAAACTATTCCTGGAACTAAATGAAAAGGACAATAAAAACAACAAAACCTCTGGGACATGCTAAAAGCAATCCTTAGAGGAAAGTTTATAGCTCAAAGTGCATGCATCAAAAAATTGGAAAGAACACAAATAAATGACCTAATGCTGCAACTCAACACCCTTGAAAAGCAACAGCAAATGAAACCCAAACCCAGGAGACAAGAAGAAAAAACAAAAATGAGGCAAAAATGAATGAAATTGAAACAAAGAAAACAATACAAAGAATCAAGTAATCCAAGAGCTGGTTCTTTGAAAAGAAAAACAAGATTGACAAAGAGCTAGCCCAGTTAACCAAAACAAAGAAAGTGAACCTCCAAATCAACAAAATCAGAGATGAAAGGGGAAACATCACAACAGACACCAGAAAGATACAGAACATTATAAGGGAATACTTTAAAAAAAACTATGTGCTACTAAATTTGAAAATCTTAAAGAAATGGACGGATATCTAAAGGCATGGGAACCAACAAAATTAAACCAAGAGATTAATAGCTTAAACAGAACCATAGCACACACAAAAAAATTGAAACAGTAATATGAAACCTCCAGTTTAAAAAAGCCCACATCCAGATGGATTTACAGCAGAATTCTATCAGATATTTAAAGATGATCTACATCCAATACTATTTAATTTATTCAAAAAGACAGAAATGGAGGGAGAACTTCCAAATTCCTTCTATGAAGCTAGCATCTCTCTAATACCAAAGCCAGGTAAAGCTCCAACCAAAAAAGAAAACTATAGACACATATCCTTAACAAGATACATGCAAACTGTACACAGACACACATCCAAAAGATCACCAACCATGATCAAGTCGGCTTTATCCCAGGGATGCAGGGATGATTCAATATACGTAAGTCAACGTCATAAAGCATATAAATGGGCTCAAAGACAAGAACCGCATGGTCATCTCAATAGATGCAGAGAAGGCCTCTGACAAAATTCAACATGCATTTGTGTTCAAAATCCTAGAGAGAATTGGACTGGAGGGAACATACCTCAACATAATTAAAGCCATATATAATAAACCCAAAGCCAACATCATTCTAAATGGAGAAAATCTGGAAACACTCCCATTGAAATCAGGAACCAGACAAGGTGTCCACTATCTCCACTTCTCTTTGACATAGTGCTTGAAACTCTTGCAAGAGCAATAAGACAAAAGCAGGAAATTAAAGGAGTAATAATTGGAAAAGAAGAGCTCAAATTATCACTTTTTGCAGGTGATATATCTAAGAGATGCCAAAATTTTCACCAGAAAAATCATAGAAATTATTAACACATTCAGTAAAGTGGCAGGTTACAAAATTAACCTACAAAAATCTGTTATATCCTTTCTATATACCAATGACAAGCAGTCAGAGAAAGAGCACAGGGAAACCCTCTCATTCACAATAGCTGCACAAAAAAATACCTTGGAATAAACCTGACCAAAGACATTAAAGAGCTCTACAATGAAAATTTTAAATCTTTAGAGAAAGAAATTGAGGAAGACATAAGAAGATGGAAAGACCTCCCATGTTCATGGATTAGAAGAATTAATATTGTGGAAATGACCATTCTACCAAAAGCCATTTATAGATTCAATGCAATGCCAATCAAAATCCCCATGACATTTTTCACAGAATTGAAAAAACCATCCTAAGATTCATATGGAAGCACAAAAGACCTCAGATAGTCAAAACAACCCTGAGCACTAAGAGCAATGTCGCGGGGGGGGAGTTACTATACCAGATTTTAAGCTGTATTGCACAGCTATAGTCATAAAAACAACATGGTAATGACACAAAAATAGACCCATAGATCAATAGAACAAAATTGAAAACCCAAGTATGAGTACATGCAATTTCAGCCACCTGATATTTGACAAAGGGGCTGAGAATACTCACTGGAGGAAAGACAGCATGTTTGGCAAATGGTGCTGGCAAAACTGGATCTCCACTTGTAGAAGAATGAAACTAAACCCCTATCTTTCACCCTGCACAAAAGTCAATTCCAAATGGATCAAAGACCTCAATGTAAAGCCTGAAACTCTGAAACTTTTAGAAGAAAACATTGGGAAAAACTTACAAGGTACAGGTGTATGAAAAGATTTTCTAAACCAGACATCAATTGCTCAGGAAACAAGGGCAAGAATTAACAAATGAGACCTCATTAAACAAAAAAGCTTCTGTACATCAAAGAAGGTAATCAGGGAAGTGAACTGAAAACCCACAGAATGGGAGAAAATCTTCACCAGTGACACATACGACAGAAGTTTAATATCCAGAACATATAACGAACTCAGAAAACAGAGAATCAAGACAAGAAGTAACCCAATTAAAAGATGGGCTAAGGAACTTAACAGAGAGTTCTCAAAAGAAGAAATAAAGATGGCTATGAAACATCTTAAAGGATGTTGAACATCACTAATAATTAGGGAAATGAAAATTAAAACCACTCTAAGATTTCATCTTACCCCAATCAGACTCGCTAAGATCAAGAGAACAAATGATCCCTAATGTTGGAGAGGATGTGGGGAAAGGGGAACACTCATCCACTGCTGGTGGGGCTGCAAACTTGTTCAACCCCTATGGAAAGCAGTGTGGAGAACTCTTAAAAAACTACAAATGAACCTACCATTTGG
>NW_008351958.1:5328953-5329664 GCF_000622305.1 Nannospalax galili | reverse complement strand
ATGGAACTAGAAACTGTTATACTAAGTGAAGTAACACAGACTCAGAAAAAAAATAGACATATGTCCTCCCTCATATGTGGATCCTAGAACCAAACCCTGGTAAGTGAATATGTATCCAGACATAACTACAGGAACCAGGATAATGGAAAGGTGTTGTGGGTTCTCCTCAGGCCAGCTGTGAAGACAGTAACCTGGATTGGGTGCCCTGCTGATCTGTTATACTAAGTGAAGTAACACAGACTCAGAAAAAAAATAGACATATGTCCTCCCTCATATGTGGATCCTAGAACCAAACCCTGGTAAGTGAATATGTATCCAGACATAACTACAGGAACCAGGATAATGGAAAGGTGTTGTGGGTTCTCCTCAGGCCAGCTGTGAAGACAGTAACCTGGATTGGGTGCCCTGCTGATTGGAGGCGGGGGGGTGGGCAAGAGGCATGGAGGCACCACACACAGACCCCAGTTCTCGGGTAGAAGCAAGCACTAGGAGATGTGCTGCAGGCTCCTTTAAAGCAGGAGTGGGCTTTTTGGCGGGCTGTTTGCCAACCAAGAAATAAAGTGAATTCTTGCTGAATCCCAGGGCTCTGGGTCCGTGCCATCTTTGGAGGCCTCCTGCTACAGAAAGGAACCAGGGAGGTAAAGGAAAAGAAAGAACCTGAAAGAGAAGAACAGTAGGAAGCAGGCCTTAATAAGGGAGATATGGATAAAA
>NW_008351958.1:5327682-5328940 GCF_000622305.1 Nannospalax galili | reverse complement strand
GGGAGGCGGGAAGGAAGGCTGTACAAGGAACCTAGGGGATAAAGGGAAAGAAGGAGCTCAAGAGAGGTAAGACTGTAGGAGAAGGGAATTATTAAGGGAGAAAGGGGCGAAATGGGGGCACCTTAAGTGAGAAAACCATGATGGAGGGGTGAGACAATGCAAGAGATAAATAATGCTAGCTAGTTTTGAAAACCAGAAAGAACCATATTACTCCTACAACCTGCTGACAAATTATATAAAGCAGATCAAGAAATTTATGTCTAGGTAAGTTATATCTGAGAACAATTGGTCTTTGCCCAATATTTATCTACATGACACACAGTAATTAAAGTACCAGACTGGTGGAACTAACTTTCTTGGATATTTAACAGACATACTTTGAGGCCTACACTAATTTGGTTAGAGGGACATAAAGGACAGTTTTTGCTCCTTGTCCACCTAGGTTAACTAGTTCCAGGGGACTATGAGCAGGTCTCATAATGTCCTGTAATTGTGGTGGGTCACCTGTCCTCTTGATCAAGGAGGCCAAGGAGACCCCACCAGATGGTCTTGAACCAGTGTCCAGTCTACAAAGGGGAGGGTCAACACGGAGGACTCATTTCCTCTATGCTTCCAAGCAAAGCAAACTATGGTCAAGCAGGACCTTTGGATCTGGTAAAAGGAAGGAGCCAGGGTCTCCTCCCAAGCCCATGTGACCCCTGAGGCACAGATCCTCAAATGACCTTAAGAGTAAAAATAAATTAGTTTATCTGGGCCAACTGTATGGCCTTAAACACCCAAAAGGAAAGTATAACCAAAGATTAAATGAGCCAATATAATTTCTTAAGAGTCCATATGCATAGCTAAAGGCTACATAACAAGCAACAATGTCAGATAGGAGATACCTTCTTTTGACTTGTTGGCCTGGTTGGCCAAAGGGACCCCCAGATAGTAACCCAGCATAGAACTGGGAAAATGAACAGCAGACCCCAATCTTATCTAAAGGAATATTGACAACTGATTGCTGCTACATGCGGAACAGCTGACCCTCCTAAAACAAAGCCCTCTAGATAGGTTGAGTAGATTTACCAGAAGGGCAAGTAGTGGGGAATGGCTGGCAGGGGGGCGGGGGGACAACACAGCAGACAGTAGCAGGGATATCAGAGTATAAGAGCTTTAGTTTGGGGAGGGAGTCTATGGGAGGGTGCCATCTGGCAAGTGGGTGTATAGTTGAATAAGATGGTTTGGGATGTTCTGTGTGACATACAAACACAGAAAA
>NW_008351958.1:5316017-5327255 GCF_000622305.1 Nannospalax galili | reverse complement strand
GCTACCTGATGCCTCTTCTAACCATGTGATTATTAAATTAAAAGAAATAATAATTCTTCAAAGCATAAAAATTTGGTCCTTAATAATTAGTAGATTTGAAAAACATTACTATTGAAATCTCCCTGATGACTTTATATCCATTCTCAGGGAGCTCAGAGCTCAGAAAGTAACCGACTGTGACTAGTAACAATCAGATATATAGAGATTAGAAATACACGTGCAAACATCTTAATGTCAATTGCATTAAAAATGAAATTTTCTGTATGAAACTGTGTATTTTAATAATGAAATGAGATCTTTCTTAAAGGTTAAAACTCATTTAATTTTATGTCTTATAAGGTTTATATTGAGTACAATATTGTATAACTGTAATAATTCAACTGTAAACTTAAAAATTCCAGCCAATTTTAAAAGAGATGCATCTTAGCTCAGGAAATTTTTATTGAATATATCAATGCTGTTGTAATGAAATGCTTCTAAGTATGTGGTTATTAAATAAATAATTTAAAAAACAAAGAAGTCAAATGACAACAAATGTTTGTGTGGATGTACGGAAAGAGGGCTCTTTAGTCACTGTTGGTAAGAGGATAAACTGATAAAAGCCACTGTGGAAATCAATGTAGAGTTTCCTCAAACTCAAAAATCTAAAAATAGAATTACCATTTGACCCAGTTATATCACTCCTGGGTATATGCCCAATGAACTGCATGTCTTACTTCAGAAATACATGCTAAACCTTCTTCATTGCTGCTCCATTCACAATATCTAGGAAATGGAATCATCTAAATGTTCATGAACTGATGAATGGATAATGCATATATGGTATCATATATGGTACACATATACAGTGTAATTTTATTCACCTCTAAAGAAAAATGAAGCTGTGAAATTTGCAGGTAAATGGATTTATATATATATATAGAGAGAGAGAGGGGGGGGGGTAATCAAGGCTCTAAAAGATCAATGTTGTGTGTTCTCATTTATATGTGGCTCTTCAAATCTTTAGATTTGCTTTCAAACCCATGGTCACTTGGATGATACTGGTTAAACTCAGTGGGTCTCAAAACACAAAATGCAATGAATGTGGAAAAGGGACGTGTAAGGATGGGGCAATAGGAGTAGAAGGGAGATTAGATAGGGTAGAGAGTTATAATAATCAAAGATCTCTTTATACCTGTATGAAACTGTCAAAGAACAAACAGTAAAAATTATTTTAACCAAAAGGGAATAGAGTCAGTGCCAATAGTGCCATCTTCCTGGCCCAGGTTTCTCAACATGGATGTTGTAGGATGTTCAGTACTCTGGCCTCTAGTGAAGAGCTCTACATAATGGAAATCAAAACATATGCATTCAGTGCCAAATGTTCCTCGGGGAATGCGAAGAGTCCTCAATAATCTAGATGGCAAGGGAAAGAGAAGGAGCAGGTTTTGTGCAAGACACTAGTAATGAACTTTCTACTAAGATCAACAGATGAGCACTGAGCTACAGAATCCTTACTACCCAAAATTTTCCTCTCACCTTATCTTACCCAGTATGATCTGAGAAAAAGTTGGGATCTGATGAACAACAACGTTCCACTAGGAAATTGTACTGGAAAATAGCTCTGAACAAAACAGTGCTACTAATGTGATGTAGTTACAGCATGTTTACAATGTTTAGGAACACTGAAGGCAAAAGAGCAGATTAAAAGTATTGTTTTATAATTTTCACAAACAGGCACATATATGGATATATGCACATATGGCATAAGACATATTTCTTAAACGGATGCACATATGCACAGCATGGAGAAGAGAATGGAAAAGTACAGAGGGAAATGTTCATTGAGGTTCTCTCTGGCTCATCTTTTTTGTAAAATTTTTACTGAATTTTAGTTTATTTCATACAGAACATCTTAATCATCTTTATACCCCCTTCCCCATTGATACCCCCCTATAGCCACCCCCCCCCAGAATTTATGCATTCTGTCATTTGTGTTAAGCCCTATGAAGTCAAATTAGTGTCCCCAGACATCCCTCAGTGCAAATTCATCCACTGGGATGATGAGTTAGTCAGCCTTTCAAGAGTCCCTCCCTTTAAGAAGATTAGCTCTTCCTCACAGGCCAGTAATCAGCTGCCAATAGTACTCTTTAGATAATTTTTATTTTCTTCTTTATCATACTCTGTATTCATTCATATAATGAGGAACTCTATTAGTGATGCAATTTTTCAGCTATGAAATAAATGGAATTTTAAGATATTTAAGTACCTTTCCATGCAGTGAATAAATTTTTTAAACTCTAAGTTTTGAAGAATAACATATTCAAAAGAAGTAAAAGCAGAATTGTAATTTAATGACTCATAAAATTATAACTGAGGGGATGGAGAGATGGCTCAACAGTTAAGAGCACTGACTGCTCTTGCAGAAGACCCAGGTCTAATTCCCAACACCAGCATGGCAGCTAACAACCATCTATAACTCCAGTACCTGGGGATCTGACACCCTCCTCTGATTTCCACAGGCATTGCACCACAGAAGTGCACTTACATACATGCAGGCAACACACTCATACACACAAAATAAAAAATAAATAAATAAAATAAAAATTTAAAGATAGCTGACTGTGGGAGCCATGCTTGTTTCTACATTCTGAAGAGTGAAACTAGAGTAAGCTTTTGCTGCATTTTTTGCAAAAGTCTTAAAAAGTTTCATTAGAAAATCAACAGGCCCTGACCATAGAAGTCAGTCTTCACAGCCTTACTTATTCTTTCATCACAATGCAGATGCTACATCAAATTTGTCTAAATATTTGGCAAATTTCCCGTGAGGTTAGTGTACTTTTTGTTGTTGTTATTTTTAAAAAGATAAATAACATTTTTTCTTTTTATTCAAAGGAGCTAGAGTGCTAAAATTATAATTATAATCTGATTTCCAGAAGGATAGAACCAAAAAGTTAAGGGGAAAAAAATTGTGTCTGAACAAGGATTGGTTGGCTGTAACAAAAATTAAGATCTCTTCAATATTTAAGTCAGATCTTTCTCAACATGTTCTAATAACTTTGGAATTCTAAAATGCTTATAGTATGTTTATCATACATTGGTTATAAGTGTCGCGTCTTTTCATCATTGGGCAAGTGACTTAACCCCACTTCAACCGTGTCCAAATACGTCACAGTGAGGATTCAGTGAGCTGATTCATGCCATACATGCATAAAACTCTCAGTAATTATTATCATCATTGATACATACAGAAAAGACAACTTGGCAAAGTTTTTTTTATCAAAATGGTGGACATATTTAACCTCTTCTGGGCCACCTTCTAAACTTTCTTTTCTTGCACTTTTAAATTAATTTTTCAGCTAGCATGCAGAGAAATGGGTTTCATTGTGACATTTTCTTACATATATAACTTTCTACTTTTTTAGATGGCTGGAATCCTGCCTTTATGTATACAAGACCATATATAACTATGAATTTAAAACTGACAGGCAACGTCTTATGTTAGTCAAAACCAATGTACAGTATTAGCATAATATAAACCTCTACATATGGTTTTATTATTCATATATTTTTCTCAGTTATAATGGATACCCACACTACAGAGCATATACTTACATGTGATTATATAAAATATACATATATTTAATTAGTAAGTACATTTTAATAAAATAAAGCAAAACATGGCTGTCCCAGGACAGAATGATGTAAGATACACAGCTGTGTTTGTGATTGCCATAAGGAGTGGCAGTTGTTCCCAGACTACCAAGATCTGTATAGAAAGTGGGAAGAGAGGTCACAACAAAACCCATTAGTTTTGGCAGCAGTGAACAAGCTCTTGCATAATCGCTTCCAGTCCTCCTGTGGCCAAGCTTCACAACTCAGAAGGAAGTGTTCCTAGCCTAGTGACACATGCTGGGACCTGACTCTTGTAGTAAAATCTAGATCTCTGTATGATGTCCAGTGCCTGACAATCAGCTCTTCATCTACAACACAGTCCTCCACATCCATGCCCATATCTGACTTCCTATACTGGACTCCAAGGCCATTCAACTCATGTACACATTTGCTACCAATTTAAAGTGCTTCGTGCTCCAAAACCTCTCCTCTTTCTACCTGGCCAGACCCCAGTCTATGCAGTCTACTCAGGAACTAACAAGCATTGCTTTATTCAGATTAACTTGTTCATTCGTTGAGTATTCATTTACCATCCAAAAGGAGTTGATCTACTAGAAAGGACAGACCACAGTTTTTCTTCTAAACCTCGGAACTATCAGGAAAAGGTAGATAATAAGTATAGGGATGCTCACTTCCAGTGTGGAGTTTCTGTTCTTATTTACTTGGTTTTCTTTGAAGGTTGCAGGGAAAGCAGAACCTTTGAAGGTGACCAAGCTGGGCTTAGATCTTGGTTCTGCCACATTCTTGCAGATCACTTTGAACATATAATATTTCATTTCTAATATTTAATTTCATCATATTATAAGTAGGCATGAAAGATAATTCTCTCATGTCTAATCTTTCTGTCCCAGGTTCCTGGCACAGAGCTAAGAAAACCTTGGAATTTAAAGAGTGATGGGTGTTTATTTATCGTTAGTCTAATAAGGTGACTCTAGATGACTTTAAAATGGGGCCAGTCACCTTGAAAGACTAACTACAAGATTAGAAATTAGAGACTTTAAAACATCTGACCTTGGGGTGAGCATGGCACTGGAGATTGAGTACAGTCACTAACCAATGATTTAGTTAGTCAAGCCTGTATAGGGAAACCCATAAATTTCTGAACACAACAGGACATTGGGGCTTTCTGATAGAGAAGCACGTTGGTGTGCCAGGAATGTTGATGCCTGATTTCATGAAAGGATGCTGGAAGTTTGCATTACATCTCTTGAATTGGTTGGTACTCCTGATTGGTATTCTTTATAATGAAACTGTATTTGTAAGTATAGTACTTTCCTGAGTTCTAGCAAGTTATTGAACTTGAGCTAGTCACAAAAGCCTGAATTTATAGGTGATCATTCAGAAGTATAAGTGCCCTGGGGTACCCAGTGTGTTTTTGGTATCCAAAGTAAGTCCCTCAAAGCAGTCTTGTTGGGGACCATGTTCTTTAATTCTTAGGGTCTCTACCAATACCAGGTAATTAGTGCCAGCACTGAACTGCAATACAGCCTATTAGGACTGAGCTTGATAGGGGCTTAGATTATTACCCACCACATGAGAATCTCATCAATGTCAACTACCTCATGATGCCCCTCCCACTCCACCCTGCCAAGCTTTATCACTGTTTCCATTATTATATATTTCAAGTAGCCATTTGAACAGTTCTCATGCATAATGAAGTCCATAAGGAACATGTCTGAAAGCATCGCAGTTCATTCCATGGGCCAAGACAAAAACAGATGGACCAAATGCTGGGAGTTAGTGCATCTGAGAGTTGGAAGTGCCAAAAAGAAGTCTAAAGGCTAGGAGGTAGCAGAACACTGTGTGACTTCTTTATTAACTGTTTGACATTGAGAAGTTTGCAATATCACTGCATCCGTTCTATAAATTAAACTATATTTCTACAAGTGCAGCTTGCTGGCCCATTCCCAAAGTATGACTTTCCTAAAGCCAATGTTAACTACAATGGTTAATATGGTCAGCGATACATAAATCTTCTCAACTGAAACTATGTATTTGTGGTTAACAGTTTAATCTTTTGGGGAGTCTTTTGGCATTGTTTATCTTCATTTCTGCCAATATGCACATAAGCCATCACTTCAAAGACTCTTCGACTGCTGTTTCAGCAGCAGAAGAGCTGCAAGTACATAAACATCATTGGAAAGATCAAGATAAAATTCCCTTTAATTCTTTTGGGAAAACAGGATCACTTCAAATTAAGAAGATAATTTCATTCTCTAAATACCTGTTTCCCTCGTGGGCTATTAGGATTCAGAAGACGGAGGGCACAGAGTGGAAGTTAGGAATTGCTACTTCTCTTGCTGATTCAGCTGTCGAACCTGGGAGGATCTCATTTAGCTTCTCCATTTCCCTGTTTGGTTGTCTCAGAAAGTGGAACAAGAAATCACAACATATGACACTGGGCAGTATGAGAATGAAGAGCAGACAACTCTAAGATAGCACAGGTTATTAAAATTGACAGATCGCCCAAGTATATTGCTTAAAGTATACGTACATACACACAGACACCGTTCCCATAGCTCTCTATACATAATATGGAAACATGATTTCGTATTTCTTTCTTTCACCTATTTGATGATGAGAGTTCTTAGTAATCACAGTTTCAATGCCCAAGAGGCAGATTCAATAAAGTCATTCAAGTAATCCAGGAAACATTGTCTGTTAAATAACTGAAAAGTATTTAACTCTGACTCTCTTCGTTTCCTGTGGCCTACTAATTTCCAGGGCTTGCCAAAAGGGCTCCTAGCACACCTAGCACACAGTTCTGTTCCCTGTCTTCATTGCCTTATTGTTCAGGCTTTCAAATCACTTTAAAAACAATAGCTTCATAGCCTGTAGACATTTCCAATTTCCATTATCACCTCTCCTTCTTATGGGCTCAGTTACCACAGAGTATGATCTCATAATGCTAAGTTCTAAGTATTCTAAACTCATAACCACAATTCTTTTTTGTAAATAAAATTTTTATTAATTCTTTGGGAATTTCATACAATGTATTTTGAGCATATTCACCCCTCCCCCATCTCCTCTCAGAGTGACTCTCCCTCTTCCAGCAGCTATCAATTAACAGTAGCTCCTCACTGAGGGGTGGGACTTTGTGTTTCCTGTCTATGCCAGGATGCTGTCTGGCTTGATCTTGACCAGGCCTCATACATGCTGTCATAGCCACTGTGGATTCATCTGTTCATTTGTCCTTCAGTGTCCAGAAACCAGTTTCTGGACAACCACTGCCTCTGGCTCTTACAACCTTTCTGTTACCTCTCTGTAATGATCCCAGAACCTTTAGGGAGGGGTGTGACATGAGTGTCCTATTTAGGACTGAGTATTCTGTGGTCTCTTATTTTCTGCACGTTCATCAGCTGTGGATGTCTTCTCATGTTTTTCTTCCTAGGCTGAGCCCCAAAGACAGACATTTCAACCAAACAATTACTTTCAAGACAACCTTATTCTTAACTCCTACATCCCCTGTTGCTTTTACAAGTTTATTCTCCAGGCTGTACACTTTCTTCAAGGTGAAAGTTTTCAGAGGAAGTGGTTGTTTTAGTTACTCTTGAACCACTTGGACCACAATACCTGACAGAAACAACTTAAGAAAGGAAAGATTTATTCTGGTTTTATTTCACTTCATTATGGCAGGGAAGGCACAGACCCCCAGTTCATGACAGAGTGACACTTGAATTCACAGCAGGTCGTTCTCTCAGTCAGTTCTCTTGGAAAGACCTCACAGACACACCTAAAAGTGTGCCTCAGTTTCTGATATTATTTGAATCCAAGCAGGTTGACAATGAAGATAACCATCACACTGATCAATAACATTAAATGCTGCTGAGCTGTATAAGGTGGCACACATCTCTAATCCCAGCTTTAGGTAGGTTGAGGCATATTCACAAGTTCACCCTGTGCTGGCTACATAGGGAGTGCCAGGTCAAACAGGGTTATATATTGAGACCCTGTCTCAAAACAAAACTCCAGGGCTGGGAAGTAGTAGTTCAGAGGCAGAGAGCTTGCCTAGCATTTGGGTGGCCCTGGGTTTAATCCCCAGGACCACCTCCACTAAAATGGGGGATTTGAAGCTAGAGGGATGGTTCAGAGGTTAAGATACAAACGCTCTTGCAGAGGACCCAAGCTTACTTTACAGCACCCGTGTTAGATGGCTCACCAACTGCCTGTAACCTCAACTCCAGGGGATCTGATGCTTTCTTGGGATCTTTTTGGGCCTTTATCTCATGTTCAAACACACACACACACACACACACATAATTAAAAAATTAAAAATTTAAACCTCAAATCAACAACAACAAAATGCTGTTGAGATGAAGGAGAGGAAAAATGTAAATTACATTTATTTTAACTGGTGTTTACATAGGTTACTATGTGCTGAACACATTTCTAAATGTTTTATAATTATTTTCTTTTAGTCTCAAAGCACCTTAAAAGACAGGTACTGTTTCATGTTCCATTTTACAGGTGAGGAAACTGCCGCACACAGAGGTTTAGAAACAAGTCCTACTGTTAAGCACAGGTGGGCTGATTGAGAGCCTAGGTTCCTAACTGCGAATCTACTGTGCTTCTCAGAGTTATTGATAAACACGTTTTTTTCAGAATGAAATTTCAACAGACTAGAAGTAGCTAGATTAGACTATGAAAAGGAAGACATCAAATATTTTTAAAACTTTGTCAGTAAACTTCCTGGTGAAGGAAGGCAATACATTAAGAAAAGCATGCTGTTATGACATATCAGTATACAGACATGGAAGCTGTAAGAAGACAATGAATAATCACTGGAGCAAGGCTTAGGAAAAAATGAACGGGGATGTGAGATGATTAGAACTAGATCACAGGGAAAGCATATAAAATGTTTCTTACTTGGCAACCGCCATAGTAACCTTCAGGTGGTCCTGAGAAGAGGGTTAAAAAAAATAGACCAACCATCTTAGGGAGTGGAAGGAGATGCCAATGCAATAAACAACAAATAACAGTATTTAAAAACCTAAAAGAAGAGCTTTGCTAATGTTGGAATATAATTTAAAAGAGGTTAGTATGGCCTTACAACTTGTCCTAGAAATTTGCTACTTAAGTTGCATCTGAGTACCTGTAGCCAAAGTACTGGAGAGAAGAGCTGAAGAGAGGAATTATGTGTTTTGTCTCACAGTTTCTAGATCTCAGTGTATAGGCCTGGGCTGTTTTGATTCTGGGTCCAGGAGGAAGCAGGATACCAGGGCAATGGAAACATGTGGTAGAAGAGATTCTTCATCTCAGGAGAGACAGGAAGTAAGACTGAGACAAAATACAGCCCCCAAGGACTCGTCTCCAGCTAGGGATCTACTTCCTTCAGGAAGGCCTCATCTCCTAAAGTTTCTAGAACAACCCAAACTTGAGCTACCATCTGGGGACCAGGCCTTTAATACAAGAGCCTTTTGCAGGGAAACTTACCTCCCAAACCATAATACTTCTTTAGTCCTAAGATGCAATTAGAGAAACTAAATGAAATTTTCTACTGCTAAAATATTAATAGAAGGCTGTTGGGATGGCTCAGTGTGGTAAACACCTTTGTCACCCAATCCTGATGTTGTAAACTCTATCCCCAGAACCTACATGGTAGAAAGATCTCCACAAACAGGCCAGGACATGTGAACAAAGGCATGTATATACACACATAATAAATAAATGTAAAATAAAATGTGAGTAGAATTTATTATAATCAAAGGTTCTTGTAGTTAACAAAACAATATTACTATTGTATACCCTTTGTTATAATAAAAATATCTAACTTAGAAATTTAGCAACATGTACTACATGTACATGAATTTGTCTATATGGCAACTCACATCTATCTACATTAAAAGGCAAAGCCATTCCATTTAGTTAATGTAAGCATTTTGAGTTTTACTTACAAATCTATGCATGTGGACCTTATGTAAAATATTAATTGGAATTACTTTTACTGTAAATTGTTTTGACTTTAGATACCCAGTAAACAAATATTTCTGAATATTTAAATATTGTGTGTTAAAAGTATACATTCTTTCTGACAAGACTCATAACTGGAAATTCAGTTACATCATGTGATAAACTTTGCAATGAAACATGACAACTCTTTCAGTCTTTGCAACAAATTTTCACTAAGGAAACATGCAGGTAAGTCTGAGAGGCAGTTGGGCCAGTCTTCAGTGTCAAATAAAATTGATCCTTCTGGGGCTGGAGAGATGGCTTAGCAGTTAGGAGCACTGACTGTTCTTGCACAGGACCTGGGTTCAATTCCCAGCACCCACATAGCAGCTAACAACTGTAACTGCAGTTCCAGGGAATCTGATGCCTTCCTCTGACCTCTGCAGGCACTGCATGGCATAGGTGCACTTACATACATGCAGGTAACACACTTATTCACATAAAAAATAAAATAATTTTTTTAAGTTGCATCAACTTTACGAGAAAGTTTTTTCAGCTGCCACATTTTGTGAAACTTATGTTCTATTAAACTTTAGTCCCAGTCTATAGCCAAAAGGAGAAATAATCATTGGCTTATTTATGTATTGCTGATAGTAAATGATGGAATTTGGTTGTTGCTACCATTTCTACTAATAAGCTAGTACTTTCCTAGACATCTGTTACCAGGAATCCCATGTCTTCAAAAATTTAATAAGAATACAATCAACGCTTGCTAAAATGGCTCAGGCACTTGAACCAGAGTACATAAATACTGAGATGAACTTACTTTCAGACGAACTCTTCAGTAACTCTCTGTAACTTCTCAAACTTTCATCCATGTGGAGAAGGTGTTGATTTGGTAGCTGAATTAAACATGGATTAGTGCATAAAAATCACCTCCAATAAAATGGAAAATATCCCCAATGTAAGCAACTAATAATAGTTGGCACATTGCTTTAACTGAGACCTCTGGCTTTAAATTTGAAAATTGAAGCTGATCTTGTGATTTTCTAGATTATTTTAATAGCAGTTTTTGAAAAAACCTCCTAATAGTGTATTTGGATTAAAAAGATTTCCTCTCTAAAAAGATATATTAACAAACATATTAATTTATTAATTTTATAAAACTGAATTAAGTTTTCTCCATGAATCAGCTTTCTTTGTTATATATCTGCAATGTTCTGATTCAATAGCTTTTCTATATACGCTGATGACTGCAGGTGCCTCAGTTACAGGCCTTTTTATATTTTATTGAATGGAATCTGTCATCTTTAAATTAATATTTACATACAAGTGTTCCTTTACTTAATTATGTCATAACAAAATGTATTTTTCTGTCAGGTTATGAATAACTTTGGGGGGATAAAAATGTGAAATGTTGAATTCTTGTTAACTACAATAATTATGTTCTATAACATTATCATGAACACTGAGTAAAAAGTACTGAGCCATTATTCCTAGGAGAAATATAGGATTAGATTCCTGAGCTCCTCTGGTCACAACATTACATCAACCAACTCATACATCCACACTGTGTGTGTGTGTGTGTGTGTGTGTGTGTGTGTGTATGTGTAAAGGCACTTTAACGTATTGTTGGTTCTTTTTTTTCATTAAAAATATTTTTACTTTAAAAAGTTTCATTAAAAATTTATTTTT
>NW_008351958.1:5309710-5315696 GCF_000622305.1 Nannospalax galili | reverse complement strand
TTCCTCTCCCACTAGAGGCTCCATATTCTGCTATCCCTGCCACTGTCCACTGTACTATTAGCACCCCCATCCATTCCCCCCTATCTGCCCTTCTGGTAAATCTAGTCAGCCAGAGGTCCCTGTTCCAGGAGGATCAGCTATTCCTCATCTACGGCAATCCATTGTCAGTATTCCTTTGGATAGAATTGGGGTCTGCTGCTCATTTTTCCAGTAGTATGTTGGGTTACTGTATGGAAGAGCCTTTATCTCTCCTGGCCAACATCTCGATTGAAGGTGTCACCTGTCTGGCTTTGCTGTTTGTCAAGTAACTTTTAGTTATATCTTATGAAATTATATTGGCCCCTTTAATCTTTGGTTATACTTCCCTTTTGGGTGTTTAAGGACATACTATTGGACCAGATAAACTGATTTGTTTTCACTCTTGAGGTCGTTTGAGGATCTGTTCCTCAGGGGTCCCATGGGCTTGGGAGGAGCCCCTGGCTCATTTCTTTTACCAGTTCCATCTATGTGAAGATAAGTCAAAGGTCCTGCTCAACCATTGTTGGCTTCTCTTGGAAGCATGGAGGAAATGATTCCTCCGTGTTGACCCTCCTCTTTATAGAAACTTAAAAAGAGTGGGCTGGAGAGATGTCTCAGTGGTTAAGAGCATTGGCTGCTCTTGCAGAGGACCCGGGTTTGATTCCCAGCACCAACATGGTGTCTAACAACCATCTGAAACTCCAATTCCAGGGGAACTAACACATTCTCCTGACCTCCATGGGCATTGCATGACACACCTACCTTCATGCAACCAATATACTCATACCCTGAGGAACAGATCCTTAAACGACCTCAAGAGTAAAAACAAAAACTATTTATCAAGTTGAAGGTTTCTGGAAAATAAAAAAAGAGGGTATTTTACTGTAAGTATTCAAATCATGGGTTTTTTTTTTAAATCCCCAATAACCTGATGTACCCATGTTAAAGTTCCTTAAACAATTGGTACTATTCTTGGATAAGAATCTCAGATCCATGATCCCACTGGGAATCAGCATATTGTAGACTTAAAAATCTCCATTCCAAATTTGAAGTAGCCACCTTAGGAACTTCATGAGACTAACACTTTCCAAAGCAATAATCATCTTGAGAAATCTCCATTTCTCAACTGACTCCTAAAGTCATAGTTTTTGTGTAGCCTGTCTATATCATCAATTCTTTTACACTGAGAAGCAAACATCACAACTCCTGCCTAAGTAATGCTGATTTAAGACATACCTTTTCTGTAAGGCACATGACAGGCTTCTTGTACATAGGAATATTGGACACCATTTTAGCACTCTACATGGGATCATCTTAAATGGTGAAATCACTAATGAAATGAGAACATAAAACAGAGACCACTAGAAGGCCAATTTGGGTATGAGCTGATGCATCTGTGAATAAGGCATCTCAATTTTTTCCCACTTTGTACATGAACAAAAATGATCATAAAAATACCACAAGTATTACTTTGGGGGCATATGATCACACAGCTCTTCCTCCAGGTGTAACGTAACCACACCATCATGAAGCAAGATGGCTGTGGGGACCTAAAGATCTTGGCCCACAGCCATAGCAATAAAATACATAGAACAAAATTATTTCTAGGATACCCAGAATTACTTACAGAAATGTAATAATGTTGTGAAAAACATATAATTGGAAGAGAAAAATGCTCCATATTTTAATTTATCACTGAAAAAGTAAATAGAGGGCTAGATCAATTTTCACAGATTTGTTGGATTTTTTTTATTTTTTAATAACCACATACTTAGAAGAAGCATTTCATTACAACAGCATTGACATATTCAATAACAATTTCCAGAGCTAAGATGCATTTCTTTCTAAACTGGCTGTATAAACCCTATAAGACATAAAATTAAATGAGGTTTTAACCTTTTGAAAAGATCTACATTTCATTATTAAAATACACAGTTTCATACAGAAAAATTTTTAATGCAATTGACATTAAGATGATTGCACATGTGCTTCTAATCTCTATATATCTGATTATTATTAGTCACAGTTGGTTACTTTCTGAGCTCCTTGGCATCTGAGAATGGATATAAAGTCGTCAAGTAGATTTCAATGGTAATGTTTTTCAAATCTACTAATTATTAAGGAGCAAATTTTTATGCTTTGAAGAATTATTTTTTTTTATTTATACGTCCACTTATTTTATCTTGCAGCTATCAGGAACACACAAAGTCATTTGGGGTCATCTCACCAAGTTTGAAGCCTGAGCCACCCACCAGCTCCTGCTCCTCAGATGAAATCTGCCAAGTGCTGAGTCGCTTGAAAATGTCCCGCTAAGTCATTTAAAGATGCAGCTCTCCGTATATATCTAGCAAGGCATAACCTTAATTTGAGAACATACTCCTTGGCACAATCACAGAACCTCTTTACAAAGTGTTCTTTACTAGAAAATAAAAGAAGCTTCTGGTCCTGAAGAGATGGCTCAGCAGTTAAGAGCACTGGCTGCTCTTACAGAGAATCCAGGTTCGACTCCCAGCACTCACTTGGTGGCTAACAGCTGTCGGTAACTCGAGTTCCAGGAGATCTGACGCCCTCTTCTGACCCCCGTGGAATTGCGCAACAGGGGTGCATTTACATACATGTAGGCAATATACTCATACACATTAAAAAAAAAATTTCTAAAAAAATGTTAAAGATAGATTTCAGTGGTAATGTTTTTCACATCTACTAATTATTAAGGAGCAAATTTTCACGCTTTGAAGAATTATTTTTTTAATCTCTTTTTTAAATTTTAATAACTACACGATTAGAAGCAGCTTTTCATTACAGCTTTAACATACTTAGTAACACACTCCAGAGCAAGAGTACATCTCTTTCACAAGTGGCTCCAAGTTTCTAGGTTCACAGTTGAAGTAATACAGTTATACAATATTGAACTCAGTATAAGCCCTGTAAGACATAAAACTGAATGAGGTATTAACCTTTAAAAAAGGTCTCCATTTCAATTTAAAATATATTGATCCTTGCAGAAAGACTCATTATTTTTGCTACTAACACTGAGATATTGGTGCACGCATCTCTAATCTGTATATATCTGATTACTACTAGCCATAATAGGTTGCACTTGGATCCGTGGCACCTGTGTATGCCTATAAAGTCATCCGGAAGATTTCAATGGTAATGTTTATCCTCTACTAATTAACATGACATATATTTCCATGCTTCCTCCTCAAATATAATATATTTTTTAAAATTTGTTGATTTTTTTGTTGTGTGTGTGTATATCACACAGAACATCCCAAATCATCTTATTCAACTATACACCCACTTGCCAGATGGCACCCTCCCATAGTCTTCCTCCCCCCACTAGAGCCCTTATACTCTGACATCCCTGCTACTGTCTGCTGTGTTGTTGGCACCCCCAGCCATTCCCCACTACTTGCCCTTCTGGTGAATCTAGTCAGCCTATCTAGGCGGCGTTGTTTTAGGAGGGTCAGCTGTTCCTCCTTTAGATAAGTTCTGGGAGTCCCTTGGGCCACCCTGGCCAACAAGTCAAAAGAAAGTGTCACCTGTCAGGCATAGTTCCTTGTTATGTAGCCTTTAGCTATGTATATGGACTTTTAATAAATTGTATTGGCCCCTTTAATCTTTGGTTATACTTTCCTTTTTGGTGTTTAAGGCCATTCAATTGGTCCAGATAAAACAATTTATTTTTAATTTTAAAATTGTTTTGAGGATCTGTTCCTCAGGGATCACACAGACTTGGGAGGAGCCCCTGGCTCCTTTCTTTTACCAGTTCCACCTATTTGGAAATAAGTCAAAGGTCCTGCTCGACCATAGTTGGATTCGCTTGGAAGCATGGAGGAAATGGTTCCTCTGTGTTGACCCTCCTCTTTGTAGACTGGACACTGGTTCAAGTCCATCTGGTGGGGTCTCCTCGGCCTCCTTGATCAAGAGGACAGGTGACCCACCACAATTACAGGACATTATGAGAGCTGCTCATAGTCCCTTGGAACTAGTTAACCTAGGTGGACAAGAAGCAAAAACTGTCCTTTATGTCCCTCTGACCAAATTAGTATAGGCCTCAAAGTATGTCTGTTAAATATCCAAGAAGGTTAGTTCCACCAGTCTGGTACTTTAATTACTGTGCGTCATGTAGATAAATCTTGGGCAATGATCAGTTGTTCTTAGATAAACCTTACATAGGCATATATTTATTGAACTGCTGTGTATAATTTGTCAATAGGTTGTTGGAGTAAAATGGTTCCCTCTGGTTTTCAAAACTACCTAGACATTATTTATCTCTCGCATTGTGTCACACCTCCATCATGGTTTTCCCACTTAATGTGCCCCAATTTCCCCCCTTTCTTCCTTAATAATTCCCTTCTCCTACAGTCCTACCTCTCTTGAGCTCCTTCTTTCCCTTTAACCCCTAGGTTCCTTGTATATCATTTCCTCCCCCATCCCTTAAACTAACCCAATTTTTATCTATATTTCCCTTATTAAGGCCTGTTTCCTATTATTCTTCTCTTTCAGGTTCTTTCTTTTCCTTTACCTCCCTGACTCCTTTCCATTATCCTGGTTCCTGTAGTTTTGTCTGGATACATACTCACTTATCAGGGTTTGGTTCTATGATCCACATATGAGGGAGAACATATGTTGATTTTTTTTTCTGAGCCTGTGTTACATGACTTAGTATAACAGTTTTTAGTTCCATCCATTTACCTGCAGATACCATGATTTCATCTTTCTTTACTGCTGAGTAGAACTCCATTGTGTAAATGTAGCACATTTTCATTATCCCTAAGTGAGGGACACTTAGGTTGCTTACATTTCTTAGCTATTGTGAAAACAGCAGCAATAAACATGGAACCGTCGGGGTGCTGGGAATCGAACCTGGTCCTCTGCAAGAGTAGTCAGTGCTCTCAAGCCATCTAATGGTAGGTTCATTTGTAGTTTTTTAAGAGTTCTCTACATTGCTTTCCATGGGTTGAACCAGCTTGCAGCCCTACCAGCAATGGATGAGTGTTCCCCTTTCCCCACATCCCCTCCAACATTTGGTATCATTTGTTTTCTTGATCTTAGCCAGTCTGACTGGGGTAAGATGAAATCTTTAAAGTTGTTTTAATTTGCATTTTCCTAATTATTAGTGATGTTGAACATCTTTTAATATGCTTCATAGTCATCTTTACATCTTCTCTTGAGAACTCTCTGTTCAGCTCCTTATATCAAACTTTATTTGGGTTACTTTTTGTCTTGATTCTCTGTTTTTTGAGTTTGTTAAATATTCTGGATATTAAACCTCTGTCAGATGTGTCGCTGTGAAAATTTTCTACCATTCTGTGGGTTTTCTGTTTGATTCCCTGGTTGCCTCCTTGGATGTACAGAAGAATTTTAGTTTAATGAGATCCCATTTGTTAATTCTTGCCCTTGTATCCTGAGCAATTGATGTCCAGTATAGAAAATACTTTCCTACACCTATATCTTGTAGGTTTTTCCCAATGTTTTCTTCTCACAGTTTCAGAGTTTCAGGCTTTACATTGAGGTCTTTGAGATATTTGGAATTGACTTTTGTGCAGGGTGAAAGATAGGGGTTTAGTTTCATTCTTCTACAGGTGGAGATCCAGTTTTGCCAGCACCATTTCCTGAACATGGTGTCTTTCCTCCAGTGAATATTCTTGACCACTTTGTCAAATATCAGGTGGTTGAAGTTTCATGTACTCATATTGTGTCTTCAATTTTGTTCCATTGTTCTATGGGTCTATTTTTGTGCCAGTACCATGTTGTTTTTATGACTATAGCTCTGTAATACAGTTTAAAAGCTGGTATAGCAATCTCCCTGGCATTGCTCTTAGTGCTCATATGAATCTTAGGATTTTTTTCCCAGTTCTGTGAAAAATATGGGGATTTTGATTGGCATTGCATCAAATCTATAAAGGCTTTTGGTAGGACGGTCATTTTCACAATATTAATTCTTCCAATCCATGAGCAT
>NW_008351958.1:5307113-5309651 GCF_000622305.1 Nannospalax galili | reverse complement strand
TACTGAACTTGCATATCTAGACAGAGAAATATAGCATGAGGTTTAGTAGACATTTTTTGGTGGCTCTTGTGAATGGGAGTGATTTATTTATTGCAGCTATTGCTTGTTATTGGTATACAGAAAGGCTACAGACTTTTGTATGTTAATTTTGTAACCTGCCGCTTTACTGAATGTTTCAATAATTTCTAAAAGGTTTCTGGTAGAATTTTTGGAGACTTTTAGATATAGTATCATATCATCTGCAAAAAGAGATAATGTGATCTCTTTTCCAATTATTACTCCTTTAATTTCCTTCTCTTGTCTTATTGCTGTTGCAAGAGTTTCCAGCACTATGTCAAAGAGAAGTGGAGATAGTGGACAGCCTTGTCTGGTTCCCGATTTCAATGGGAATGCTTCCAGGTTTTCTCCACTTAGAATGATGTTGCCTGTGGGTTTGTTATATATGGCTTTAATTAGAATCCAGTCCAATTCTCTCTAGGATTTTGAACATAAATGCATGTTGAATTTTGTCAAAGGCCTTCTCTGTATCTATTGAGATGTCCATGTGGTTCTTGTCTTTGAACCCATTTATATGATTTATGACATTTATTGACTTATGTGTATTAAACCATCCCTGCATCTCTGAGATAAAGCAGATTTAATCATGGTGGATGGTCTTTTTGATGTCTGTCTGTATGTGGTTTGCAAGTATCTTGTTGAGAATTGTTGCATCTATGTTCATTAAGGATATGAGTCTATAGTTTTATTTTTTGGTTGTATCTTTACCTGGCTTTGATATTAGAGTGATGCTGGCTTCATAGAAGGAATTTGGAAGTTCTCCCTTCATTTCTATCTTTTTGAATAAATTAAATATTATTGGATATAGATCTTCTTTAAATGTCTGATAGAATTCTTCTGTAAATCCATCTGGTACTGGACTTTTTTTAGTCTGGAGGTTTTGTATTACTGTTTCAATTTCTTTTCCTGTTATGGGTCTGTTTAAGCTGTTAATCTTTCTTGGTTTAGTTTTGTTGCTTCCCATGCCTGTAGAGATCTGTCCATTTCTTTTAGGTTTTCAAATTTAGTAGCATATAGGTTTTTAAGTATCCCCTTGTAATGTTCAGTATCCTTGTGGTATCTGTTGTGATGTTTCCCCTTTCATCTCTGATTTTGTTGATTTTTAGGTGCTCTTTTTTTGTTTTGGTTAACTGGGCTAGAGGTATTTCAATCTTGTTTATCTTTTCAGCTCTAGATTTGTTGATTCTTTGTATTGTTTTCTTTGTTTCAATATCCTTAATTTCTGCCCTGATTTTGTTATTTATTCTTGTATGCTGGATTTGGGTTTCATTTGCTGTTGCTTTTAAGTGTCTTGATTTGCAATGTTAAGTCATTTATTTGTGTTCTTTCCAATTTTTTGATGTAGGCACTTAGAACTATAAACTTCCCTCTAAGGACTCCCAGAGGTTTTGTTGTGTTGTATTGTCCTTTTCATTTAATTCCAGGAATACTTTTACTTCTTTCTTAATTTCTCTTTTGACCCATTCTTCATTCAGGAGTGTGTTGTTTAATCTCCGTGTGTTCATGTGGTGATTAGGGCTTCTTCCAGTGTCTACTTTAAGCTTTATTGCATTGTGGTCTGATAGAATGAATGGAATTATTTCTTTTTTTTTTTTGTATTTGTTGACTTTGTTTTGTGCCTCACTATATGGTTGATTTTGGAGAAGATTCCATGGGGTGCTGAGTGGAAAGTATGTCCTTTTGTACTTGGGTGGAATACTTGGTAGATGCCTGTTAAGTCCATTTGATATATGGTATTGTTTAATTCAGATGTCTCTCTGTTAATTCTTTGCCTTGTTGAAGTATCTATAGGAGACAGTGGGGTATTGAAGTCCCCTACTATTAATGAGTTGGGATTAATCTGTATCTTAAAGTACTCTAGTATTGTTTTTATGAAGTTGGGTGCACCAGAGTTTGGTGAATATATGTTCATGATTGTAATATCTTCATGATTTATTGTTCCTTTGATCAGAATGAAGTGGCCCTCTTTATCTCTTCTGATAATGTTAGTTTACAGTCTATTTTGTCAGATATTAGACTTGCTATGCCTGTTTTTTTCTTAGTGCCATTTGCTTGGTATATTTTTTCCCTCCTTTCACTTTAAGATAGTGTCCGTCCTTGAAAGTGAGATGAGTTTATTGCAGACAACAAAAAAAGATGAGTTTTGTTTCTTGATCCATTCACCTAGTCTGTGTCTTTTGACTGGGGAGTTCAGTCCATTAATATTTAAAGTTAATAATGAAAGATGAATATTGAATCCTGTCATTTTTATTTCTGTTTACATATGTGATATAGTTGTACTTTTCCACAGTTATACCTTCATTGAGTTTCTTTTCACAACCCCTTGGGTATAGTCATTCCTTTCTTCAGCTCTTTGTATAGCTTCCAGAACTCTCTCAAGGGCTGGTTTTGTGGACATGAATTCCTTCAGCCTGTTCATGTCATGGAAGATTTTTCTTTCCCCTTTGACTATAATAGACATTTTGGCTGGGTATAGTAATC
>NW_008351958.1:5303036-5307082 GCF_000622305.1 Nannospalax galili | reverse complement strand
AGGGAATACTTTGGTCCAGGCTCTTCTAGCTTTCATAGTTTGCACTGAAAACTCAGCTTAATTCTAATGGATTTTCCTTTATAGGTGACTTCTTGTTTCTCTTTTGCAGCTTTCAGTATTGTCTCTGTGTTTTGTACGTGTAGTGTTTTTACTATGATATGCCATGGAGAGTTTCTTTTCTTGTCCTGTCTGTTTGGTGTTCTATATGCTTCTTGTATTTGTATGGGCTTGTCTTTCTTTAATTTTGGGAAATTTTCTTCCACGATTCTGTTGAAGATCTGGTCCATGCCATTATCTTGGGATTCTTCTCTTTCTTGTATGCCTATGATTCATAAGGTTGGTCTCTTTATGGTTTCACACAATTCCTGCATATTCCATTCTTGTGATTTCTTAAATTTTTCATTTCTTTGCTTCAGTCGTCTAGTTCGTCCACTTTATCTTCCAGTCTTGATACCCTGTTTTCGATTTCATTCATCCTATTGGTGAGGCTTTCTCCTGTTGTTTCTAATTGGCTTTCTGAGTGTTTCACTTCCTTCTTCATTTCAACCTGAGTATTATTCAATATTTCTAACTCTTTTCTGAATTCATTCAGAAGTTTATCCCTATCTTCCTTCAGTTCTTTGATTTCTTTTGTGTGTGTGTGTTCTTTAAATTCACTGAATTTTTTCATCATGTTTATAGTTGTTCTTTTGAGTTCCATGTCCTGCATTATCTCATTGTACTCCTCTAGAGGACTATTGGTAGTTCGTGGGATATGTTATTTTGGTTTTTCATGTTATTATTTTTTTCTCTGTGATTTTCACATGTGAATTTCTTTTGTAGTTTCTGATTCTTGTGTGAGGCTCAAGCCTTCAAGTTTAGGTCTGCTTCTTTTTCTGAACTTTATGTATCTTTGTGGTTTACTTTTTGGGCATGAAAAGTTGGTTCCTCTAAGCTTCCCGGTTCTCTCTTTTGATTCTATATTAGAGTGGCCAGATTGCTTTTGTCTTCAGGAGTTCCTACAGATGCCCATGTCAGATGAGGTCAGATGCTCCCAGGCTTTCTCCTAAGGTCTGGATCCCTCCAGGAAAGATTGGGCCTCAGGAATTTGGGGACTGGACTGGCCTGGGAGCCGGGCGCAGGAAAGGTGCTGGTCTAGGGCAGCTGGTGGCCATGCCACCCAGAGACGCAAAGCAAGATGGGGGCAGGAAGCCACGCCAAGGGATCCTGGGGACTGCACTGTGGAGCTGAGTTGGTCTGTATGCAAAGGATCAAGAAGAGGAAAGGTCAGCTCTGGCTCTAGGAAAGAGGCTGGCAGGTCGTGCAGGCCCAAGGAAGCAGAGGGAGGTGAGGGCTGGGTCTGGATGCAAAGGTTCAGGAAGCAGTGGTGGGTCCCCCAGTGCCTGGGCTGCCAAGACAAGGAATGGGACAGGACCCAGGTTCGGAGAGAGAGGCCTGCTGGGTTCTTTGGAATTGTTAACACTAAAACTAGCATCCATATTCAATTGATGGCACATTAAGGACTTGAAGACTTTTCCATTCTCATAACAACTCAAATCACTGAAATTAGACTTCATCTAAGTTCCTAAAGAAATATAAACACTTTTAGAAATGTTAGGATTGTCCTGTTTCCTTCAAAACTGTGCAAAGTAACTTTTCTCATGCTAAATTTGACATTAACTGTCCTTTCTAAGAACAAAACTCAAATTAGTTCAAGTATCTCAAGGCACTACATAACCCTTTGTTAAATCTGACCTCTCATTAATTTTTATTGAGTTCATTATCTAGCATTACAATCTGACACATTTAAACACTACATTTGCAAGGCTCGTTCTTACAGTATTTTAAGGGATTCACATTTAAGACCAGTTTATGATTGCAAAATCTCTTATTGCAACACACTACAGATGGCTGAGCTTCTCAGAGAAAGACACTAGAGTTTCATTTTTACATTTGCTTTTCGGTTGCCCCAATATAAGTAAACCTGTATCTTCTTTAAGGAATAGGATTTATTAGTGAAAAATTCTAATTTCAATCTTAGTATTTTTATTTATCTAGTGAATTGTTTGTAAAAATGTGACATTGTTCAAAATAATTAGTGCTAAAAACCACTTCAAAACAATGAGATGGTTATTTCTGAGACCACTGTGAAAATGATGCCATTATACCTAAGACAAAATTCATATCCCTTTTTG
The DNA here is from genome assembly GCF_000622305.1 of Nannospalax galili. Taxonomy (NCBI): domain Eukaryota; kingdom Metazoa; phylum Chordata; class Mammalia; order Rodentia; family Spalacidae; genus Nannospalax; species Nannospalax galili. The sequence continues at coordinate 5,304,908 of NW_008351958.1, read as the reverse complement.
CAATATAATTTTCACTTGATAAACTTGTTTCAACAAAGTAAAATGTCAAGCTGTCCTTCCATTGGGCTCTGTGACTCTAAGAAAAGAAAAGGAAAGTAGCTGGCTTCCATTTCAGCATAAAGTCCAGGCAAGATGTGAAGGTCATAAAATGCAATTAGTTTGAAATGGATTATCAGTTCAGAAATGTCTGAAAATGTAGGTAAAAGCATTACTTCAAATGCAGCCTACCTGCTGACATACAAGCATTCTCACTTTAAGATGTCTAACTTGCTAATTATCTTGAGACACCTTCAGGAGTTGAGTGGTCATTTATTCTGAAAAATCACTGACCACCGGGCTTTCATCAGAACTCTGCTTTAAGAAGGCACAAATAATTTTACTTGGTGACAGGAAATAGCATCATCTATATCCTCTGAGATCTTGGGAATAATGACAGGTTTGTTATGTTCATAACATAGCTTACAGACTCTATAAAAGAAAATCTAAGGGAAACACAGAATGAGCAGTCATGATTTATTTTCATTTGAGACTTTTGTAATTAGAAAGTCATATTTTCCCAAAGAAAGATGATGGTATGCTGCAACTTTAAATCATCTTATTACATAGTCTGTTAATGCCAATCAAGATACTGTGAAAAATTCATCACTCTAACCTTTATTTTTCTTTTCCAGGTACATTAACTACTACAGAAAGTTTGCATAGTTATGATAACTGTTAAAAAAACAAAGCTATTAAAAATGGCAGCCAACGGATATATAACATTTAAAAAATTACCCTCCATATTCCACAGTTCACACAGAAAGAATAAGCTGTCCCACCAGCTTTACAATGTTGTAAAACTCAACAAGCCTGATCTCTCTCTCCATCCCTCCCTACCCCCTCCCTTCCTCCATTCCTCCTTCCCTCCCTTCACCCCATTATGATGAAAACACAATTGTACTCCCCTCAGAGGAACATCTTTGGAAAGTTATAGAAATAATAGAAAGGAACTAAGTGTATGTTCACACACAGCTCACTGCAGAATCTGCACAGCGGTCCTTCCCAGAAAATAAATTTGATCTCTGGACCTGGCAGTGGGGGTAGCCAAAGAATGAAGACAGAAAAAAGACAAAGAAACCTGTCTCTGGGCACATGAAGTACTGATTTTCCATTGCAGATGGTATGCTTAATGCATTCTGAAACTCCAGGAGGAATGACATCAGCAGGGCTTGGACAGATGCATCTTGCTAGTTAGAATATGCAAAGACAAGTTTAACATAAAAGTGATAGTAAAAAAAAAAAAAAGATAAGACAATCCCATAATTTATGACATTTCTCCATGAGGCTACTTGAATGATTCCCCCATGTACGTACACAGTGTTCTTCCTCTTTCTTTGTCTCTACTGGTGGTTTTCAACAAGAAAGATTAGAAATGCCTACAGGACTACTGAATGTTCCAACCTTTGATTGCTTTCAACCCATTTATGGACAGAGCCAGCACTCATGGACCTTTACCAAACCAAGAATACCATTTTCTGAACTTACTTCTTCCCTATGTTTGATACAGTTGGAATCTGGTTTTCCTCAGGATTGTTTAACAGGTCCACCAAGTCACAGGCAAAGTGCCAATTTCTGCCTTTGGATTTTGGCTCCTGTTTCAGTCTTTCTGTCTGGAGAGAAATGTGAAAGAGAATATCTCTGAACACATACTTTACTTTTTAAAAAGCTATAAAATTGTAATAAAAACCATTGCTTTCTATTTACTTCTTTGAGTGTTTGATAGTAAACACAAAACTAAGCTGTCAAATAGCAAAAACATCATGTGAATGACAATTCACAATATATGAATATAGTTTGGATCCTGTCCAACAGTAACTACCAACTGCATAAGAA
>NW_008351958.1:5284968-5302783 GCF_000622305.1 Nannospalax galili | reverse complement strand
TGTTTTGAGAGTAAATTTTCAGCAGGAGATGAATATGTAGAATCTGACTTCTTCCCAAAGTTTTATGATGATAAATTGCAGATTAAAAAGAACACAGAACTAAATGGAATTTATTTGGCTCTATCTAGGTAAGTTTTTTTTTTCTTCTTAACATATTATTTTCCAAATTGGAAGTAAAAGACTTAAAAATTTTAACCAAAATATAGCTTCTGAGTGGAGCCTTCTTAATTTAAATGCTACCCTCCCTCTGAACCAAGAACTTAATCTTTTTAATTATTTTTTTATTGAGAATTCTTTCCGTGCATAAAATGTGTTTTGATCAAATCTACACCCCATCCCCCTTCCCTCCAGTTTCTCTTCTATCCTCCCAACCAGATTTCCCTAACAACTTCAAATGCTCATTTTTAAATTTTTTTGATTGTTTGAGAATTTCATACATGCATACAGTGTTTTGATCTATTCCATCCCACCCTCTGCTCCAATCCCTCCTCCATCCCCATCACAATTCCTTTCCAACTTCATGTGTTCTTTGTTTCTTTCCCACTGTTCATTAAGGGCTGCTAATACACGCATGGGTGCAAGGCCATGTACTGGAGCATGGGTAGTCTCTCAGGAGCTACCTCCTTCAAGAGAACTGGCTCTACCTTTCCAGCAATCATCCGTTGTCAAGAGCTCCTCAGCTACAAAGGGACTTCATGAGCCCCTCCACAATCTATGCTGAGATTTTGACTGACTTGGTCTTAAGAAGCAAGCCAGAAGCAGCAGTCCTGTCCTCCATGGTCTGTGTTCCAGGTTCCTTCCGAGCCCCTTTCTTGGCTTCCCTTATTGATGGACTGTGAGCTGTAAGCCAGATTTTCCTCCCCAAGTTGGTTTTGATCAGTATTTTATCACAGCGATAGAAAATAACTAAGACAATAGCCTGTGATGTCTGGGAGAGACATCATCCCCTGTTACATAGTAACTCCATTTAAATTCCTTATGTATACCTATATTTTAGGACTCCTACAGTATTAGGTTTCCATATGGCTTTTTCAAAGGTCTTCATAATAGTTTTGATTTACATTCCCTTAATGGCCAAGAATGTTGAACATTTTCAAAAGTATTTCTCAGTCACTTGTATTTCTTTAGAGTACTCTACATTTAGTTCCTGTATTAATCGGGGTTCTCTAAAACAACATATGATAGAATGAATATATATACCATTCAATTTGGTAAGTTTCATATATATATATAATGTCTATACATATATAAGTATATACAGTGAAAAATATAAATATATATGTGTGTGTGTATGTATATGCAGTGAAAAAATCCACAGCAACTGGATAAACTCACCAGAGACAGTGTAGGCAAGCAAGCAAAAAGTAAATTTTCTTCAGCTGTGTCCTTTTATATGGGGTACCACTAAAAGGTGCCACATACATTTAGGATGGGCCTTTCAGCATCAAACAATCTAATCAAGAAAGCCCCTCATAGGAGTGACCAATGGTTCCCATTTTAGCTGATTCTAGTCAAGTCAACAGACAAGATTAGCCATCACAGTTCTATGGCCCATTTTAATGAGGTTGGTGTTAGATGTATAGCTGATAAAGAATGTTCCCCATTCAGGAGGCTACCTCTTTACTTGAATGGCCACTGTGAAATGTTTTCATTTCATGAGGTCCCATTTGTCAATTGTTGGTCTTAATGCCTGTGCCTTCAGGTGCTGTTCAGAAAATCCTTTCCTATGCTTATAAACTGAAAGGTATTGCTGGTCTCTCCTCTAATAGATTCAGGGTATTAGGTCTTATGTTAAGACCTTTGATCCATTTAGAGTTGATTTTTGAGCAGAGTGAAAGAGAAGGGTGTGGCAACTCCTTTCTTTTAATCCTGTCACTATTCACTTAAGAGAAACTAAAGATCAAAATATATTCAGGGAGCAATATGATCCATTACTGTGCTAGCAGCTATTAGGTTTGTTGATATTTAAGGACTCCTATGTCTTTTATACTATCAGAGTCTAACATTTAAGAACTACTGATTTAAGTTGCTCATTCTGTTTTAGCTTGGTATAAACAAACATGTTTTCATTTTTCATGAAGCTGTTAAAATAATACCAGGGATCTTCTAAAGCTTCAGTATGTCACAGTTTTAGTAAATACTTATAAAATAGCTACAGTGAGCCAACACTGTCCTAGGCACTTAATCCATATAGCAATTTGTGAGGTTGTTACTGTTGCTTCCTCAGGGCTGCAAATGAGAACCCTAATATTTTAAGGAACTTCATGTCACCCATTTCACTAGTGGAAAGCCAGGAGCTATACCCAGACACACTGAAAAAGTGTTTCATGAATATATGACCATTATCATAAACATGAATGCTAGCATCTGGATTACATGTAGAAAAAATTCAAAGCTAGTACAAGTTACTCTTAATTGCGTTATCAGTCTATTATGCTCCCTAAGTCAATCTATTCTTTGAAAATTGTTTTCATATAATTAAATGAAATACATGTAAGAGAGATCAGGTGATAAAACTTTTGAAGACTGTGGTGACCATTTCCTAATGTTCTTTCTGCCATTCGCTTTTCTCTTCTATTTTGCTTTCAACCAACACCACAGTTGGCTATTTCAAGATTCTAGAATATCATTCACTCTCTAAAATGTCCCATTTTTCTTCTCTTCAAATGAGGAAATGTGACTATTTGAGATGTGATATTGCCTGTCTAGGCCTTGGTCATTAGTTGAGGTCCCACAGAGCTCCTTTGTTTGCTCATGTTATCACCTCTGCCAGAAGGAAAAAGAAATGATTAACCATCCTCCATCTTCACCTCTTTCTCCCTCTCTCTATACCAATCCCTTCCTCTGAGTAAGCATTCTCTCTCTCTCTCTCTCTCTCTCTCTCTCTCTCTCTCTCTCTCTCTCACACACACACACACACACACACACACACACACACATTCTCCACTTTCTTCTTTAATAGTTGCTTTATAATTTCCATCTATTTTTCCATAGGACTTTTAATTCTCCTTTTATTTTAATAACACCTTTTAACCAGAGTTTTGAGGTAAAAGCTTGGGTTCTATCAGTCACAACCAGCCAAACTCAGACACCCATCCCCAAAATGCCAACTAAAGAGACAAGCAAGTGTGAAAAGTAGAGGAAAACTTATTCTATGTGATCATATTAGGTAGAGAAATAAATAGTATATTCAATGACCGCCTCTATCTTCAGAGTACTAACATGAGCTTTAGGTTTAAACAGAAGAACTGAGGCAAGGGGCAGGAGGTAGGCATGATTAAGAAATCCTGGTCAATTTTAGAGAAATTTCCATGGGCTGTGAATAGAATGTGTATTCTTTGGTGCTTGGGTGAAATATTCGGTAAATGTCTATCAGGTCCATTTGATATATGATATCATTTATTTCAGTTGTTTATTATTATTTGTCTGGTTTACTTGTCTATTGGAGACAGTGGGGTATTAAAGTTACTGTTACTGAATTGGGGTTAATCTGTGTCTTGAAGTCCTGTAGTACTCTTTTTATGAGATTGGGTACATCAGAGTTTGGTGCAATCATGTTCATGATTGTAATGTCTTCTTAGTCATTTGTTCCTTGATCAAAATGAAGTAGCCCTCTTTATCTCTTTATCTCTTCTTTAATTTGAATCTATTTTGCCAGATATTAGAATTTCATGCTGCTTGTTTCTTAGATCCATTTGCTTAGAATATTTTTTCCATTCTTTCATCCTAATGTAGTGCCTATCGTTGAAGGTAAGATGAGTTTATTGAAGACAAAAAAAAAGATGAATTTTGTTTCTTAAGTCATTCAACTAATTGTGTCTTTTGACTGTGGAGTTGCAGTCAGTGATATTTAAAGTTATTATCAAAAGATGTGTATTGATTACCGTGATTTTAATTTCTGTTTATGTTCTTGGTTCTATTTTGTGTTTCCATAATTATAACTTCATTTGTTTTCTTTCTTCAGCCTCTTGGATATAGTCATGCCTTTCTTCAGTCCTTTGTATTGCTTTGAGTATTCTCTGTAGAACTGGTTTTGTTTACATAAATTCTTTCATCTGTAAAGTCTAGAAAACAACAACTGGCCAGAAAACTTATCACTATTGGTGTAGTAGTAGCACTTTTATCTTGGGAGTAATCAACAGCTGTCTAATTGGAATTAAGGCTCACTAAATCGGAAGGAACTCGTGTGTTAGTGTAAACATAGCCAAAAATTCATGGCTGAAGAGGTCATAGATCCTAGAGAAAAATTTAGCTCCACATCCCTAGACAAATGTAAGCTCTTACTTTAGTCTAAATATGCATCCTTATATTTACAGACCTTTCACCCCTGGTGAAAGCTTCAGTTGTTTTTTAGGCTTGACACATCTGGTTAGAGGGAACCTCAACTGAGGAATTTCCTCCATTGGATGGGCCTATGGCCATGTCTGTGGCACATTTTCTTGATTGTTGAGTGTTGTAGGATGACCCAGTCCACTCTGGGCAGTGCCACCCTTGGACTGGTGGTTCTGTGTTGTATAAGAAAGCAGGCTAAGCACAGGCTGGGGAATCAAGTCAGTAGAGAGGATACTGGTCTGTGCTCCAGCATCCTGCCCTGAGTTTTTACTCTGGCTTCCTTTGATGATGGATTGTGAGCCAAATAAACCTTTTCCTCCCCAAATTGGTTTTCGTCAGTGTTTCATCTACAGCAATTGAAAGTAACTAATACACCCCTCATCAAAAAGGCTTTTTTTTTTACAACAGATGGAGACTATTACAGAATATCAGAACCAATCAAATGCAGATAATAAGTCTCATTGAGATGCTTAATCCAAAGTCCCTCAATACAACCTCTACATATAGTATGAGTGATTCTCTCAACTCTCATTAGAGAAATTTATGCACCAGATGACTCACATTCTCATGTAACTTGGGCACTCCACACAGCCACCCTGGCCCAGCTGTAGACCTCAGCCCATACCACCTGCTGTCCCCCTTTACCGTAGCTGTTCCACATAGTCACCCCAACTTAGCTATTCTATCCCCATTTTGGACCTCTGTGTCTTTTCTGAGCCACAGTTGTATCTGAATAAACAGCCTGACTTTGAGCATTAGATTTAAGAGCCTGGCCTGAACTCTGAGATCTTAGTCCTTCTGATGTCTCAGGGGACATTTGTGTTCCACTCATGATTTATTCAAACAGTATTTCTAGCATCAGTTGGGAAACTACAAACTTGGATCCACCCTTATCTTATCAGAGAACATTGCCCTCTGATCCCTAGACCTAAAATATCTTAAAGCACAACTGTCAAGCATACTTTTTGATTCTCACTGCTTCCAATGAGGACATGAATATGAATACACTGCTTCCAGTGTGTTGATATGCTAATTTAGCACACCTTCGTACATTTATTATTTATGGTGGAAGCCAAGTGAAGTCTCCAGAGATGAAGGTCAGGTCACAAGAGTACATGGCTCAGTGAGCGTGTTTGCATTATAAACAGTAGCTTTTCGCATAAGGTTCAGTAAAAGCCATTAGTCCAGATTGTGTCCATATTGTAAGTTATTCCTACAGATCTCATCAACCTTATCTCCAGCAGTTGCTCCACATGGTTCCCCCATCCCCTGGAGCTCAGATCCTGGACCAGAACCCAAATGTGGTAGGAAATCCTGCCCCAAATCCCAGCTCCCTAGGCCTCAACCCTCCTCTCCTCGAAATTCCTGAAAGCTACCCAGTCTGCTAGCTTATATTGGAATTCTGGTATGGTGGGCTAAAACCTATACAAAAAGACAATGAACAACCTAAATTCAGATGCCCAGTTTCCATCACAGAAACAGAAACAATGTAATAAACAAAGACAGTATGTTCACACACCCCAAGTCACCAACCCTATAGTAATGCCACCTAATGAGAAAAAAATAGACTAAATTCATAAATTGAATTCAAAAGAACAATTATATACATGTTCAAATAGTTCAAAGCATCTAAAGAGGACACAAACACGTGAATGAATTTAAAAGAGGGTAAGAATAAAATAATTGCAATCCAAGGAAACACAAGTGAATGATTGCATGAAATAAAAGTGACAATTCAGGATATGAACATTGAATTCAATAAAAGTGTAAACACTAAAGAGACCCAAATAGAAATGAAGTAGGAGATGAAAATTTCTAAACGCTTAGTAAGAAGATACTAAGGAAAGTCACATCAACAGAATGGATTATAAAGAAGACAATATCAAGGCTTGAAGACAGAATAGAGAAACTAGATCACTTAGTCAAAGAAAATGATAAATTTTTAAAAAGCATGAACTGAATATAATATACAGGAACTTTGGAACACCATAAAAAAACAAGTCTATGAATTAAGGGCGTAGAAGATGGAGAATAAATCCAGGCCAAAGCCATAGTTGGTGTCTTCAACAAAATCATAAAAGAAATCTTCAAAAATCTAGAGAAAAAGATAACTATCTAAATACAAGAAGCCCATAGAATGCCAATTAGACAGGACCAGAAAAGAAACTCCTCATGATGTATTACAGTTAAAATAAAAAAAACGCAGATTAAGAAAGAGTACTTAAAGCTACAAGAGAAATGGGCCAAGTCATGTATAAATACAAATCCATCAAAATAATACCTAATTAGTCAATGGAAAATTTTAAAGTCAGGAGGATATGGAAAGATATATTCTCAGTTCTAAAAGATCATAATTGCCAAACCATACTCCTATTATACCCAGCAAAACTATCTATGAAGATTGAACTAGAAATATAAAATTTCCATAATAAAAACAAACTAAAGGAACAAATGGCCAAGACCATTAAGCCAGTTCTACAATTTTCCCATCTTCTAATGTCTTAAAGTTCTCACTGTAGAAGACTTTTGTTTCCTTGGATCTATTCCAAAATAACTGTATGCAAGTATGTATGTGTGCATGTGTGTGAATATGTGTGTGCATGTGTGTATGCATGTATGTGCATGCACATGTGTGTATATTGGGAGATTTCCTATGTCCCAGTGGATGTTCCCACACCCATGCTCATATAAGCAGCACTAATTGGACTTAGTGGACTTAAAAGAAGAAGACGTGAGGTTGAGAGGAGACTTGCTGGGAGAGGAAGTCTGGGGGTAATTCACGAGGAGGAGTGGAGCAAAAGTGATCAAAATGCATCATATATACATAAGGGAAAAAATCACACATGTTTTAATTTGTGTTTAAATTTCATGACATAAAAACAGAAGGAAGACAGGAAATAGGAAAGACAGTGCTGGGAGGAGGCAAAGAATAAAAGGTTGAAAGGAGGGCACAGGTGGTGAATGTGGTCAAAGTATAAAAAGTATTTGAAAGAAATTGTCGTTATAAAATTTATCACTATGTACAATGCATATATGCCAAAGCAATTTTTAAATATTTTATTTATTATGTTTTATTTTATTTGTATGTGTGTATTGCCTGCATGGAGGTAAATGCACACATGTCATACAATGCCCATGGAAGACAGAAGAGGCCGTCAGATCCCCTGGAACTGGAGTTATGAACAGCTGCCATGTGGGTGTTGGGATTTGAAACTGGGTCTTCTGCAAGAACAGTCAGTGTTCTTAACTGCTGAGCCATCTCTCCAGCCCTCAAAGCAAATTTTTGACACTAAATAAGGCATTTTGATTTTTATAAATATTAAAAATGGCATAACAACACATACTAATATTTATTCATAGAAACTATGTTCATAATATTCAAAAGCATAGAAGACCAGGTTACTTAATAGTCAGTATAGGATAGTGTATACAACCAAAATTCTGAACGGACGTAAACAATAACCAAGATTGACTTTGGGCATGTGTGCCTTTTGGGTTTCTTTACTTCTTTTGTTGTATAAATTTTCTACAATAAACATAAAATCCTTTGAAGTAAGCATAAAATCTTATTTTTACCTAAAAATGCCATCTATTAATATTTATATATTATATATTATTTATATATTGTATTAATAATTATTATCGATTATTTTGCTACTAATTTTTGGAAGAAAGGAAACACTATTTATTGTTTTTAAAATAAAAATATTTCTGGAATGTTAAAAAGAGTGTATCTGGCACAGTTACTTCAACAAAAGGTTACTACATGGTATGGCTTCTATTTTTTTCTGTACTTACTCTGCATCCATTTATGTCTGCTACAAGACTCTTTTCAATAAATTGATGATGATTTTCTTATATGAGAAAATGCCAGTTTAGCCACAGTTACTCAAAAAGTGCTTTTCTCTCACAGAATTGAAATAAATCTTAGATGCCTGTTCTTTAATCTCTACAAAGATGACCACAAGTTTTATTTTCTGTTTTTACCTAATTTTGCGTTCCCATCTTAGAATTTTATTTTTAGTACATAAAGGCTATTATTTGCAATAAAGCACCATGGAGAAATACACTACAGTCAACTCATTGCACCTCCTACACAAATGTCTTCTTTGTCTCCAGATCCAAAACGTTGTATGTGGTAGTGAACTAAGTGGATGTGGAGCAATAACAGATGGCATCATCATTAATGCATCAGTGGTTGTATACCATATATCATGAAAAGACATTCCTCAGTACAATGGCAGTTTCTCCCTTCTCTCTCTGTGATTGCTTCCTTGCAATAAGGTCTTAAACTATTGAACTTTCACCAAGAGGAGTAGTTCCCATATCTAATGTTTCCAAAATATTTCCATTAGACACAGATAACAACCTATGGTTCTCTTTCTCACTTTACTTTTGTTTGTTTGAACTTTTTTTGATTTTTCTTTCATTTCCTGACCAGATTGCTTTACTTTCCTGGTGAACTAAGATTTTCATTATAGCTTTTGGCCAGATACTTACGACATAAAACCAAATTCAAAAGGTTCATCACATATCCAAACAAAGTTGACTTTCTCATCTTTCACTTAGCTCCTGCAAAAAAGTCAACTTTGAAGTTCTCATTTGTAAGTACACTGTGCATATCATGGTGGTAGAAGAAACAGCAGTGTATGTGAGCTATTTATACCTGTGATGGCCTTCTTTTTCTACTTTCTTTGTTTAAAACTTGCTTATCTTACAATCTCAGATTGTTCTTGTGTTTTGAGTTAATGGCATAATTCATCTGTTTATTGCATTTGCTGCCTGATGCTCATGAAGACTTTCTTGAAAGTCTTTGCAATCTATTAGCATGGGCTTGGTTTCAGCTTGGTTTTAAAAACCATATTGGATTCCAAAATGCCCTAGGTCATGGAATGAAGGTTTGGTACTTGCTCTAGCTGTGGATCTAAGAGATTTCAGTCATTTTTGGACTGGTTTTTAAGGTTGATTTCTCAGATCATGTTGCCTGTACCACCCATGTAGTACAAATTTAGACACTATACCAACAAGTGATTCATTCCTACTGTTCGAACTCTCCCAGCAGTTGCTTTTTCCCATACAAGTTCCAGATAAATGATAAGTTTGCTTACATTTTCTCTGCTATTAAGCAGAAACAATTACATTTCGGGGTTTGTTTGTTTTGTGTTTTAAAGTCGAAGGCCCGGGAGTCTGAAGAGACTGATTTATAAAAGGTTTCAGATTATTTCTAGATGTGTACAACAATTTCTCTAAACACAGGGGTTGGTATCTTTCCTGAATCTATCCGTTTTTTTGTTTTGTTTTGTTTTTGTTTTTGTTTTTTGTGTTTTTTGGCACACTGGGAATTTCCCAGTCTTTTAAATATATATGTGCTTTAAAATCAATATTATATGTCTTCCAGTATATTGGATGCATTTTAATCTATTTACATCTGCTTCTTCTACCCTGCCACTGAAAACTCGCTTACTATTCTTTGAAATTCTAGAAGCTTCCCTCCTATCTGTTACATACCTTGGAGTCAAGGTTGCCCCTTTCCTTCCACAGCTGTACCTGTTCAGTTCCTTGTGCCATGTTTCCTCCTCTACCACAAACAAGTTGTGCATGACAACACCAGAGAGATCCCGGATAACTCATGGGCTTTCTGATCAGCTCAATCTCTGAATCAAATATCTGTATACATCCTGTTCCGCCTTGGTTAAATATTATGAATTTAACAATCATTTGCCAATAATAACCAAAACAGTTTTATGATGCCCATCCCAATAAAATGTCTATAGAATTGAAAAAAAGAACAGGAAAGTCATTTAGAGAATCAGTGAAATTTTAGAATTAGGAGAAGACTGAGTAGAGCTGTGTAGGGAGAAGACCATGAAGCTAGTGCTTCTGTAGTAAATTAGAGAACAGAAAACCAATTTGCCATCAGAAAACGCTTGCACAGAAATGACTATAAATGACTGAATTATAAAAAGTGTAAATTTTCCTCAAAACGCCATTAGTGACTTACTCAGAGTTACATCTATAACCTTATTCGCTATAGAATTTCTCCAAAAAGAAATATAGTTCAAGGCTGGGCATGGTGGCCCAGGCCTTTAATCCCAACACTCCAAAGGAGGAGGCAGGCTGAGCTCTCTATAAGTTCTAGCGATCTTGATTTACATAGTAAGTAGAAAGTTCCAGGCCAGCCATGGATACATAGGAGACCCTGACAAAAAATCAAAGAAAAAATAAGAAAAGAAGGAGGGAGAGAAGAATGGAGGAAAGAAGCATAATTCAAGGAACAAATAACTAGATATGGTTCATCACAGATTCTAATTTCAAATCTCAACAGAAAACATGATGATGATAGAAAGAATGCTTAATTTTAGGCTATATAGAACATATTAACTTATATGAGAATAGTATTGCTTGACTTGTCATAAATAACTATACCAGAAGACATCACTGACATACAAACCTATTTTCTAATCACTAATCTATTCAGAACATATGACTCTTAATTACAAAAGTATAAGTATATTCTTGACAACATAATGGTTATCACACAAGAAGATTCTGAGGAAGCGTCCCTAAAACTAACATTTTGTGATCATGTAATCAGTTAATAGGTGTGGTAGATAAGCTTTATTCAGGTATAAATTCTATAGCTGTTGGTCATGAGTTCAATATTAAGTCAATGATATAGTAAAACCAATAATAAAATAAAAGGAAGAGGAACTTAGGCCATCCAGTTGAGAACATCCTGGAAGTGATAAATTAGCATTAGTTTGTCACAAAAGAAAAAAAGGGAAGGAGGATGAGAAGCAAGGAAGAAGAGAAAAACAAAGGATAGAAAAAGAAAAATCAGCTGAAGTTGTAGATTTGTGAGATGACCACCAATGAGTAAAGGAATGGTAGACAGTATAGTGAGGCTGAAAGCCAAATGTATAGATACTTTCCAAGGTCAGGAAAACGTGAAGCCCTCCTTACCTAGTGTTTCTGGGTCTGCATTTTCAATAGGGGGCTGCAGAAGTAGCTTCAAATATGAGTTAATTAGTACACAGAATGTTTATTTGGTAAAGCAGATTTTCAACACTGATTAATCTGACTGGCATTATAAGAATGTTGGTAAGCATTCTGTGAAGTGGCAGTGATCTCAGTGGACCACCAGAGAGAGCTGGTTCTGGCCTCACTCTGGCATAGGGGCTGAGAACACAGGGGACTGATTGAGAGCACCTAAATCCTGCCTCCACATGGTGCTCCTGCTAATAGGTGTCCAAACTTTAGAAGGAAGCCTGAGTATACCAGACTGGAACCTGAATTGGGCTTCTGTGGGTACTCCTCAACAGCTGATCTGAAGCCATCAGTTCCCTCCAAAATAAAACCTGAGAGAACCTGAAACCTGTAACATCCAGCTTTACATAACCAATAAGGAAAGGACCAAGGCACACCAAAAATACAAACAGAAACATACTTCAACTTAATTCTCATATCATAATCATAAACAACAAAAGAAATTCACATGCCAAAATCACAACAAAAGAATAATAAAATGGAAAGCCAAAACACTATGTCACCACCAAACTCCACAAGTCCTATAGAAGAGTTCTACAAGGAGAAGTCCCTAGAGATAACCCAGGACCCTGAATTTAAAAGAATAATCATAAACATGATCAAGGAATTCAATGAATTTAAAGAACACACAAACAAACAAATCAAAGAAATGAAAGAAGATAAGGATAAACTTCTGAAAGAATTCACAAAAAAGATAGAAACATTGGAGAAAACTCAGGCAAAAATGAAGAAGTGCAAAATTCAATAAGCCAACTTGCAACACCAGAGGATTTGATCAAAACACCTTTTATGTATCTATGAAATTCTCAATAAATTATTTTTAAAAAAGAAAATCCTTAGATGAATACATAATGTAAATAGCAATTTGGTGAAATGGGGATTTTAAATGGGAAATAAAAATGGTTAAATCATTTAAAAAAATGTTGGAAAGCAAACCTGTTTATAATGCAAATAGTCTCCAATGCCTCTGGATTTAAATCATTCAAAAACTGTGAAATGAATTATTTCTTACAGATATATATTAAAATAAGTTTCCTTTAAATGGAAACATGCATTAAGCAAGCTTATGTGTTGCCGTTGACCAGAATACGATCAAAGGTTCACAGGAACCTAATTCAATGATTTCAGAAACTTCATAGAATAAAGCTGAAAATGTTGATAATTGTCTATAATATAGATATGTAAGCTGAATTGTTGTACCTTAGGATAAGAGAACACATTCTTGTAATATTTAAATGTAACTAAAACATTTGAATGTTAAAATCAAACCTCAAATTTAGGAAGGGTGTTAACACACATAAAAACCCATTATCCAGAGACAACATCATCTACTTGCTAAAATGAGATTATTTTCTGAGAATTGGTCATCTATTAAACATATCTGGAATCTGGCTTTCTACTGGGTCTCATTCTCACATTGTTGTTTATTTCAAGAACTACTGAGATCATTTAATAACAGAATTTTATTCAGTTTTGTGTCCCAGCAACCATGTAATCCATTTTATCTATGTCTTGTTTTCATATTGAGCTGTCTATTTGTGGAGACCAGTTTCCATGTGCTCATTGTTTTAATATTACTGATGTCTATGGTATGGTATGGTTTACAGTAAATGCTAAAAAAAATGTTTGTTAAATGAAAAGAAAATTCATAATCACATAATTATAATAGCAGATTTTTAAAAATACTGAAGCTCAACTTAATTTCCCAGAAGTACTTCTGTTTTAAAAATAAATAAATTGTGGCTGTATATGCACTAAACATTAGAATAATGCACTAATGAAAAGTGCAGGCACTTTCCACCCTCCCAAACCAACTCTCCTCCCCCAAACACTTTTGTATGTAGAGAATAGCATACCAAGAGCACTAACACACATGTACAAATTCACGCTTGTTTTGTCCTTTTGGTATTTATGACTTGACCCAAATACTAATTTAGAAGTTATCAATATCCAGTTTGTTTTAAACAACATCCCGCTAAATAATCCACACATATATTCCTCCTAGGTTTACCTTTCAAACAAAATGTGTTTGATATTAAGCTTTTCCAACCAGTGAAGACATTGTTGTGACTATATTTACATGACCTTTGCATTCTCCATTTCCTGTGAAAGTCCTGGGGAATTCATGAACCTTCCATCTCAGTGTACTCTAAACTATTTGCTCCAAAGAAAATGTAATTTTATAGTTCAAGAAATCTCCAAATTGAAATAAAAGGTAGATACATATCACAACTCGGAAGCTGTCGACAGAGTGCATCCAGAGGTTAAAGAGGCTTAGAAAAGCCCTGGGGAAAGTTCACATGTCAAGAATTCCACATCCCTGGCAAGCAGGAGGAGCAGCTTAGAGTTGATTTCAGAACTTGGACACAAACCACTAAAAAGATCATCTGAATTGCAGGACTGATGCCAACAAAAGGGTGTCACTATTGTATTAAGTACAAAATAAATAAATACGTAAATAAAAACCTAGAAACGGGAAAACGTCTATCACACCTTTACAACTGCTAGCAAAAGCCCGGCACATCAAATGCTTATTAGTAACAGCAAAAGAAACATGCAAAACTTATTTTTTAAGACTGGCCATAAAAGAGAATGTCGTTGTAATTGCTAACTTCTTCCTTCAAATAAATTTTAAAAATTTGTAACTGCAACACTTGTGTATTGCAGTGAAAGTCATGTATTGCATTCATTAATATAAAGAAAAAAGTTTGAAACCTTAAATAAGGTCTCTTGTTTTTCTTTTACATTGTTTTCTCCAAGTTCAAAACAGTTTAATCTTGCACTGGCCAACAACCTCTTAGATCAGTTAGGTTGACTACATGGAAGCCATACCATAGTATTCTGTATAGTTTAAACTTTCATCCAGAACTCACATAGTATCACTGTAGGACACTGTAAATCAGTAACTCCTCTTTTCCATAAGCCTTTAGTGGGAGTTGTCTTAGGAGTTGGTGGGTTTGGGGAATATTTTCCATTTTCATGACAATAACATCTCCATATAGAGAATAAAGTTTTTAATGTGATTATTTTCATACACAAAGCTGATTGAGCACCAAATGAATTATAAAATTGCAGTGTATATAAAGACACTAAGGACTATTCTTTCTACCAAAATGGCTCTGATATAAAGCTATCACCTGATTTACTGGCACATCTGTCAAGAATTAATTGATTCACAGATTAATTACCACTAAATATTGAGGACAGATATTATGAAGAAATTTTGTATTGAGAGCGATTGCATTGAAAAGGAGAGATTATATTTCTCCTTGAAAGAATATTAGAAGCAAAATTTAAGGAGAGAAGATGAGGCGAGGGCACTGAAAGATTTGTGAAACAAGATTTGAATGCAGTGAAGACACCACATTCACACTTGGGTGAAGAGCAGGACTGTTCTTGCTGGAAAGGAGACATAGTGAGATAAGAGACATGGAAATACAAACTCTGAAAATGTGCTAGACACAGGAAGGAAGGGATTGATTGAGAGTCTTGAATGTCAAGTACCAACAAAATTCAAAAAATAAATGGATTGAGGTAGGTAGATTCCATAGATAAATGATAGATAAAGAAAAGGTTCACTAGCAATTTATTCACTACAACCAACAAAAAATTTTCAAATAATCAGTGGGTTGGCACTATGCAGACAGAACTGTTTCATTATGAACGGGAAAATAACGGCCGACTACTGAATAGGAAAGTCCAAAAGAACAACTGAAAAAACAGGTATTTAAGAAAAAGCAAAGCAAAAAAAAAAAAAAAATCTCGAAACCTCATTTTTAGGGCCTAAACTTTAGGCCATTCAACAAGACTATTTAGTAGTTTTAAGAATGTGAGTTCAAACTATGAGCAGGGAGTTGAGATGTGACTTCATGCCCCTAGGCTAGGACAACAAAGGGTCATCATCTATACAGTAGTTTGGGCAATGCGTATTCTTGAACATTATACCCAAAAGTTTGCATTAAAAGCCATTAGAGCACAAAAAGTATAGGTTATAGCATCAGGGCCTTTATTTTTATGACCAAGTGGTTCAGAAGTAGCTGCAGAGGGTACTAGGGATTCTCTGACCCTCAGACCTGAGCCTCCCTCCAAATAGAGAAAATAGGGTTCAGGAGAAAGCAAAGTGGCTTTCAGTACCCAGCCTCCAGAAATCTGATGGAGTTTTTGCTGACTGCTCAAATATACTAATGTCATGTAGGCATTCTCAAAAATACTATCATTCTAACCTCTATATATCTGAAATATCTAGTCACAGTCAGTTACTTTCTGAGAACCTTGGCACCTGAGCATGGATATAAAGTCATCAGGTAGATTTCAATAGTAATGTTTTCCACCTCTACTAATTAACATGAAGCAAATTTTTATCATGGAACTCGTGAAAGATTGTGTTGTTGACCAAAAAAAAGTTTCCCACACTCACTATTGAGACATGAGTATAAATTCCGTAAGTCCCGTAGCTCTCCTGAGAAATACATACACTGGACACAAAACTGAAACTTCCCTGGGTAATAGACCTTCATGGACTTTGCATTTTATAGGCAAACTACTACATGACTATGTAAACTTTCATAATTTTCCCCTACCCCTCATAAACTCCTAAGAAAACATTAATGATAATGATATTATCCACATGGGTTTTTTCATATCTCTTTCAAATTGGCGTGATAAAACATATTACAATGGTACATTTTTAAACTTATTTATTTATATTTTATGTGTATGAGTGTTACACCTGCATGTATGTAAGGGCACCCAAGTCATGCAGTGCCCGTGGAAGCCAGAAGAGGGCATCAGATCCCCTGGAACCGAAGTTATGAACTGTTGTTAGCCACCATGTGGGTGCTGTGATTCGGACCAAGGCCATCTGCAAGAGCAGCCAGTGCTCCTAACTGCTGAGCCATCTCACCAGCCCTTTACAATGGTATTTTTAAAAATTATGTACCACTACTTGGAAATTCGGCTATATTTTCAGAAGCAATGATTTTTTTCACTGACTAGAAGATTATGTACAGTCAGGTCTGTTTTAAATAAATGAAATAGAGCAATGGAAAAAGAAAAGGACCAAAAGACTATTTTGTGAGTCAATAGAACCAGAGATTGTGTTTCTAAAACTAGGAACATCTGACCACTTAGGAAACTTTTATCAGCCAGTGGGTTTGTGGATCTACATGCCAATGTGGAACCTCTCCCCACCACCTTTAAATTCTCAGATGAAGAGAACATCAATAGTTCAAAATATTAACAGACTTGGAACTGCTGGAGACTGATTACAACTGGGTGAGGGAGAGTAGACCTTCCTTACGATCTCTAGATAGGCTGACTAAACTCCAGTGGATGAACTTGCACCAAGGGACATCTGAGTATAAATGTGTGACTGGATAGGACTTAACATATATGGCAGAGCACATAAAGTCTGGTTGGGGTGGGAGGGTACAGATGGGGGAGGGGGTCTTAATTTGATTAAGAACTGTTGTATGAAATATACAAAAACTCAATAAAAAATTTAAAAACAAAAGTGTTAACATACATTTTTATGCTAGAATTTCCTTATCATTTATTGCAATTATTTTTGAGACAAGATCTTGCTCTGTAGTGTAAGCTAGCCTGGTACTCCTATGTAGGCCAAGCTGACTTCAGATTTGTAGCAATCCTTCTGCCTCAGTGCTAGAATTATAGGCACACACCATCATTGCTTGTTTTAATCCAGGAGTTAACTCTGATGCTTAAGGATCAAGGCTACTGCCCATGCTGTCATGCTTCTGTGTTACACTTTGATCTAAACACAAGGGCTCTAATAACCTACTTATATCCTTTATTGTTTTCACTAGCAAAATTTCAGAATAACATCTGTCATTTGAGTCTTGGCCAAATATTTTTAAGTTCCCTAAATTTGAAAGGATCACCTAGAACTTTTAGTCAAATAATTTAAAAAAGTTGTTTGAAGTCAGCCCAATAAATAAGCCTATTTATTTATACTTTATCATGAATTTCATGAAGCCAAGAAAATACCTTCTCTCTGTGGGATGTCACTGTTAGATTTAAGACAGCCTTTTGCTGTAGTTGCACCAACACAACTGAGCCCAGCAGGATATAAGGTAAGTTGGTGCTAGTGGAGAGAGCACATGACATGTTGGAGCTAGAGGAGCCCATCACCTACAAGGCATTGCCAGATCCTCAGCCAAATTAGCCTGAACTCAGCTACTGTTTCCACATTTAAAAATTAACTAGGAGGGCACTACTATCCTCAGGCCTCTTGGGGTAAGTCTATAGCGCAGCGCTCCGCGCGGGACTCCCTAAGCCTCATTCACCCTTCCACCCCACCCACCACCCCCCTGCCCCCCCGCCTGGCATTCTATACTCTAGCTTGGACCCTGTGCCATTCCTAGTCTTGGGGCCCCAGACACCTGGGGAACCAATACTGTTTCCTGATCCTTCTCAC
>NW_008351958.1:5253721-5279431 GCF_000622305.1 Nannospalax galili | reverse complement strand
CTTCAAGTGGTCTTATAAGGGTTATGCTGAGTTCAATATTGTATAACTGTATTAATTTAACTGTGAACCTCAAAATTTACAGCTAATTTTGAAAGAGAAGCATCTTTGCTCTGGAAATTGTTATTGAATATGTTAATGATGTAATGAAAAAAAAAATTAGTAGATGTGAAAAACATTACCATTGAAATCTACCTGATGACTTTATATCCATGCTCAGATGCCTAGAAGCTCAGAAAGTAACCAACTGTGACTAGTAATAATCAGATATTTAGAGATTAGAAATGCATGTGCAAACATCCAATGTCAATTGCATTGAAAAAGAATTTTCCTATATGAACTGTGTATTTTAATAATGAAATGGAGAACTTTTTTAAAGGTTAAAACATCATTTAATTTATGTCTTATAGGGTTTATACTGAGTACAATATTGTATAACTGTAATAATTAACTGTAAACCTAAAAATTTACAGCCAATTTTGAAAGAGATGCATCCTACCTCAGGAAACTGTTATTGAATATGTCAATTGTGTTGTAATGATATGCTTCTTCTAAGTATGTTGTTATTAAATAAATCATTTTTAAAAATAAAAAAAAAATTAACTAGTAGAACTGCATACTTCCTAAGGCCCATTTCAGTTTTAAAGCTCTTTTAAATGATTAATCCTGCAAGTAAGAGAACCAGAAAATTGTAGGCAGGCACTATGCTGAACATGACCATCCTCAGCACTGAGAATTGTCCTGACAGCCAGCTGAAAGCACACAGAAAAAGAAGAAAAAAAAAATTAACTAGTAGAACTGCATACTTCCTAAGGCCCATTTCAGTTTTAAAGCTCTTTTAAATGATTAATCCTGCAAGTAAGAGAACCAGAAAATTGTAGGCAGGCACTATGCTGAACATGACCATCCTCAGCACTGAGAATTGTCCTGACAGCCAGCTGAAAGCACACAGAAAAAGAAGATAAACATTACCATGCACCTCTGTAATGGTAGCCAAGAACCAATGACATCTCTTTACAACTCTCTAATAAAAAATACATCATGTTTTATCCTAACAACCACCTGAACTTGCAATATTTGAATGGTGAGTATAAGAACATTTGTTGATGGGTAAACTGAGGCAGAGAGGAAATAATAAACTGATCTGCATTTACCCAATAAGAAACAAAATGTGATTTGAATAAAATTCCGATGACACCTTGGTTATCTTTCCTCTCCAAGCATCTGACCAATATATTCAGCATTATATTCTTGCCCAAGATAATTTATCTGAGACATGAACACAAAGACGTGGGAAAGAAAAAATTAAAATGGATTGAAAAAATAAATGTAGTTTTCAGCTGTGCTCTAAATTTTCGCTCTCTGTTGGATCTCCTCTGAAAGCACAATGTCAATCATCTGGCAGGTTTCCATGGGTCACAGGGGTTCCTGCACAGCTGTCATTTTCTGGCACAGGACAACAGGGGCCCTGCTGAAATAGCCTCAAAAGTTTCTGCTGTAGCTCTGGGTGTCATTACATCAAAAAAGTTTTCCTTTATCTCTTTTGCAACTTGAGATGTTCCAATATCTGCCTGTTTCATAATCTTCCTTGACCTACAGTTGGGAAGAAAGAGGAGGGGAGGCAGAGAGTTCTGTTTTGAAATCTTGCAATTTGTCCGGAGCCAAATCTGACTTGGGATATGAGAAAGTCTCAAACCTGATCCTTGGTATCTCAAAAATTTCTATGTTTTTGTGGACTTCGGAGCTTACACACAGTGTGTCTTATATATTTTTTTGGTGAGATAAGAAATGCATTTGAGAATTTAAAAATGGTCTTGTACATAGTTTAAAACTAGTATCAGTTATGAATCTTGTTGAGCAAGTAGATGCGTTAGCAGACCCAATATATCAGGATGGTTCAGCAGACTTAATATATCATGATGGCCCAGTGGCTACCTTAGCAGACCTACCATATCACGATGGTTCTAGAGGTAGCTATTTTCTTAGTCGCTTGAAACATTCACATTTAAACCTCAAACTTTCTCCCAGAAACCTCTACCGCCAAGGTACAAGACATCCTTCAGCCAGGACTCAAGACAAAGACTCCTGACCTGTTCTCTGCTGCTCTCTGCTCTCCACAACAGCAACCACAATCCTTCTGTAGAACGTAAATCAGATCACATCCCTCTGGCTGCCCAGTTCCCTAGGGACATCCTGAATATTGAAATCTAAGCTTGCCTTCCTTAGCCTCCCCATTTCTCCAACCCCATCCTGCTACCTTCCTTACCTATCTCTTACAACAAGGCAACAAGGTCTTTGTTACTCTTGGAATAAGGTGTTTATTTCCCTCCTCTACATCTCTAGATCTTTCTTTTTTGGTATATTTTTATTGAGTTTTGGGGTATTTCCCACAGTAAATCTTAACCATACTTAGATCCCCTCCCCCATCTGTGCCTGCCCAATAGGTCCCCACACTACATTTCCTGGATCTTTTTACACTAACTTCCTTATTGCCTGTCTCTCCCCTTGTGGAAGCTGCAAAGTCGAGTACTTCTCTTCACCTTGTCTTATTCAGGTCTCTATCCAAACTTCACCTACTTCCCATGCAAAATAATATATAATATCCCTCCTCCAATCTCCTTTGACTGTGTGCCCCTTTTCTCCAGCTTTATTTTTATTCAAAGGATTTCCTTGTGCCTGGCATTATGCTACTTATTTCTGTGTATTTATAATTTCTGTCCCCATAAAACAGGTAATTTCATTTTTTTAGACTTCCGTACATGCATACAATATTTGCATTATTTCTACCCCTCCAAGGCCCCCTTCCAACTCTTCCCATGGCTCCCTGACTCCCTCACAGTTTCTTGTCTTCTTCTTTGATTATTATTGTTACATATACATACTCATGACAGGACACACTTTGAACACAGGACTTAAAATAATCTTAAGGGCCTGAAGAGATGGCTCAGTGGTTAAGAACACTGATTGTTCTTGCAGAAGACCCGAGTTCGAATCCCAGTACCCACATGGCAGCTAACAACTGTCTGTAACTCCACTTCCAGGGGATCTGACAGTCTCTTCTGTTCTCCCTGGGCATTGCACGACATGGTTGCACTTACCTACATGCAGGCAATATACACATACACATAAAATAACAATAATAAATAAATATTTTAAAAAATAATAATCTTAAGTAAGTTCTACTAGAACAGCAAAGTAGTTTTCATGTAAATCAGTAAATCCTTAGCACCTTACAGGTTTTTACCTCATCCATTAAATAAATAAATGATTATATAATGCATTTTAAACAGATTCAGTACAACCATTGACAACACTAAATAAACATTAATGTCCTTGATAACGTTAAACCATATAACTCAACTATGTTTTCTAAATTGTAACTACTTATTCTCAGATAAAATGACTAATCTATTCTGCAAAAATATGTCTCAAGGAATGTAAATGACCATACACAAAAATGACCAATTTATAATATACTATTTTTATGATTATTGTTACTCTCTATTGGTCCGTGTGCTTCTGGAAGGCATGAGTCACACAGATATGTCCAAAATTACACTTAACATCAATCTTAGAAAAGTTATGACAATCTATGGCCCTGTAAGGATGATGACCAAAGTTAAAGTAACACAAAGGACAAGGAGCCTCTGTCAGCACCATATAAGGCTCACTGCCTTAATACATACACACACTCTGTAGGACAGCACCTAATCTTCTCAGGGTTTGCTCCAGGCTGCTGTTCTAGCAACACCTCTGCAAGGTCATTTAGATATTCTGTAAGGTTGGCCTCTTCAAGGGAGTGCAGCACCTGCTCTGATGAGTAGGGTCTTTCTACAAATTCTTCAGTCATTACGTGGATCCCCACTAATGTATCAAGTGTTGTATAAATCCCCCAGTAGCCTCGCTGGCTGAGGCTCTATTTGTAAGAGAATCCTAGAGCCAAAGTTGGCATTATAGGGGAAATTTATCTCCTAGGAACTGGTCTGCCTTTGCATCTTGGCCCTACTTAGCTGCCAATCTAGAGTGTCTTAAGGAACATATCCTTGGCACAAATGCAATGAAGAATTTCAGTGCATGGCAGATGCCACCTGGGGTCAAATTTGATCCTTGTAGTCAGAGAAGTCTGTGCACTGCACTCATGCCTACCACATAAGCTCAGGGTTTTAACAAGTATCAATTCCATGTCATACATGGCAATGAAAGCACATAACACCACGGATTAAATTTACTATATGTTGAATAAAGGAAGCACAAAACAGCACATACTGTGTGATTCCATTTTATGTTCAAAAGCAGATAAAACTCACCTTCAATGTTAGAAACAAGGATAGTGGCTATTTCTGAAGAATAGTGGGGTTGTACCAGGGGTATGTATGGGGGTCTCTTAAGTTCCTGGTTGATGCTATTTTTTGATCTAGAAAATTATTAAACAGATACATTCATTTTGTGATATTTTACAACCTGCATGCTTATGAATTTTACTCTTTACTTATGCTTTTTTTCGGATGGTTGTTTACAAAATTTTACCAAAAAAAGTAAAAGTCACCTCAAATCATTGTGGTAGACTGAAAGTGTCCCACTAAAGATGCATATGTCTGAATGCTCCTAATGGGTGAACATGTGACATGCTGTGCCAAATGCACTTTGCTGATGTAAATCGCTCATTGATTTGTGACTGGATCTTTTTTTCATCCAATGTATGTTTTTGTTGAATTTTTGTACACTTTATGCAATGCATCTTAATCATGTTTAGACCTCCTCCCCTGTTTGCACCCTCCATAGCCTGCCCACAGGATTTCATGAATTCTGTCATATCTGTTAAGACCTACTGAGTTAAATTTGTGTAATAAGATGTCCTGAAGTATGAGTTAATGTACTGGGGCTGTTCAGCTTATCTAGCATACTCCCTTAAAGAATATCAACTCTCAAAGCTAGAGAGATGGCTCAGTGGTTAGAAGCACTGCCAGCTCTTGCAAAAAACCGAGGTTCAAATCCCAGAACCCAGAGGCAGTTAACAACTGTCCATAACTCCAGTTCTCAGGAATACAACACCCTCTTCCAACCTCTGCTAGCACTGTACCACACGGGCACACTGACATCCAGGCAGGCATAATGCTCATACATGTAAAATAAAAATAAAAGAATATCAACTTTCCCTTACATTGTAAATCCATATGATCAAGCTCACAAAAGCCCGGAAGACTTTGTTTCTTTATGATCTTGCAACAACCCTTGCTCTTACAATCTTTCTGCCCCCTCTTCCACTATGGTCCCTGGGCCCTGAGTGGGTGAGGTTTAATATCAGAGTTCTATCCAAGGACATGCACTATGCAGTCTCTTACTCTCTACACTTTGGCCAGCTGTGGCCTTCTGTGTTCATCACCCTCTGTTGCATGAAGAAGCTTTGCTGGTGAGAGTTGAGAGCTGCATTAGTACTCTCTCTACCCCTGTTCTACTACATTCTCTGAACCTTAGTTGTAGAGGTTCCATCGTAGATGTGTCACTTAGGTCTTGGCATCTCACAGATACTACTTCTCTATGTGTGACCAGTTGTAGAATTCTGTACCAATCTCCATCTGTTGCAAAAGGCACTTCTTTAATGAGTGATGACTGGTATACTTGTCTGTAAATATAAGCATTGATACTTAGCATATGGTAAGAAATTACATTTCTCTAAGAATGTGACAGAGGTAGGGCTTTCTCTAGAATCTATGACCTCTCCAGTCATGCATATTTGGCCATGTTTACAGTGCCACACATGAGTTCCTTCCCATTGAGCAGGTTTTAAGTTTAACTAGACAGCTATTGATTATCCCCAAGAGGAAAGTGTCACAACTGCACTGCTATAGTTTTTTATGCCCATCATTTCTGGGGTTATTGGGCATTAAAGCTGGGCTTGGACCACTGAATTATTTTCTCCCTTAGCAGCTGGCACAGTGTCCTCTAAAACTCTAAGAGCTAATCAGGGAAGCTTCCAGGACAGTTCCAGCTCCATTGCTCCAAGTCTTATGTTCCAAGTATGTCCTGTGTTCAGCAATAGAGTCTTACATTCAAGTTTTGGGAAGTAATCAAGGGCTGTGGCAATATCCTGTGTTATTTTGGAGTCTCTTGGTGTCCCCCTGACCAATACCTCAACAGCATGCACAAGACCCATGCAAACTCAATCAGAAAAAAATAGCATAGAGCTGGGGACATGTGCAGGTGGCCTCAACCTTAGCTGAGGAACTATTGAGAGCTGATAACTGCTAGGTGAGGTTGAATTGATCTTCTTTACTTCTGCCTTTTAATAAAATTTTCTTTATATGGACAAATGTTCTTCATAAACCTCTAATTTTTAGCTTTTAAACCTCTAGATTTTTTAGCTTTTAAATCCCTGTTTTTAGGCTTTTAGAAAGCTTAACAACTGTCTTCACACATGTGAGCACATGAACTTACGTAAATTTATCTGCAGGTTGATGTCTGAAAGTGAATTTGTTGATCAACGTAGTTACACATTAAATATTGTTTCATCTATAAAGTCTATGCTAGTTTTTATTCCTTCCCACATAATGCTGTTGAATATTATCAATATTTTGAACTTTTTACTAAGCTTTTAAGCAAAAAAAAATGTAATCTTGGTGTGTACAGATGTATAATACAGTTGAATGATCCCTATTGATATGGTAATTGGAAATTGTATTTCTTGAGACTGAGGAGATGGTTCAGTGGGTAAAGTGTTTGCTGCACAGCAAGAGACCCTGAGTTCAGATCCCCAGAATCCGTGTAAAAGCTGGGTCCGGTGATACCCATCTGTAACTCCAATGCTCTGGAGGCAGATACAGATGGGTCCACAGAGCTTGCTGACCAGCCAGTCTAGCCAGATTGATGAGTTCTGGGTTCAGTATAAAGAACTGTACAAACACACAACACACATTCATATTCACATTTACATTCACAGCCAGAGAGAGAGAGAGAGAGAGAGAGAGAGAGAGAGAAACTATACAGTTTAGGAAATAGAAAAAGGTACAAACACACAACACACATACATATTCACATTTACATTCACAGAGAGAGAGAGAGAGAGAGAGAGAGAGAGAGAGAGGAGAATGAATTAAGTTTTCTTGTGAACAATAATCTTTGCGCACTAGAAACACTTACCTTTGTCTCATGACAGCAGTCTGATTCATAATACTGAAGTTGTTGTAACAGTGAGGGAATCTATCTTTTTGCTAGAATGGCAGGGGGCAGGTTTCTGGATCCTCTAAAAGTAGCATCAGTTTATTAAGAACAGTGAAAGATAGCAGTGGCATAGGAGTATGTCACAGTCTTGTGTTTTATCATCATCTACAACTGAATTGAGAAAGTCCTTTATTATGATTCTTGCTGTGGGATCAGAAGGCTCAGCAGAAGCTTTGAAAGGCCTATGATAGGTATGACACTGACTTTCATCTTTTTTAATTTAAATTTCATTTCATTATTTGATTTTGTATATATATATGGTACATGTGTGGTGTATGCTCACATATACACACAGGTACAAAGGCAGGAGGAAGACACCAAGTGCCATGCTTTATCACTCTCTGCCTAATTCTCTTGGGACAGAGTGTTTCATTAAACCTGGAGCTAGACTTGTGGTGGCCGGTAAGCCCCAAACTGTCCTCCTGCCTCTGCCTCCCACAGCAGGTGTATGTATGGCCATGGGCCTCATTTTATTTGCATGGGTCCTAGAGATTTCAAGTCTTCATGCTGACGAGCCATTTCCTCAGCCTTTTTTATTTTTATTTTTTGTAGACAAGTATGACAGACAAGTCAACCCCACTTTCCATCTTTCGGTAATTCTTTTACCATTTTCCCAGTTACTCGCTGTTTTTTCCTATAGTCACTCTTCTTAAATTATTAGCTTTATGTTCAAACATTTAAAAGCCCAGAGCACAAAGGTCTTTCAAAATGTCCTGAAAGTGAAGGAGAGTGTAATTTAATAGCACTGTCTGATCCTACTTGGAGGGAATAGAAGCTGGCAGTATCTGGAGCTGTTCTTTCTGCCCACAGTGTGCTGGACAGAGCTAGTGTGTAGGAAACCTCCCTTGAGCAATGAAGGCCTTGGTATGTGTTCAAGAAACTGGAAGATCCATCTCAAAACCTAACTTTTCTATCATGTCCCTTCCAACATTTACAACCTGGAACACAAATTATTCAAATTTCTAACCTAATTTTCTATTATCTTTCTTCTTGATTCTGCTCACCATATAAAAATAACTATCAGACTCACAGTAGAAGTATTTCTGATCATTATTCAACATAATTCACACTACTCTAAGATGCAAATTGTATTGGTCAGTTTTGTCACTTTGATGATATACTTGACACATGCTTATCTGCAGGGAAGAAGAGGCTTGTTTAGCTCACAGTTTTGGGGGGTCACATTCTAAGAGGTTTAGTATAAGATCCCTGCTAAAGACCAGCCCTTGTCTGCATCATCTCATGAACTAGATAGCAATGGCAGATACATGTTCTAGAGGAAGCAAGTACATCTTGAACCAAGTCAGAGTGAGAAGGAGGAAGGAGTTAGGGTTGCTTCCTTTTATGAAACCTTCCAACAAGCACTCAGAAGGCCATGTAAAAACTACCTCATGTTTTCAGTGACCTCACGACCTCCTACTAGATCTACCTTTTAAGGTGCTTCCTCCTCCTGGTAGCATAGCCCTGGGGACCAAACTGATAACATGTGAAAGCCTAAGAGACACATTAGGCTGTGTCCAAACCATAGCACATACTGTTTCACATTTTAGTTGGAGAGTGTCCCACAACTGACACTATTCCATGAATTAAACAATAGTATTTTTACTTACACATTTATGTGACATAAAACAATGATACATGTTAAACTGATGAAGCTTCATCTTTGATAAGATTCAATTATAACATTTTTAATAAAACCATTGAATTTTTGTTCAAGTTCAGCCTTCCTGTCTAGGTTTTGTTCAAGTGATTTGCAATTTGGCCCTCAGACAAAAACTGCATCACTCTAGCAATCAAATCAAGAGAGCATAACTGTTGAAGTTTCTTTGTGAGGTTGATAACGTCTGTTTGGAATTTGTGAACAATTACAATGCTGTGATTGTTGGAGCTAGCTATTCCTTTACAAGCTGGGAAAGTATTATTAAAGCAACGATAACATTTTCCCTTTAATGCTGAGAATTTTTTAATCCAAATAAGCTTTTGAATGTTTTACAGACTCTTTAGATTAGAATTTCATCTGTGTCTCATAAGACCTATTTACCTCTAGGGGAAAGCCTGGTGACTATTTATGATCACCAAAGGCTGAACTAAGTAAGAATGAACATGCAGTAAGAGTTTATTCTGACCAAAGCAAAAATGAAAACTGAGAAGAACGTGTGTTTGTTATTGAAACTCGCCCAGAACAATACAGCAGACTGTAAATCTCTACCACGTCTAGATATTTTGCAACATTAAGCCCTCTAACAGGAAAATGTCCTTTCTCCTCTTTTTATTTCTCTGCAGTTGCCTATCAGTCACTACTGATTGTCTCCTTACTTTTCTTCTGGGTACCTTCTTCGATATTCCCAAACAAGTCAACTGTCCCCTAGCTGTACAGCTCCTATCATCTATATTTACTCCTTAGTAGACTATCATAGTTCTGGGTAGTGATCCATAATCCTTTGAATTCACTTGCTGTGGGAAGATGATGTATCATTGTATATTAAGTGTCTAACACAGACCTGCTCTGCATAGATGGTAGATAGCTATCACCTGGATGAATAGATGTGTATCTAGTCATTTGGCCTGGGATTACTTTCAGAAAAACAAACAAACAAATCCACAAACTAACTCCTTTGATTACTCTCAGATTTCTGAAGCTATATCCACATATACCAGTCCAAGGAAAGCAGACCAATTCAGCTACATCTACAATATATCTACCAATACAATACAGCTGCCAATACAGCTCAACATAGATGCAGTAACATGCCCTCAGGGATAAGAGGAAGCTGTCCTATCCAATTCTTTCTCATCATTAGGTTGCCACTTTACACGTGCATAGCTTCAGAGGAGCTTCCTTCTGCCACAACAGAGGCAAAAAACTATAAGCTGGACACCACAGAAAAACAAACTAGTTCCTAGATTAAAACCATAGTGAGAGGCCAGCAAACATCGCCACACCCAAGAATCAAAACAGCACATATTAAAATTCTCCACTCCAGCCTTGGAGCTTATTTTATCATTTTGTTTTTAATACTGTTCTCTAAGGATTCTTGATTTCAGTAGTTAACCATGTCAGTAATACATACCAACAGCTATTAATAAACTAGAGAAATGTATGCAAGTAAGGCTTTTTCATATTAGGAAAATCCAAAACACTAGTGTCCTTTGTTGTGATAATGGTTCTCAAACAAAAATCACCCATGTTATGGAAAAGCAAGACAACGGTAATCATATCATAAATTATTTGAACCTAATTAAGCTATCTAGAATGTGACTTTTCAGTGTTTTGTTTTGTAGTTACAGGCCTATTAAGAGAGAATCTCTTCATTCTATTGAAACAAGTATCTAATACATAATTAGTGCCTGTGTAGTGATGGAAAGAAGTATGATAAAGGCTTGGTGCAGATCCATAATTTTGGACCCTGCTTCAGAGGTTTCTTCTTGGGCCTTCATCAACAGTACACTCATGACTCATTGGCTGATAGTCACAGAATAATTACATCTTGCCAATTGTTACACATCTTTATTCTTCAGTATACTCAGTATATTTTAACTTAAATTCTGTATCTGTATGCTTAGGTTTGTGTCCAGGATGGGGCAAGGGGAACACTGTATTCCAAACTAAATGACTAAAGTGTGATACCCCAGTTTTTAGCAGACATCATCCATCTCTTCGCTGGCATGCAGGTTGAATTTGTCCATAGAGACTGGATTTTTCCCAAGCACCAAGAAACAGGCTGATGTAATGCTCATTTTAGATTCAAATTTGGCACTGGAAAGATAACAAAGTAAAAGCCAGTTTCTTCCAAAAACTAATAAAAACATGAATTGTGCCAAATGCCCCTAAAATATACTGGGCAGCCCAAGTACACTGTCACTTAGTGCTGTGTTACAAACATAAGGCAGATTTCTGCTCCTGATTCTCAACAAGACTATCAACATGAAGCCCAGAAATCCCCCAACACACATGTAGTCTACTCCGCCCAGACTGCCTTTTAAGTAACCACTTTTCTGGTCCTGGTTTGTAGATGAAATTGCAAATGTCTTCGATTCAGTCTACTCTATGCTACACAGGGATGCCTTCAAAACCAGTCTTTTTTCTCATTATATCTGCTAAATTAATAGTATGCCTTTCATCTCATTACTTTGTGTAACTCCCTCTCACCATCACAAGAAAGTTTAATAAAAATCATGAGAAGGAACTCTTGAGATGATTACTTTTCTTTTGGATTGGCCTTAGAGATTTTAAGAATCGGGATGAGTGTGGTGGCAGACCCCTTTAATACCAGCACTCAGAGGCAGAGATAGGTGAATCTCTGTGAGATCAAAGACAGCCTGGTCTACATAGAGAGTTCCAGGACAGCTAGGGCTACAGGGAGCCCCTGTTTAAAAGACAAAACAAAACAATAACAACAACAACAAAAAAAGTCTTCCTGATGAACTAGGCCACAAAGGCAGGTACTAACCTACAGAACAATTACAGGCACTTGGGCCAGTCTGGGACTATTGGATACAGGAGCGAAAGAACCTGCTACATATGACTTCTTGGCCTTAGGCTATTTTGAACTTTTCCTAGCAACTAAGGCTGTAGCTCAGTGGTAGAGAATTTGCCAAGGAAGCATGAGGTCTTCAAATTCAATCCTGAGTACTGCCAAGAGAGATAAATAAGACTTTCCTGGATTAGTAAAGTCAAATGTGGCATCCTTAGAGGGAGAAAATAAACTTAGGCTGAAAGATACTTAGATGAGCAAGAAAGGGCCCAACATTCATTAGCCACAACAGGTCCGCACATCACAGTTCCCATGCAGTTGTCTAGGAGAAATGCCTAAACTGAGGTGGCTGCAATTCTGTCAAATATCTCTCTGTTGTCATTATTCATTCCAAATCAGCATGGTAAGGAAAGAGTATGTAGTCCATCTCACATTTTGCAAACAGAGAACCCCCAAACTAGTTGCAGGACAAACATCCAAGGTTGCAGGGCACACAAAGGAGGAACAGCCTAGCACTCTTAGGCACCTAATTGATGAGTCTGTGCTTCCTCATTCCTTACGCTTCTACCACGAGCCAGTTGTGAACACAGAACTCTGAGCAGGCAACAAATGTGAGAGGACCACACAGAGGAAAGTCAACATTGCCATGTTTATATGCTGTCATGATGGGATTTTGTCTGTTTTACTTTTTAGTACATTTTTTCATAGTCTTCAAAGCTTGAGGAAGCCTTCCAAAACCATATTCTTTTCTTATGTTGGGGTATTTAACTTAGCCTTGCTATAAAAGTCATTGACACAAGAACTTTGAAAATTATTCGAGTAGTCTCACAGGAATACATACCTTCCTCAAGGTGTATATTTTCTAACCTGGAGACGTGGTGTTTAGTGCTTCACAACAGTAACACAAAAGACAATAGAGCATCCAAAACAAGAAATGACAAGCAAATTTGGAAAAGAAAAAAGAAATCCACAATGAGGAGACAGGCATGATGTCAAAATTCTGAATTCATTTTTGTGTTTTAAGTCAATCCCAACAATTTAAATAATCAAAATAAAGAAGTAAGGTAAGACAAAGCAACTTTATCTGGCTTGGGGGCGGTTCATTATGTAATTATGCAGTGCTGATGGGTCTCAAACTCCCTATGTAGACCAAGCTGATCTCAGATTCAGAGATGCACATTTCCTCTAGCTAGTCTGAAAATGATGCATGTGGAAAAATAAACACTGTCGCACTGTGGCACATCTGAAAAAAGTATGTTTATGTATTTACCATTACTATTACTTGGTTGTGTTTTTGTCACAAATAATGAAAATAATAAAGGGTATTTCACTTGGTCTACTGGATAGCATTTGAAGTTGATAAATACCCTTTAAAATGAAACAAGCTATTATTTTCATTTAAAATCAATACATTGATACAAAACCTTAAATAAAGCAAAGAACAGGCTGTAAAGAACTTAAATCAATTAAAATTTAACTGTCAGACAATAAAATATTCCTAAAAGTTTGAATGGTTGGGAGCCTCAAAATAACTAAATGTTTAATGCAAAAAAAATTAGTATGTTAGTCTTCCAATAAAAATATGAATAATGCTTTCATTTTCAAGTAGAAATAAGATTCAGTGTTCTAGGTTGTTTTCCATTGCTGTAACAAAACACTCTACCCAGTACCAACTTGGGGGAGGAAAGAGGTTATTTGGCTTACATCGCTTGAGTCAGGAAGTTCAAGGTAGAAACTCAGGACAGAAACCTGGAGGCGGAAGTTGGAGCACAGGCCATAGAGGAACGCTGTTTACTGGATTGCCCCCCTAACCCATGCTTAGTCTGCTTTCTTATACAATGCAGAATCACCTGCCAAGGGGTGGCACCACCCACAGTGGGCTGGGCCCTCCCACATCACTCAACAATCAAGAAAATAACTCACAGACATGGCCACAGGCCAGTCCAATGAAGGCAATTCCCCGAATCAAGGCTCCCTCTACCCAGGTATGTCAAGTTGACAACTAAAGCTATCCAGCACACGGAGTGAGCCAAATCCATGGTGACAAAAACCACAGAGACGTGAGAAATATTTGACTTCAGTTTTGACTTAGATGAAGAACTGTTAGTACATTTTACCTTCACAAGAAACTCTTCTAGGAACATTCCCCTGAGCTGGCTGAATATGCTCTTGACTTCTCTGCATATGCCTAAAGGAATGTACAATACAATTAACTACAAATTATAAGAAAACAGTATCTTTACCTAGAGTATGAACACTGTGTCAAATACCTACCTGAAACACACTGCTTCTCATAAGCCCTACTACAACTCCTCAGGTGGGAATTTCTACCCATACTCTCATTATGGAAAAGATAGTGGGGATGAATACTTGTCTCAAAGGCACAGGACGTATATATATCTGTAAGAAAGGAGATGTAAGTTTACATTGGAAGAGATAGTATGAATGATATATAAATTATTTACATTATGACACCCCTACCAAGAATATTTGCGGAAAAATGCATAGCCATAAATATTAGAAAACCTCTTGATGTTGTTTGCCTATTCTCATCTTTGTGCTCGCTTTAAATGAATTCAAAATAGATTCTCTAAAAATAAAAATGACTCATGGTTTCTGAATATAATGGAACACTTTAGAACAACTATTTAGCATTAGGAAGGACCCTTCTGGCAGAGGTGCCCAGCTTCTCATAACATCAGTTCTTCCTCTGTTTCATGCTGATGAAGCCCTGATGCCCAAAAGTGGAAAATAAAGTAAGTGACCTCCAAGGACAGTACCCATAATTCCTCCCTCAGTGTAGTTACAGATCACTCTTCTCATTAAGAAATGATGTCTAGGGATGGGGAGATGGCTCAGTGACTAAGCGTGCTCATTTCTCTCTCAGAGGATTCAAGTTCAGTTCCTAGTACCCACGGGGCAGGTCAAAACCACCTGTAACTCCACTTCCAGGTGATTCAATACACTCTGCTGACCTGCATGGCCTCCTGTATGCTTGTAGTGCACATACACATACTCAGGCATACATATATACACATAAATAAATATTTTAATAAAATAGGTGGGGTATATTTATCTCCCTTGGATCTGTACTGGCCTTGAAGCTTCCTAAAGTCACTGTGTATGGCAATGGTAACACTGTGCCATTACTAGACTCACCTATTAAGAGACCTAAAAATTTACCCTTCACTTTTATAAAACCCTACTTCAAGCCCTAAAGAAGGTGCACACCTTTAATTCCAGGCATGGTGGTACACACCTTTAATTCCAGCACTCAGGAGGCAGAGGCAGGTGGATCTCTGTGAGATCAAGGCCAGCCTGTTCCAAGCCAGCTGAGGCTACAGGGAGCCCTGCCTCAATAAGAACAAAACAATAAAAAAACAAACAAACAAACAAAAAGCAAAAGAAACCAAAACAAAGGTGAGTTTTCTAGGGATTGAAGTCTCATGGAGAGTTCTGAAAGATTAGTTCCATATGGACAGGGACATCAGGATGAGAACCAAGTCATCCCAGTTGACAGCACCAATGCCTCCTAAGCGGTCTTTTGGTCATTCTAGTCCAGCCCAACTGGCCATTGAAAGCAGTTGCACCACTGTCCAAACCAAAACCATATGGAGCTGAAAAATGCCCAGTTGACTCAGAAGAACATGACCCGGTGCATCATTCTTATTTAATCATGCTGTTTTAGAGTTATTTTTACCCAGGAAATAGATAACTGGAACACAGAAGGATAAAATCACTTTTTGTAGATATCTTTGCTACATAGGACAAATGGTCATATAGTGAGGTCACATGACAAAATTTAAGTACAGTGAAGCGAAGTGAAGCACTCACTTTCTTGAGCATGCTTCCCTTCCTGAGCCCCACGGCCTGAGGACTGGTGTGGAGACAGTGGGACAAGCTATCCTGGATCATCTCACATGTAGACAAGAGCAGGTGCTTTAGAGGTAGCAGAGAAAATGGCAGCACAGCCTTGGAAGCATTACACTACTCCATACTGCCCTTTCTTAACTAAAATATCATTAAGTTTGCTGACTGTAATAGTAGCCAGACCTATAGTATGACTGATATGAAGCTTGAATTTTGTTCCTAAAATGAAATATTTCCACACAAAAAAAGGAACTAGCAACTATGTAGAGAACAAAAATGGTGCAAAAATATAACTGGAAAATTAGAGACAACTATTTGTAGATGGTTAAATAGTTGGTAAATTTTTGCTTGTGAGGCCATAATATACATTATATGTTATAATCTTGAACTGGAGTGATGGCTCAATGGTTAAGAGCACTTGCTGTTCCAAGTTTGGGTCCCAACACCCACATTAAGTGGTTCACAACACCCTGTAACTCCATCTCCAGGGAATCCACCTGATCTCCACTGGCACCCACACACATGTGACATACACACACGTTCACATCAATAAAAATAAATAAAATAAATGAATAAAGTTACACTTTTAAAGACAATAACCATAGAAAGTTTTAATTTTGCCACATTGTGCAAGAGAGACTTGGGTTAGGCCAGACAGTCTACCAGCAGATGTTACTGAGAATTACAGCTCAGCTATGCCACATACGTGGTCTGAATCAGAAATCCAAGTTGACTGAGAGTTCAATGAACTTGAATCTTCACAGGGTTAAATAAATCTACTTTTGCATTCACAGATGTAAGAAGATATCAGAAGAAGCTGCCTTAACAGTGCTGTGAAGTTTTTCTCAAATACCTCTAAGCATTCTCCAACCCAGACAGTAAAATGAGAGGAAGAATGTGGCCTTCACACCCAAGCTGAGTTTTCTTTGATGACCTCAATGTAGCCATGATTAAGGAGAAAGAGAGGAAGGCTAGGCAGAGCACAGTGATTTCAGGCTTACAACTGATATCTAGAAGCCATACTTGGCTCAGCTTGCTTGCGCATACTGTGAAGATGCAAAATTCTGGAAGTCAGTTTGGTTTTGACAGGAATTGCAATGCCTAAACCAATACCCTAACCTCCAACTGCCCTTAGCAGAATGTGAGCTATGAGATCTGGACAGCTCCAAACACAGCATCCTTTGCATGCACACTTCAGACATGGCCAGGGAGCAAGGACAAGCAACAAAGACCTTCCCAAGGCATAAAGTAAGGGATGAAAAAAACCATCACAGAGATTGGTACCAGGGTCTCTCAGCTCAGCAGACCAAAGAATGATGGTCACAGCTGAGTTGCGAGTCCTCAATTCCCACCACATAAGACTCGATAATCACCTCATACCAGTGTTTGCTCTGCAAGCTCCATTGTTCTTTTCTCTTGTAGTTATTCTGTTCATTTTTACCATCTGATATGAAGTATTTGGGTTATATTGGAAGGGATACAGATTACTTCTCACTGCGCCTAAAGTCACCCTGACTTTTGAAGAAAGACAGAACTGCATTCAGAAACCCAGCATACTATGCTGGTAAGATGACTTAGTGTGTTAAGATGTTTGCCTGCTACAAGCCCGACAATTTGGTTATGATCCCCAGCACCTACATGGTAGGAGAGAATCTTGACTCTCCTAAGCTATCCTCTTACCTCTAACATGTATACACACACACACACACACACACACACACACACCAGCTATAATAAAAATAGGTCAATCCAGGATCTTGAAGTAGAAGCAGCAAATCCGGGCTCTCCCGTACTTGAAAAATACACAAACATGTTCTATATACACAAGAAGAAAATGTGCAAAAAATATTACTCTGACTCACGAAGAACATTCTGACAGAGACTTGCTACTGGTGAATTTTCTCACAGTAACAGAATCTCTCACTTTAGTCGAACCCTCCCATTAAGAAAAAGCACTTTTCTGAAATGAGTTGAATAGTTATATACCTCCATATTAAAATTTTATGCTGAAATCTTAACCCCCAATATCATGAGATTAGAAGATAGGATGTGGTCATGAGGTCACCCCCTCATAAACGGCATTAGTGCCCAAACAGAAGGGATCAGGGAAGGGCCCTTTGCTTTCACACTACAATCTGAATGCAAGAAACCCAAGTTGCTTGTGTCTGGGGTCAGACTCATG
The DNA here is from genome assembly GCF_000622305.1 of Nannospalax galili. NCBI lineage: Eukaryota > Metazoa > Chordata > Mammalia > Rodentia > Spalacidae > Nannospalax > Nannospalax galili. The sequence continues at coordinate 5,261,689 of NW_008351958.1, read as the reverse complement.
CATCTCATTTCTCCCAGAGACTTTGTCGGTTACCCACATTCTTAAGGCTCAAGTTGATTTATCAACTTGCTTTTGTCCAGCCAGTGGATAAGAAGAAAAATAAGTGGAAGACATACTTTTTCTTTTTAAATACATAAACCACTTAACACTTCTAAACCAACATTCAGAATTAGTTGGAGCATGGTATTTGCTTTCAGGATAATGCATTAATGTTGCATTTCCAGAGAATATGAATTCTGCATCCTTATATGACAGGTAGAAGTTCAAAGGGCATTTACTTCCACCCTAAGCACCTTTACAAGATGCTATCCCATTTATGAGATCACCTTTAATGACCTAATTACCCCCCAAGGGCCAAACCTCTTAATGCACTAGGAATGCAAATTCAACATAAGTTTTTGAGGCAATACCATCATTTAGTATGTAGTGTGCATTGTACCAACAATGAGTAGCATTACTCTCAATAAAATATTTACCTTAAATGTGTTTATAATATAAAATAATACCAGGAAATATCAAACATTTTAAATAATGTATTTAAGATATTTTCATACACTATCAAACTATATGATAATCACGCATATCATTAGCCTGCAGTGCATTTTTATCTTTATAAATCAAGAATTTTAACCTCAAATAAAAGTAAAATATTTGAGCGTTACTTTTTAAATTGATTCTTTAAAAATTTCATGCAATGTATTTTTATCTTATTCAGATCCACTTGCCAATCTACACTCCCACAATATTAGACCCCCGCCCCTACTTCATGCATTCTATTATTATTTTTCTTTGTTTAAAAAGGCCTATCAAATATAATTTGTGTTTCCCAAATGCTCTTAAGGGTGGGACCATCTCTTGGTGTCTGGCTAGCCTACCAGGCATCACATCATTATAGAAAACTGACTTTCTGTCTCCGAGCAGCTACTAATTACCAGTAGTTCCTCAGCTATGGCAGAAGTTTCTTGGCCACCTTCCCCATCTATACTGGGTTTTTGTCTGGCTTGGGTTTTCATGATCTTTTACCCAAGCACTGTGGGTTCATATATGCAACTTACCTGTTACAAGACAGTTTCCTTGTATTCATCTACTATGTCTGGCTTTTAGGACCTTTCAACTCCTTCTTCCACAAAGATCCCGGAGCCTTAAGAGGAGATGGTGTAATATAAGTGTCCTATTTAGGGATGAGCACTCCGCAGTCTCTTATTCTCTACACATTGGCCAGTTATGGGTCTCTGTGTTAATTCCCATCTGCTACAAGAAGAAGATTCTCTGGTGAGTGTTGATAAATGCACTACATTATAAAAGTTGATTTAATACTATGTCTATTTAGCAGAATAATAGTAGTAGATTCTCTCCTATTGCCTGTGACCTGTCTAGCCACAGGCTCTTGGCCATGATAATAATGCCATGTGTGGGCTTCATCTTGTGAAGTGGGCCTTAAATCCATTCAGAAGATAGTTGGTTACTCCCATAGCATTCATGCCATTACTGAACCAATAAGCATACCTCACCAGGCCAGTTATTATTGTTTCTTTCAGGGTTTATAGCTGAAGAAGGTTGATGGTTACATTTTTTCTTCCAGGAACATGCGTAGCACCTTCTAGTACTAGGAAAGCTATCCAGTAGAGATGAAGCTTCCAAGTCAGTTCCAGCTTGATTTCTCCTTGTCTGCTTGAAAATTCATGTACATAGTGTCTTCTGCAACTGGGTTTTATCATCAAGTTCTAGCACTTTTAAGTATATACTCAAAGGACCCTCTATATCCTACTACAAAGATATCTGCTCGTCTATGTTCATTGCTGCTTTATTCACAATAGCCAGGAAATGGAAAAAACCTACATGTCCATCAACTGATGAACTGATAATGAAAGTCTGGAACATTTACAGAATGGAATGTTATGCATTTGTTAAGAAAAACAAAATTGTCACAGGTAAATGGATGGAACTGTAAACAATCTTCCTAAGTGAGGTAACCCAGACACAGAAAGACAAATGTTGCATGTTCACTCTCTCAAAGATGCTAGCTTTGAATATTTAGATAAGTCTCTTTCAACTGGAAAATCCATATAGGTCAGGAAATTAATAACAGTTCGGGGGGGGCTTTGTGGAATGGGAGGTAGAATGCAGCGATATAAAGGGGAAAACAGGGGAGTAATAATGTGATGAATGGGAGGGCAGCGCAAAGGAGATAGTAAGCGAAGGGATAACTAACACTCAAGGCATTTTGAAAAAGTCATGGAAACCTGCTACTATAGAAGCATCTTAAAATATATACATATACAATATATAAAGGATTTAAATATATTTCCTCTATATTAATGGTTCAATGTTCCTACCAGACAACACTGGCTACCAAATAAGAAGACCAATACTAGGAATGGACTCCCTCTTTTGGAATTGTTGATAAGGGAGACTCCCTTCACATAATGCCAGCTGCTGCCATTGTGCTTTGTTTGTCATTAACGTCAATTTTAATTGATCTCTCAATTGATATAATCTGAGGTCCTTTGAAAATAAAGTATATATATATATATATGCAGAAGCATAACACAGTTATCATAAAACAATGATATAAATTAATGCAAAACATGGGTTTACCTTTTCATTGTTGGGACATTTAATAAAAGACCCAACAGTAGATGCAGCCCACTGGATTGACAGCTATTTTCAAGCCAATATCTGTGTCATGATGGTAATCAAACTAGGATAGCCCCTCCTATGCCCCCTCAGTTATTACTATGCTGGCTACCCTCAGAATTTCTTCTCTGAGGGATTTTTCTGATGGGTGTGACCAACTTGCAGTTCAGACCAACCTCGTATTGTTGCCTCTGATGTGTCAGACTAGAGGCTGTTCTAGCTTCCTCAGTGACCTGGTCTCACGTGTCTAAAATGTGCTATTCACTGACAGTCTCTAGTGTCTGCAGCAGAAATCTGCTATTAACCTCCTATTTATTCTTCAATGGTCTTACTTCTCACTCTCTTATCAAATTTTTCTGAGGTCATCTCTTTGAAGATTTCTTTTCACTTAGTTCCTCTTCTTCTCAGAGTCATCTAGAAGTACCCTTCCTAATACCAGCATTTAAAATTACATAACTGACAAACCAAGTTTGTATGCACTTTCTAACTTACAGAGCCTTACAGGAAGATTCACAAAACATCATTTCACAGATGAAACACTTTAAGTGACTAACATAACCATTTCTCATTAACTTCCCTGGCAAGTGCAGCTATGATCCCTCACACCCAAAACTTTACATTTTGCGAATTGTTTTTATGGAGTTTTATTTGCTCCTGGAAAAAGGTATCTTCATTTGGGACAAATTACAACTCCCATTTGCAAAGTAATAGATTGAACAAAACACAAATAAGCATGGTTCTTATTCTAAATTTCTTAAAATCTATTTGTCTGTGAGCGAAAAACCAAATAACCATGAACATGATGTCCATTTGATTGTCTAAAGTTTAGAAAGATTACAAGTCACACACAGAATGGGATCTTTCCAGACAAACATCTGGGAATACATGGTAATGTCACAAAGGCATGAAGAAGAAAATGTGTACCCCTTCCTTATGTGAGCCAAATTTTAAATATTCCATGGGCAGTTATGCAGAAGAAGCTGTTAGCATGCATTTACATCAGGTAGTGTACATTCAGCCAAATTTCCAACATTCTCTTGCCAATCTAATTGATGCTTTCCTTTATTTACTTCAAGCACTTAGAAGTCAAAACCTACGTGTAATTTGTACTAAGACCCTCCTTAACTACCAACCTCTATATTTTCATGTATACTGATTTTTCTGTTCTTTATGGTGAAATGCTGCATTTTCTTCTGATATGTTCTTTCAAAAAATTACCCTTTATACACTCATATTTATTCTTTCATTTCTAGGAAGAAGCATTTGGAACAATAAAAATAGTTTAAAATATAAAGGTAGAGGCTGTAGAGGTGACTCAGTGGTTAAGAACACTGGCTGTTCTTACATAAGACCCGGGTTCAAATCTCAGCACCCACATGGCAGCTAACAACTGTCTGTAACTCCAGTTCCAGGGGATCTGACAGCCTCTTCTGTCCTCCGTGGGCATTGCACAACACAGGTGCACTTACCTACATGCAGGCAATACATACATACACATAAAAACAATAAATAAACTATTAAAAACAAAATATAAAGGTAAACAGACCTCCCCAAAGAAGGTTTCTGTTTCTGAGAAATTATTCTAGAATGAACATCTCAACTCCTCGTACCCTAAAATTATAACAAACATAATGGAAAGCAGTTTAAGACTGAAAAATAAAGCACAAAATAGAATAAAATTCTACCAGCATTAAGTCAACCTCGGGAAGTTCTTTACTTGCTTTTCTTTAACCATTTGATATCGGGTTAATATTTAAATCTATGTACTTTGATTTGTTTTATGAACTTATGCTATGTGGTTTTATGATTCCTTTTAAACGTCTTTGTAAACAGATAAAATTACTAAGATGGCACTCATCACAGATGTATGTTAATTTTAATGTGTTAATTTATGACAGATTAGCACTTGGCAAATGTAACCTCTGATTCATGGGAATATGTTATGACCACCCAAGTTTACATCAATACAGTACCACCCTTTCTGATTGGGAAACAGGAAACAAAATTCTACAATTCTCTCATCTTAGTGGTGCTTTCTGCCAAAGAAGGTTTCCAACCATAGACTCATATTAGTAAATCCTCAATAAATCCATCTGGAATTAATTTACTCAAAAGAGTGATACAATTTCAATCTTGGATCTTTTTTTTTTTTTTTTTTTTGAGAGTGTGATAAAAGCTGTGGTTACTGATTACAGAAAGTATAAGGGATTCCACCATACCACATAAGACTTCATGATCTTTTATCAATTCTATCTTTTCTCTTAAATATAAGATGTAGGTAGTCATAATCTTGCTGATCTTCTGAACCCAATTTAAAGTTGGATTCTTTCATAAATCTTTTCATTAGAACAAAGCATTTCCTCAAATATGTTTTAACAATCTATTCATGTAAGTACCACCTTAAAAAAAAAAAACACTTGTTTGGTTACGCATTTGTTACTTTTCTTTTGCTGTGATAAAACATTATTACCAAGGCAACTCATAGAAGGAAGCATTTATTTGCACTTATAGAGGAATGAGAGTCCATGTTTGTTTGAGGGGGATGAGAGTCCATGAAGGTGGAGAGGCATGGCAGCAGGGGCAGCCAGAGAAAATGATGAGCACTCCTATGCAGCATGCATAGGAAGCAGAGAGAGACTGGAAGTGGGACAAGGCTATGAACTCTCAAAGCCCCCTCCCAGATATCTAGGCTGCACCTCCTAAAGGTTCGATGACCCTCCCCAAACAGCACCAGGAACTAACCAAGTATTTAAATACTTGAACCTATGGGGAACACTTCTCATTCAAACTACTACTGGTTATAAGTTTAGATTACAAATAACATTTACAACACATGTTAACATATAAGGCTCTTCAAAGTAAAAAATTTGTCTTTATTCAACTATATATTCCAAACTTATTGGGCCATGAAACCATTTGCTTTTTCAAAGAATCATGCATTAACATACATGTATCTATGTTTTGTGCATTGTGTACATAATTTGTGAAAAGTCACAGTGGGAAATGAGAGAAGAGAATTGGAGGAGATGACAGAAGATGGGAGAAGGTGAGGGAGGAAAGGGAGGGGAGAGGATCAGAAATGGAAAGAGATGTCATATAAGCTTTTATAGGCCATGAAGGAAATTTAGAACTTTGAAATAAAATACCAGGTCAATAATGATTTCAAGGTACACATTAATTACACCTAATTATTTATCATTAAAGAAGCAAATTCCAGCTGACAGGTGGGAAATGTTTTCAGCTGGGATAAGGCAGGCACTTTCAAAGTGGAATGTATGTCAGTCAGTTTTCCATTACTGTACAAAATATCTGAAATAATGTATAAGTATGAAAGGCTTATTTTGATTTACAGTTTCAGAGGTTTCTACCCATGGTTGCTTAGCCCATTGATTTTGGTAGAACATCAGAGTTGAGAGTGTGGTGTAGTAAAATGCTTACATCATGGCACACAGGGAGAAGTAAAGGTGAGGGAAGAAGAGATGGGTCCCACATTCACCTTTGAAAGCCTGAGACCTCTCACTAGGCCCCTACCTCTTAAAAGCTCCACTATCTCCTATTGAATAGTAATAAGCTGGGGTCTATGTGTTTAACACTAGGATCATTGGGGGGAAATTCCATATCCAAACAGTAGCAAGACATTACATAGTTCATCAGAAGTGATGCTATAGCACTGACAGTGGAAACAACAAACATATCTGAGATATAATTTTGAATGTTCACATTCAGATTTATACTTTACTAACATTGTGTTTCTTTGGTATGAATTACCACATAAAAGGGGCTTAAAACAGCACCTGTCATATAATGTGTTCATTTATATGAGCTCTTTAGTACCAATTCATTTTTTAGGGGTTAAAATGAAATTTCACATTTATTTATGTATTGTTAATCCTGATATAACCTATAAAGAATGTTCATTTGGGGCTAGAGAGATGCTTAGTGTTTAAGACTGCTTGCTGCTCTGGTGAAGGATTGGAACTTACTGTGAACTCAGCTCGCTTGTCTTTCCTTGACCATTCCTACTCTAAGCTGAGTCATTGCTCATACACCACACCCTCTTAGCATATGTGATTCCCTGTATTATTAGTGCACAGTAGATCTATTTTCCCTTTACTGACAATTTATTACAGTGCTCCAACAGAGCATTATCTTTGCTTTTTAACATCTCTTTGGTTCATCTCCTGCCTGCATTCTTCATTGTTCATAAGTTCTTTGAGACTAAGATCTAGTGCTTGTTCATTTATATATTCCAAGTGCTTAAAACTTAGTAATTACTTATTAAATATACCAACTTCTGTGTATCAGTATATCAATTGATTGTCCTAATTACAAAATAGATCCATTTAAGAACATTTGAAAGACTGTAATGAACGAATTTATTTTTTAAAATGGTTGAAGGAACTAGAGAGATGGCTCAGTGGTTGTGAGCACTGGCTACTCTTGCAGAGGACCTATGTTCGATTCCCAGAACATGGTGGTTAACATTTGTCTGTAACTTCAGTTCCAGGTGAATCTGACATCCTCTTCTGACATCCAAGGGCATTGCATGACACAGGCGCACTCACATTCATGCAGGCAAAACACTCATACACAAAAAAGTGAAAATAATAAATAAAATATTTTTTAAATGAATGCAGAAAAGGCTAAGAATTTTTTGCTTTTTGGTTTTTGGTTTTTGTTTTTGAGACAGGGTCTATTTGTACCCTCAGCTGGCCTGGAACTTGATACATAGACCACACTAGCCTCAGTCTCACAGAGATCTGCCTGCCTCTACCTCCTGAGTGCTGAAATTAAATGCGTGCACCACCACGCCTGGAAAAGCTAAGAATTTTTTATCATAAGACAACCTATAGGGCTGGAGAGATGGCTCAGTGGTTAAAGGCCCTGGGTGCTCTTGCAGAGGACCCAGGTTTGATTCCCAGCACCCACATAGCAGTTAACAACTATTCATAATTCTGGTTCAAAGGGAATCTGATGCCTTCTTCTGATCTCCATGGGCATTGCACGACATGGATACACTTAATACATGCAGGCAATACACTGGTACACATAAAACACATTTTTTAAAAAAAGACAACCTATGAGCAGTAACCAACTAGATATAGAAGAGTCCTGGACCTCATTTCCAGAGGACTGAAGTCTGACCCTCAACCCACAGATTACAGACCTTTTATCCAGTCAAATCACATGCCCTCTTCTGTCTTTTACAATTTTTTTTTAGATTTTGAGAATTTCTTATATGACCACTGTACTTATGTCATTTTCACCCTTCCCTCTCTCCCTCCAACTCTTCCCACACACCCTCACTCCATTTCAATTTTGTGACCTCTT
>NW_008351958.1:5223718-5253699 GCF_000622305.1 Nannospalax galili | reverse complement strand
ATAATCCACTGAGTTCATATAGTGGTTCTTGTATGTACATGTGTTTAGGGTTGATCACTTGGGATTGGATGACCTATCAGGGAGATCATCTCTGGAGAAAACTAATTCTCCCTCCCTCAGCAGCCACTGCTTTTCTGTAGCCAATGATTACATGTAGTGGGATCTTGTGAAATTTCCCAATCCATCCTGGCATGCCAACTGGTATTGTCACTGTCCAAGTGTCTAACTGGACTTAAGGTCCCTGCACTGACTAGTTTAATCTTCAAGTAAAGTTCATGTGGTACTACTAACATCCCTATTTTAGAGGAAGGAAAATAATATACAGAATGTTTAGATAACTTTTCCAGAAAAGTCCAAAGCTAGTGACAAGCACAGCCTTTGATTCACTGTGATCTGGCTTTGGAGTTTGCACCTTAAATGAGACCATACCCTGCTTCTTCAGCCTGGGGTCTGTGGAGTCCTAAGAGTTCTTTCTGGAAGACATGGGTCAGTGGTAAACACTGTGGAATGTGGTTCTTGCCTTTCTAGGAGGTATCCAAAGCTTACCCTGCTCTGTCACCTCTACACTTGAGCTAGCTAGTATCTGCTATTTCCACTTTAATAGCCAAAGCCATTCAAAATCTTAAGAAGCAAAGGAATTCCATTTGGCTAACTCCATTTAAGTGTAAAAAAAGTGAGTGAAAATTAATGTGGTCTGAATCCAGTTAATCTTGTGAGGTCTCATTCACCTGATACAACATATGGATGGAAGGGCCATATTGATATTAGAAATTAGAGATAACTATATGGAAATACTAATGAAGCAGGTGTTATTCTCCCACTGAATGATTAACATGACTAAAATTCCATTATGCTTCAAAATCCATCTTGAGAATGACTGACATACCAAGTTAAGGTTTTATTGAACTCAACATTTATCAAGTGCTGCTATTCCATAAATCTAAATGAAATTATTTTTATTCATGCAGCTCAATGATTAAGATCTTCAAATATATCAGTTGTTATGGTATGGAATACACACGTAACCGAGGACAACAAAATTCCTTTTCTTTCTTTGGACACTCTGTATATCAAGAGAAAGACCACGTGTAATATGTGATGGTACATACCTGTTATTTTCAGTACTCCAGAGGCAGAGGCAAGAGGACCACACAAGTTAATATGGTTTACATAGATAGCTATATAGTGTAGTCAAGCCAGTCAGGACTACATAGCAGGACCCTGTCTCCAAACAACAAAAAACAAAACAAAACAAAGAACTATATAGTTTGGAATGTGTACATTATTACACCTGGGAAGGTGCTCTGCAGGTACACAGAGAGCAAAGAAAGCATATGACACAAGAAATCTAATGCAACAGGTGGTCACAATAGGCAGTGTATATGTTCATATTTTGGTTTTACATCATACGTATGGTGACAAATTTATACTAAGAAAAGAGAGAAATGTCAGAAAAAGATACTGCTACTAAGCCATGAAGAGGGATAATTCTGGAACTTCCCACAGTCCCTGGGCAGCCTAGAGAAATGAGACAGATTTAGTCAGAATGTGAGACATGGCTTGACCATGTGAAAAGGAGTCACCAACCTAATAGCTACCTGATCCAGCTCAAACTCATTATCTGATATTATTGGTAACTTGACCTATGACTCAGAGTTTCCTGACAAAGACACAAAGCTAGTAAGCAAAGGAAATCTGGTTGAAAGCACTGATCTCAGATATGCTGCCATTATCCATGAATAACAAAAGAAGAGAGTCTCCAAAGTACCTTTGAAAACATAGAGAAAACACCATTATGTAAAACTTCACAATGATTTCTCAGCCTAAAATTGGGACTCTTGGTACAAAAATGTCACAAAACCTAAGTAAAAATGTCATACATTTTAATGACCTTAAGTATCTTGGAATGTTAAATTCTCTAAATTAAAAAATCATAACATTTTATGGTCTACTGAAGTACAGTGTATAAACCCATTCCTAAGAGCAATGATATTCTATCACCTGAACCCAAGTTGCCTCACCTTCTTGAGAAGTAAAATCAATGTAGAATAAAAATTATGGAGAAACTTCCAACAGAAATGATGTCACAAAAGAACAAATGAAAGAACTTACCTTTCCTTAGACTCAACCATGACTTTGGAAAACAGAAGCTGCTGGATCCATCTGCTTTCCTTCATCGAGCATCCCAGAACCCAGCTGCCATGTTCCTTTGTCCTACCTCACGGCTACTCATTTCTTTATCCTTTCCCCCACAGAAGCTACAAGGTTTCCTAAAGTTCAGACCTGTGTATACTAGAAGGAATAATTCAAATAAAATGGTTGACCATAACCAATCACTATTTCAGTTGATATAGTTACAATTTATCAATATGAAACTGGAGGATTAGTGGCACAAGTGATAGATGTTAGCTGCGGCCTTTTTCCTGAGGAACGTAAGACTTTTTGATAATCATTAAATTACATATTTATGAGCTTCAAAGACTTTTTATTTACTACTGACAAGAAAATACACAAAACCTAAACAAAATTGCAAGCTGGAAAAAAATCACTCAGTCAAATAAATTGATGGATAGAAACCCCTAGTTCCAGAAAGAAGACAATGTACCTGTTTCCTCTAAGAATTCAGCCCAAGGTCATACTCATATCACATATTGAATACCTGAGAAAACATCTATACTAGTTACATCTGACACAGGAAATATTTTGATGATTCTCTAACCAGATAAATTTGATTAAACAACAAAAAAGGAAATTTTAGTAAATGCAGAAGTCATATCAATTCCAGAATCCTGCCTCAGCTTTACACTTGGCATGGAATCTAACCAAAGTATTCAAGTCTCACTTGTCCAGGATGCTAAAATGGAAGAATAGAGAAACTGATAGATGAAGTAACATTTTTCCCAAAACCATTTTTTTCACATAATTTCCAATTTGCCAAGCTCCAAACAAATCTTTTTACTGTCCTGTAAAAAGTCTGTTTGTCCAGACAACAAAAACTATCCATGCCAGCCTCTGCTAAGAGAATTCTTTATGATGCCTTTTGGTCTCGACACACTTTAAGCTTTCTTTCCTTCATGTATCAACTTTTGCTACTCTTCAAAACCTTGAATGCTGTGCAAAACACCTGTTATAATCCTGGCTATCTTCCAAGTACACGTTCAGATCACATAACCGCCATAAATCTATCTTGCCATGACCCCTGGAACTGACCTCTATCTCCGTTAATGAATACACTCTTTTCACACTTAGGAAAGCCACTTTACATTGTTGATTATTTCTGGTATGACAAGAAGGAACTTGTTATGTTCCTTGTAGGTCTGGAAAGAAATGACAAATTAAGTAGGTCAATTCATCACACAGGGAAAAAGAAAGATGAAGGTGCTGATCTAAGTTAGTTATTGGGAAAGTCTTCCATCTTTTGTTCAATGAATTTCCTAAAATGTTGTATGTCCTTTCTAATTTTGATGTAAATTTGTTTTCTCTAGTTTCAGTTTGCTAACATATTTTATAAGCATTGCTGTTCAAACAAAAGTTGCATTTTATGCTAATCACAATTATATAATAGATGTTCTAAATGTTCAATTAAGCTTTGTTTAGAGTCAAAATGACATGTGCTTTTACTTAGCAAGTGAAAGCAGTAAGAAAGGGGATCCAAGAGTGACAGTAAAAACCCTCTGGGAATTGAAATTTTGCTGTAAATACTGCACTAGCAAGATAATCCACACAAAGATCTGGGAATGATCCATTCTTTTTGAAGCATCTTCTCTTTTCAATCATCTTGAAAGAGGCAACTTGGACTTGTTTGGTTCTTGTGAGGAAGGTTTTCATCTGTTGAACTAGAATGCCCCACTATTTCTAGGAACTGTGTTTGGAACAAAATACTTCCTTGTGATATGTCTAAAATTAGTCATTCTTGTAAGATTAAGGGAAAATTTCACAAAGGTTTTCCCATTCAGATGATAAGTCTCCTGGAAGAGAGAATTATGATCCTGTGAGTGGTTCAACTGTATACCAACTCACTGTGCCAAATCATAGGTCTCTCCATAAAATTTATGGTGGAACATGCCCTCCAGAGACCCTCTGTGCTGAAGAACTTCCCTGAATCCTTACTTGTTTTTACATTTGAGAGCATTCCATTTCTCCTTGGAACCTAAACAATGTTCCTTCATTTCACCTTTCAAAGTAGCTTCCTTTTCTGCTTCCGTCATGAAGAGACCCATGCTTAGGAACACCAGAGGCCCCTCCTGAGTCCTGCCCCCCAACTCTTTCCAACTCCGTAGAGCCGTCTGTTTAGGTAATCAGTCATTGCCTCCAGTTGATTTACTTTTTATTATTCCAAACACCAAGAATTTGTTGTTTCTCATGAAAATTGTTCATTCTATCTCTGATAAATTTCAACCCAATTTCTTTCTTCTATAAGCATCAATATCCACTCAATAATTTATATAGAAAAGCTTAATAAGTATACAATACAACATATACAGACACTCAGATTGCCAAGTTAAGTGACAGCTTTTGAAAATATAGACTTATAATACCAGGTTAAGCAAAAAAAAAAATCAAATCCAGATTCCACAAGATTTTATGTTGTAAGGACACAAGCCATGAAACTAGTTGCAACATTGACAAGAAAAATAACACTTTGAGTGACTACCATGTCTGAGCATGTGGCTTTCTTCATATCTTCAACTTCTAACATATTAATACATCCTAATTGCTTGAACATATTCTATTTTATGCAGATGTTTTATTTATGACACTGGCTGTTATTCTGTCATCAAAGTGTTCTAAATGAAACCTCAAGATTCCCCAGGGCAGGTATGAAAGTTAAACTCAATGGATGTTAAGATTCTTTTCAACCTCAAATGTCATGCTATATTTAACACAAGTCCCCACACAGTATCTTTCATGTATTCTGATCATGTGACAAGAGCTTTCAGACGAGGAGAAATATCTGTTTGAAAAGGATCTTTGACTCACAAGGTCCCTGATTTAAACACTGATTGGAAATTCACAGCCAGGAGCATAGCTATTTTGTAATCAACACCATAATTACAAAATGCATCTGTACTGTGATATGCTAAGAAAGTTGTGTACTGATCTTTTTCTTCCTATCTAATCCATTTGGAAAAGTGTGTTTGATTTAAAAGGGGCATGCCTCACGGATACATGTCCACTACACATATTTGCAAACCCTTCTCTTCTGATTTCCTTTCTGCCTAGAACAAGAATATATCCCTCTCTGCCAAGAAGCTTGTGAAGAAAAATTTTAGAGCTGTCCAGTCCATACAGTAAGAAATCACTTTTTAGTTTTTATATGTATAAATAGATTAGTAATGATTTTCGGATTTTTCTTGTTTTTATGATTGCTTAAGCATGGATTTTGCTGTCTACACATCTTCAAGGAGTTATATTTTATACTATGCAAACAATATGATTTTCTTTACCTACTCTAGCTGGCAGTAAATGGAACAACACAAGAAATTGCAGAAAACAGAGGTTCCTTCTCTGGCTTCAGCAAGAACCCACATTCCACATAATCCAAGGAGGTGGTAACTCATGAATTTGTCTATAAGAAGAATTTAGTGGTAGAAAGGGTTTTGGAAGAAGAGACTAATTGCTTTGTCTTGAAGCTACATTGCACAGCAAGCACACATTAGATTAGATTATTACATTTATGAGAGGAGACTTGGAGGGGCCTGCTCTTGAAGATTTATGATGGGTTCCAACTCCCTCTCACCCAAGTGCTATAGCTTGGCAACACCACTGCTAACACTCTGAGAAGTACAGCTACTCACGTCTCTGTTTATTTAATAAATGAGAGTCAGGGCAAGTCCATTGCCCACCCACATTGTTCTGCAATTTCATATTTCCTTGTGAAATAACTTGGAGTTTCAAGCTGGATCCTGCCCTGACTCTGATGCCAAACAATAATACTTCCTCCTCAAACCTCATACCAAGTGCAGAGCAGAGCAGCCTTGCTGAACAGTTAACACATGTGACGGAGAGATTCTATGTTTTACTTTTATGGGTGATTTCTTTCTGTTACCCTGTATCTTTGGTATATCTTCTTTTAGAATTTCATTTCCTTTTCATGCAATTTTTCTAATGACAGCTTTAGTCATGGGGATAGACACATTATATTCTGTATACTATGTAAATTGTTTTTTCCTCCTGAGCATAAAAGAAGCATAGATTTTTTGCTGGTTTCTGCCCTTTATAGGCCTAGTTTTCTGTGTAAATAAATTTTTATTTGGACTCAACTGCACTGGGATCTGCTTCCGTGTAATGGAAAGGAGTCCTTTTGCCATGGACAGCTACTTGTTTTGATAGCTGGTAACTGAACTAACGGGACATTGCTGTTATCAAAACAGAAAACAGCTTTTCTTGGAAATAGAATCTGACGTGGTCTCTTTGCCCCTGTCTCCCACCCTCACTGCTTTCTTTCATCCTAAGGTCGTATCCCTTGACTACAGGCACTGTCTCTGCTTTACTAAAGCCTTTCCCTTTTAAATCTCATAGGCCAACTATAGAAAGATAAGAACCTTGGGCACAGTCCCAAAAAGAATTAGTCCAGGGCACAGAAAGGCCACAAACTCACCCAGGGTACTGGTATTAGGAAACAACCTTAAGTCCTAATCTTAACATGAAAATATCTAAATTGAAAATTCTATACAAATTTTGAGGTTCTTGCATTTTTTTGAATAGGATAAAGAGAAAGGGGTAGCATACACTTTCAACTTGAACCATATGGAAGAACATTAAGTTCTTTTACTTTTAGTAGGAAAAATAGTCTTTGGAAGTATGTCAGCTGAGCAGGCTACAGCAAACATTAATAACCTAATTAGATTATTATTCCTCTGAAACTTTATACTTGATTTTCCTATAATATACCTAAACTGAAAATCAAAGTAGGAACAGACATTAATAGCAGTCAATCAAATTCGTGTGTAAAAGGAGCCTGTTGATACTGACATCTTCTATTAAATGAACATTGGGGAGCTACATTTTATTATTAGCAGTGCAACTGCTTAAGGAATCATGGGGGCCTGTGGATAAGAGCTCAGCAGTCATCAACTCCTGGATATGTGTCAACAGCCTAATTATTCTACTCTCCCTATCCTAACCACCAAAGGAAGACAATTTGGGCCAGGGTGTAGCTCAGCAGAACAGCATCTGCTAGTGTGTATGAGGCCCTAAGCTCAACCCCAGCACTACAAAAATAAACAAAATGATGATTCGTGAAGATTAGAATATAAAATACAGCATATGGGCAGATGTACTAATCTCTTATGTTTCCTGAAGTTCTTCCAAACTTGCTCTAAAAAAAAAATAAAAAGATTATCAAAAGAAGACAAAGCTTAACAAGACCTCATTGGACGAACCATTTCAACCAAGTCTTCTAAAAGATGACAAGCATAGAATTACTGAAGCTGATGAATGAAAGAGCTGTTACCCTAAGTGTAATCATCTTTACTGGGAGATGCCCACAAGATTAAGTTGATTCAGATTGCAGGAATTCATAGAGGTTTGTAGGTACCGGCGCTGGTAGAAAAGAACAGTGTGGGGATCAGGGCTGAGGAAAAGAGGAATGGAAGTTCATGCAGAAAAGAAATCATCCTGATCTCACATAAATAAACAGGACCCTCCCCACAATTCCCAGGAGGCTAGAGTTTTATTCTTTGTAGACAGTGCCTGGAAAAATTCCATCTCTCCTTGGCACACAGAGGACATCAGTGAGGCAACCACTGTATGTCCCTGGGTCACTTCCTCAAAATACATTGTCCCATGGGAGCCAGGAAGCATTGATCACATGCCAGTGCTCTCATTGCCAAGAATTAAAGAAGAAGAAAAAAAAAGTCTTCACAAGGCTTTCTCAGTGGGAAAAAGGAGTTCTATTTCTTAGGAATTTTACTATGTCTCAGACATTGGGGGGTTCCTTCAAATGGAGGGACTTGTTAAGAAATTGAAAGTTCATAGGAAAAATTAAACAGGAAAAATTTCAAATGTCTATTTCTTTTTTTTCCTTATTACCCAAATAATTTCTTCTTTTCATATCTTTCCTTCAAATATCCGTCATGTAATTCAAAATATAACTGCATCTATCAAAAGGTAAATATTCTATAGTTTGACAAATTGCTTAATTGTTCCAAATCCAGATTTCACTTGTCTCAGTCAAGCAGCAGGGCCGAGAGAATCTTATTGCATTGGAAATACACATTTGTATTCCTAAAGGAGGTTAACACTTGGTTATCTGGAATATATCGGGTGGCATTACTCTTCTCTCAACTTTTACTAGAGACATGGCAGCATGAGAAAGATTATTTCATGTCCATCCACACATCTAGATTCCAGAGTATGAGGAAATGTAAGTACCATTAGTGAGCAAAACTGATGACTGAGAGCATACCTTTCCCAACTTTACAGTAGTATGTAACAAACAACATGGAAAACAACTGCAAAACATAGCTCAGATATCAGTGATCCTATGATGAAGAGGGTGTGGATTACAATTTAATTTATTAACCGATTGCTTATACTCTACTGTTATCAATGGAGCCGTCCTCTAAATGTCCCAGAATTATTGTTGAATTCAAGCCAGGAGGCAAACGTCTACAAAAATTCTTGGGTATTTCCTATGTCTCATATGAAATTATTTAGCACATGACCATATATATCCTTGAGGAAGACTTAAGGAAATATTCAGGATTAAAGCATCCACCCTTAACCAATTATTTATTCTATGACTTTGGGTATATGAACTGATTTATAACTATGAATTGCATTTTTTAGGATCTAGTAGAGTGCTAGACATTCCAAAGTTAATATTCCCCTTTCTATATACTTGAGCTACCACTCAAAGTTCTTGATTGCAGATCATGCTTAGCCATATCCTCTTTTTCTCTGATTGTGAAGGACTTCAGTGCAGTTTCTGCTACTGTTGTGATTTGAATCTGAAATGTCCACCACTGGCTCATGTTTGGAGAACTTGGTCTTCAGCTAGTGGCACTACTTTGAAGGCTGTAAGTCTTTAAGAACTGGAGCCTACCTACCAGAAGTAGATCAACTTAAGGGAGGTCTTTGATAGTTATACCTCTCCCAGGTTCTGGTCTGAGATCTCTGCTTCCTGGTTAACAAAGATGTGAGAACTTTCTGCCACATGATCTTGCCACCATGCGGCTGTCCTGTCCCAATGTCTTTTTCACTGTGATGGGCTGGAAATCTCTCTGAAACTGTGAGCCAAAATAAAACTTTCTTCCTTTAAGTTGTTTCTCTCAGGTATTTTGTCACAAAAAAATGCCAAAATAATAGTTACCTCTGCATCTTTCCATCCCAAGGAATCCAGGATCTCATTTCAGGTACAATATTCAAAACATTGTAGGACTTTGTACAGACTCAGCACAAACATAGTTTTCTTGAAGAAAATATCTTTTGAACCTTCTGTACAAACATGATTATAAGTGAACAAATCATAAATGGTTGATTTATTCAAGCAATTCTATCATTCATAACCTTTGGGTTCTTTCCTACACATTCTGCCAAATATTTTTGCCATCTGAACTTTATTTAGCATAGACTATATTTTGATCCAGATTTGAGCCATTCAGTCAAGAAAACACTCCAATTGAACAGCCTGGTAAAGTCAGTCTGATGTAGAGTGCTTCTTCTTATTACCTAAGAGATCTCCCTGCACAATCTTTTTCAAGTTTTTAACTAAAAGAATTTTCCAATTTTTTTCCGTTGGTTTGGGGTGAAATTAACTCTTAGGTTTAACTTTGAACCTAGTTTTCTTTTATTATACTCCCCAAATCTAGTAAAGAGTCTGCAGACAAGGGGATAAAGGCAAATCTTTAGAAGACTTGGCTTCTCTTGCAAAGTGATATTATCATCGTTAAATAAAGGATGAAACAGTATCATCAGACATGGAATGTGGTATCACTACAGCTGGTGATGGAGACTAGTGGAAGCTATGACTCAAAATATGTAAAGGTCTTTGTATCTTCTGCTACTAGCCAATGGACTGTGTGCCTGGTCTTTTATCCCTTCTTAGACAAGTCTTACATGGAAGACCTTGCATTTTTGTACAGATATTTTGGACAATTTGTGCTTCCAAATTTTGTATTTAATTTTCAACATGGTCACTGTGAAAGAAAAATAAATTGGTTTAGTATAATGATAGAAAGTCCCTAAATTTTAGCTCATACCTTGAGCCAAGAATTTTGA
Source organism: Nannospalax galili (assembly GCF_000622305.1). Classification (NCBI taxonomy): domain Eukaryota; kingdom Metazoa; phylum Chordata; class Mammalia; order Rodentia; family Spalacidae; genus Nannospalax; species Nannospalax galili. The sequence goes on along the minus strand of NW_008351958.1, from coordinate 5,243,475 downwards.
ACTTTTTCCTTTTTCCATTAGAAGCAAATACTTTCCCCTATAATATATTTGGAATTGTAAGACCTTTATTCTGTTCTAGCATTACATCAATGTAAGATTTCATAGATGTACCTTTAATAGGAATCTCATCAATGGCAACCACAGATGGTAATTCATTCTTTTGACATTGTATAAGTTACCACTGGGCATTAACTGGAATTATTGATACTTTCAATTCCAAGTTAACCAGAGACAAGAGTCTTATCTCTCTGGAGGCCACTGGTGCATGCCCTGGTCACAATTACTATACAAATCAGATTTTTGGTTATGAATACTTGGTAATTCACTTTGCTTATTAATTCCAAAATCAAATTAACAGACAACTTCTTAATAGTTCACAAAATAATTGGGGATACTGGAGAATTAGACGCAGAAAATGATAAGAAGCAAGAGAAACATGGCACTGAGATACGACCAGGGTCATGGTCTAGGACATACCTGACTAGGATTTTGCACACTCATGTGAAGTCACTGGATTCTTCTGTGACTCAGACTCAGGCATGTTCTCAAACCCTGTATACCTTAGGGTAAAAGAACATTCCATCTGACTTATAAGCACCACAGGATAATAGATTTCCTCCCCAAAGAAATAGTGCTTGAAAATGGCTAGCAAATTAACCAATATTTTTTAAAGCTCTCTAATACCAGTTGAGAAATAAGTTTAAAAGGTGATAATAAAGTAATAGTTGATACTTAAATACTTCATCATTCTGAGTTTTGAACATTGTAAAAAGTAAACACCCTAAATTAGAAATTTACAAAATATTCTAAATACATTCTTTTGATTTCTAATCCAACAAAGCATGAAACTTCATTCCTTATAAAAAGCTGTGCCATGTCCTCTTGTTTAGTTTGAAATAAGTAAAGATTTATGGGGAAGTACCCATACACTATTTCTATGTATATCAACATGTGCACACATGATTCATTTCATATTTTGCTATATAATTATGTCTTTACCTAACTTCCTTCTAATCTAGACTGTTAGCTCTTCCTGTGAAAGAACTATTCATAAGACATCTGTGGCTGATATATGGTAGACAATTAATGTATGTTTAAAGCCAACTTGCTTTAGAATTTAATTGGATAAAACATATCCTGGGAGGGTACATTATAAATGTTGGAGACAAATACATTTCCAAAAAAAAAATCCTTGAAAACAGATTCATCATTTTTTCATCCAGGACTGTGTATGAAATACAATGAACTATTTAGAAATGAGAACCCTCCATTATCAGACTGATGAACTGTAGTCCACATATCCCAAAGCATCCTGTCAGCACTAAAAGTAAAAACTTTAGGGGGCTGGAGAGATGGCTCAGCAGTTAAAGCACTGACTGCTGCTCTTGCAGAGAATCCGGGTTTGATTCCCAGAACCCACATGGTGGCTACAAACTGTCCTTAACTCCAAAGTCCTCTTTTGACCTCTACAGTATTGCACGACACAGGTGCACTCACATACATGCAAACAATACACTCATACGCATAAAGTAAAAGTAATAAATAAAATATTTTTTAAAAAGTAAAAACTTTTGAAACTGAAAATTTAGCCTTGATTTTGTCAAATAGGACTTTTTTTTCCATGAATTCTTCTTCCTTGTAGTTACCAGAGAAATACAGATTAAAATCATTTGCTGTAGCTAGTATTGCTAACAATTTCACTAGTTTCCTGTTTCTGCATTGATGTGGCTATCAGAAAATATGAAATTACATATATGGCTTACATTATGCTCCTATGAGAAGGTCTTGCCTTATAGCATGGAGCATGGTGTTTCATATATAAGAAACATGAGCTACAGCAAAGGAAAGTGAGTTGTACTCACTTTTTACTGCCCATGGTTGCCTGTTCTTCCACTGTCTTTAGAAGCCTACTTTTCTACTGAACAAGTTTATCTGCCATACACATTTATGTGGTCCTATATATATATCTATTATATATATATTTAATATATAATGTACATGTACAGGCACACATACCACAATACATGCTAACAAACTAACCACGGTTTCTCTGTATGCATGTTATATATAGTTAGAAAACATTATCAGGTTATGTTCTTAAGCTATGGAGATATCTGTCACTCAGATCCTTGAAGACTTTGAACATTGTATTTTCCTTTACATATTATAGTTCTCTCATCTGAAAAAAAGTAGCAAAATGATTTTACTTCTGTCAAAGGGCTATTAGAAAAATTAAAGATCATTTCCAGCCCAGTGACAGGTAAGAAGGTAAGTACTAATAAATTATAGCTGTCATTATAACTGATAAAAGGCCAAACAAAATGTATTCCAGTGTTTATTTCTACTATTCTAATTATGGTTAAACAAAACATTTAAATTACTATACAAACCCATAATTTTATAGTCTAGAAACCATTTCCATTTAAATATATTCCTTTTTCAAAATTATTCTATTATTTTTATTTTGTGTGTATATTGCCTGCATGTATCTAAGTGCACCAATGTCATGCAATGCCCATGGAGGTCAGAAGAGGTCATCAGATTCCCTGGAACTGGAGTCAACAATGGTTGTTAGCTGCCATGTGGGTACTGGAATCCACCTGTTAGTAGCTGCCATGTGGGTACTGGAACCTGGGTCCTCTGCAAGAGCAGTCAATGCTCTTAACCACTGAGCCATCTCTCCAGCCCCCACCATTTAACTAAATTCTTATAAATCATTCCTCTGAGATGATTACAGCAGGAAACTACATTGTTTTAATTTCACGAAGAAAATACTAAAACCAAAGGACATTGAGCTGCATACAGTTTGTCCATCTGTCTTTCTGACTCTATATCTAATGCTTTTGCCAGCTCATGATGGTGTCTTTTTTCACAGAAAATACGGGCTTTGGCTTAGGTTTGAAAACTTTACCTATTTTAATAGAAAGCTTTATGTAGCTGTATATATGTACACATACTCGGGGTCTCACTGTGTTGAACCTGGCTGATCTGGGACTCACTACATAGACCAGGCTGACCTCAGGGTTACAGCAATCATCCTGCTTCTGCCTCCCAAGTGCTAGGACTATAGGTGTGTACTGTCTCTGCTCATCTTCAAGATATGTATAAATTTTCATGTGTCTTTTCTTGACCAAATTATACCTAAAGATAGGAAAATACTTCCACTCCTGACTTTCTGGAAATCTTGACAGTCTTCTGGATTCATATGACTTTGACAGAGTTAAAGGAATTAGGAACATTCATATGGAGTATGGGCAGAAAGGCATCTTACTAAATTATTTCATAAATTAAAACTGACACCTGAACTTTAAAGCCTAAGGCACTGTATTAATTATTTGCTGCACTGTTGTAACAAAAACAACTTAGAGAAGGCACTGTTTATTATTTCAGCTCACAGTTCAAGGGTAGTGTACAAGACAGAGAGAGCATGCCAGCAAGGACCTTGAGGCAGCTGGTAACATCGTGTCTGTAGACAGGAAGCAGAGACAGACGAATGCTGGAGCTCAGCTAGCTTTCTCCTTTTCACTCATTCTGAAACCTCAGCCTATAGAATGGTACCTCCCACATTTGGAATGGATCTTTCCTCCTCAATTAATATAATCTAGATAATCCCTCACAGACACGCCCAAAGACTTGTTTCCATGGTGATTCTGAATTACATTAACTTGACAATCAAGTTGAACTATTACAGCAGGCATGATACAAAAGAACATTAATTTAGTGGGTAGAAAAACTTGAAAATTATGTTTCCTCTTCAGTGTATAAAGTAGCAAAGTACACTGAACTACTTAAGAGGGTAAATGTCCCAAGAAAATATATAACTATAAATGGAAATGTAAATGTTTCTTCTAATGGAAATAGAAAAAAAAAACAATGAAGAGCAGATTAAAATTCAAAATTCTCGGCTCAAGGTATGAGCTAAAACAGGGACTTTCTATCATTATACTAAAATTATTTCTTTTTCTTTAACAGTTATGGTTTTGAAAATTAAAATTAAAATTGGAAGATATAAATATAAAATTAAATATAAAGTCTTTGCATTTCAGTTGCTGTTCTTCACATCTCTGTCTCCCCTGTCTCTTCATCAATGCCATCCTCTTTAATCACACAGCTACTGAATCAACTTTAAAAGTCCATTATGTCTTCCCTAGTCTGTTCAACAAAGTACTTTGATCAAATGCTAACTCTTCATCTGTCTTTATGGTGGAGTGTATAGGTAAGAACATTCAGCTGCCAGCCTGTAGGACATCCGTAGAATCAAGTGTTTATGACTCCATCAAGTTAGAGCTAGAGCCAAAACATAAACAAATAGTTATGAAAGGATAATAGAGAGATTGTTGTAGGTGGGAAGATTAAATACATAGGCTCAAATTAGGCTTAACACGTGAGCCTTAGCTATTAGTTTAGCCTGCAAACTGCTTGCAGTTATTAGCAACTACCGCCTCACTAAATTACCCAATTCGTTGTTACCAACAATAACTTTCTAAAATTAAATTCAGGGTATGCCATCTCATTTTCTCAAAATATATACATAGCTGTTTACAGTCTACAATAGGGAAACAAAAAGTAAGTGCTCAGCATGGAGTTCCTGTCTACCTACTTCATTTGGGATTAAACCTTCTGACAGCTCCCAGCTGCCTCCCTCACTGGGAATGGTCCCCAACAGCAGGATTGCCTTCATCAATGTTCTGGTGGGTTTTCAGTTACCAATGATTAGCTAATGCAAAGATATAAGGGCCTGGGTCAATGACCTCACCTAAGCAAACCCAATTCTGAAGGATCCCCCTGGCTCAAGAGCCCCCCAAAGAATCCACCAAGTCTTTGTGTACCACTGGTCATTTTTGTCTTCTTGTCTCTTCTCTTTTTTCAGAAGTTTTACCCTATAAATCTCCTTTCTCAGAATCTGCTTCCAAGGAACTCTAAGACAAGCTCAAAGAGTTATGATTATATATAAAACACCCCAAGGATTGTTGAATCTACAATCAGACTGACTGACTGCTTGCCAACAAATCCTCTCTAAGTTCTTTTATCTATAGTTACTTCTTTCTGTGCATACTGTGTGATCTTTATTTCAGCATTCACTATATAAATTAATGCTTACATTTATTTATTTTATAAAGTTAATGAGATGTATAATGTTAATAAATACATAGTTGCTTTCATTGGTATAAGTCATTAATATATTGCATTCTTTCTTCTAAATTTTGGAAAACTTAAGTCTTTAAATTTTAATGATTTTCTTTCTTCACCCAGTGTCACTTACTAGATTATACAAATATTTAACTTTTCAGCAATTTGGGATTTGAATTATTTAATATTTGTTAGATTTTAAATTATGTGTACATATTTGGGGGAGAGGGTATGAGCACATGAGTGCAGGTATGTGAAGAGGCCAGAAGGTAGCATTGAATCTCCTGGGGCTGGGCTACAGGTAGCTGTGAACCATCCAACACAGGTGCTGAGAACAGAACGCTGGTCCTCTGCAATGGCAGGAAGCATTCTTAGCTGCTGAACCACATCTCCAGCCCTGGACTTGACATTTTAGGCCAATTCCTGAAACTGCTAGAATCACTCATCATCTCATGTTTCCTGTGCTATTGTTCTCTCCTTTTTCTGTGTTCATCTCTGTCATCTTCTTGTAGATACCAGATGTCTCCGTTTCCTTCATTGTCTTCCACTTTCTCATTTGTTCTCAAGATGAACCTGAAGCTCACACTAAGGTGTGCAAGTCCTTTTAGACTGAGGACTCTTAGGAAATGCTTTCCCTGGCTTCACACTCCTTACCCCACCATCTGTCCACGAAGGATAGGTGTGTGCTGCATCCTCATACATTCAAGTCCTTCTACTTTAACTCATATGTATGGTGTTCCTCAATGTAGAGTTTTCTCTGCTGAAAATTACCAGTCCTTAATGAAGAACTCATGTAAATAGCATTTGTTTTATAAATCTATCCCTTGTAGTGCCAGTTATTTCTTCCTCTGTTTTCTCATTTTACTTTGACACTCAGCATGTAGTAATAAGTCACTCACCAAGCACGAATATTAACTGTGTTACAAAATGTTCTTCACTTTAATACAGCAGGCCATAAACAAAGTAAACAAATCTTTGATCAGAGAGTAGGATAATGGCTGTATTTTTTATCTTCCTGTGATGCCCTGCTATAGTGCTATTGCTTCACTATAATAATGCTTAGCATTGCTTATTTTCTGGTCCATCCTCATTAAACTATCAACACACTGAGGCAGCATCTTCTATCATTGGTTCTTATACCAGCTTACAGTGAAGGCTCTTTATTTCTTGGTAAATACCTGTCATCACTGTCAAACCCTGAGGCCACAAGATCTTGACTTCTTCATGGCTCTATCCCCAGAATCTCACAGAGTGCTCAGAACACAACAGATGTTTAATACATTCTTTCTTCAAAGAATGAATAAATCATGGCATTTGTCAAATATTGTATGTATTTTAGATACTGTTGCATTCCACTCCTTCTTTTCTACTGTGTGGAAATCTACTTAAATACAGGAATTATGATTCATCCATCCTAAAAATTCTCATATACCACATCATAGCCTTTCAATACAGGTGCATTCAAATGGCTGATTTTCTATATGAAATAAATAAATGCCCAAAAAGTTGAGGTGTAAAGTCTTGAATATGAAAATTTTAATTCTTATCCATATTTTGAGACTTCAGCAAAGTAAGAGTTTCAGGGAAAGAGAAAAAGTGATCTTTAAGTTATTTATCACTTAGCCATAAGGAAAAAAAATCTCTTAAATCATTTACCACTTAGTCCCAAATGGAATATTTATTGGCTCATCAAAATGGCCTTCTGAAAAGGCTAGCAAAGTTATTAATGAATTTCACAATCACACCAATAAAACTGGCAAGGGAGGAAAATAGAGGAGAGTCACACAACTCATCCTGTCATGAAAACTGTGTTTTAGTCCTTTAACTATTGGTTGTTGTTTATCAGATTTCATGGAAAAATTAAAATAAGAGTTGATTCTTCCCATCCCGTTGAAGATTTTCTCCCCACTATGTCAAATCCTTTTCCAGTGTGACATCCCAAGCGTACATCTCCTGAAACATTACACAACTATGCATGAGTGTCGCTATACAATATCCAAAGAACAATAACAACAAAAGGATTTAGAAACTCAAGAAAAATGCATCTTCCATTTGATCTGAAGTAGAGGTAACAACTGTAACGACTGACAATATAGTCTTTCTTCCAATGTTTTTTTTCATGATGTGAAGAGCTAATTTTATCAAAAGCCTTCTTTATATTTTTTTGTTCCTTTTTGAGACAGGGTCTCCCTGTAGCCCCAGCTGTCCTGGAACTCGCTATGTAGACCAGCCTGGCCTTGAACTCACAGAAATCCACCTGCCTATGCCTCCCGAGTGCTGGGATTAAAGCCACCACACCAGCTAAATGCCTTCTTTTAAAAGCAAACTTGAGCATGTATGCTAAAGAATGATATTTATATTTCCACAAAAATCACTGACACATTCCCTTGACTCCTTAGTTCTTCATGACTGTCTCATGATTAACCTACTGGTGCTATCATAGTGTTCATTAATCATTTATCTTTTCCATTAAGTAATCCATTCCTTGAGATAGAACTATGTATATTATCAGTATCCTAAGTGTTTAATCTGCAGCAATAATTGTCAGTCTAACAAGAGTAAAATTATGGTTTGTCCTAAGAGGCCAAGAACATTCACTGGAGGAAAGACAGCATGTTCAGCAAATGGTGCTGACAAAACTGGATCTCCACCTGTAGAAGAATGAAATTAACCCCCATCGTTCGCCTTGAAACTAGATCTTTATCTTTCGCCTTGCACAAAAGTCAACTCTGAATAGACCAAAGACCTCAATGTGAAACCTGAAACTCTGAAACTGTTAGAAGGAAACATTGGCAATAACCTACAAGATAAGGTGTAGGAAAAGATTTTCTAAACTGAACATCAGTTGGCCAGGAAACAAGGTCAAGAATTCACAAATGGGACCTAAAAAGCTTCTATACATCAAAAGAAGAAACCAAGGAAGTGAAGAGAAAATGCACAGAATGGGAGAAAATTTTAACCAGTAACACAACTGACAGAGGTTTAAGATCCAGAATATATAACGAACTCAAAAAACAAAGAATTAAGAAAGGAAGTAACCCAATTAAAAGATGGGCTAAGGAACTTAACAGAGAGTTCTCAAAAGAAGAAATAAAGATGACTAAGAAACATTTTAAAAGGTGTTCAACATCATAAGTAACTAGGGAAATGCAAATTAAAACCACTTTAAGATTTCATCTTACCCCAGTCAGACTGGCTAAGATTAAGAGAACAAATGATACCAAATGTTGGAGAGGATGTGGGGAAAGGGGAATGCTCATCAACTGCTGGTGGCATTGCAGACTTGTTAAACCCCTGTGGAAAGCAGTGTGGAGAACTCTTAAAAAACTACAAATGAACCTACCATTTGACCCAGTTATACCATTCCTTGGCATATACTCAAAGAACTCATATTATTGCAGAGACACTTGTACATCCATATTTGTTGATGCTCTTTTCACAATACCTGAGAAATGGAAGCAACCTAAGTATCACTCAACTGATGAGTGGATAGTGAAAATGTGGTTTATTTATACAATAGAGTTTTATTCAGCAGTAAAGAAAGATGAAATCATGAAATCTGTAGGTAAATGGATGAAACTAGAAACTGTTAGACTAAGTGAAGTAACTCAGACCCAGAAAAAAAAGAAAAAGACATTATGTTCTCCCTCATATGTGGATCCTAGCACCAAATCCTTATAAGTGAGTATGTACCCTGACATAACTACAAGAACCAGGATAATGAGAAGGAACCAGGGAGGTAAAGGAAAAGAAAGAATCTGAAAGAGAAGAACAGTAAGAAACATGTGTTAATAAGGGAGATATGCATAAAAATGGGGTTATTTTAAGGGAAGGGGGAGAGAGGGTTATATAAGGAACCTTGGGGATAAAGGGAAAGAAGGATCTCAAGAGAGGTGGGACCATAGGAGAAGGGTATTACTAAGGGAGAAATGGGAAAAATGGGGGCACTTTGAATGGGGAAAACATGGTGGAAGGTTTAGACAATGAGAAAGATAATGCCTAGCTAGTTTTAAAAAAAACAGGGGGAACCATATTAGTCCAACAACCTACTGACAAATTATACATACAACCAGCTTAAGGAACATAATACATGTCTAGGCAAGGTTTATCTGAGAACCTTTGGTCTTTGCCCAAGCTTTATCTACATGGCACATGGTAATTAAAAGTACCAGAGTGTTGGAACTAACCTTCTTAGATGTTTGATAGCCATACTTTGAGGCCTATACTAATTTGATCAGAGGGACTTAAAGGACAGTTTTTGATCCTTGTCCTCCAGGGTCGACTATGTTCCAGGGGACTATGAGCATCTCTCAAAATGTCCTGTAACTGTAGTGAGTCACCTGTCCTCTTGATCAAGGAGGCCATGGAGACCCCACCAGAGGGACTTGAACCAGTGTCCAGTCTACAAAGAGGAGGGTCAACACAGAAGAAACATTTCCTCCATGCTTCCAAGAGAAGCCAGCCATGGTTGAACAGGACCTTTGACTTATCTTTACATAGATGAAACTGGTTTAAAGAAAAAAAAAAAAGGAGCCAGGGGCTCTTCCCATGCCCATGTGACCCTTGAGGAACAGATCCCCAAACAATCTTAAGAGTAAAAGTAAATTGGGCCAACTGTATGGTCTTAAACACCCAAAAGGAAAGTATAACCAAAGGTTAAGGGGATCAAAATATTTCTTTAAGAGTCCATGTGTGTCACCTGAGTCCTCTTAGGGTTCCTTGCTCCTGGTGCTACTAGACAAACCATATAACACATCTTTATCTGATCTTTTCATAGTTTATATCCTGGGTAGGGGAGACAGAGTAACTTACAAAGGAAAACAGCCAGTGCTCCACAGAAGGTGAACACCCAGAGACCCGTTCTGCTCTGTGGCTCAGCAGCCCAGTTCCATATTGCTTCAGCGCCCTACCCACAGTCTCCATTAGCTTTTGTCCATGCCTCATGGGCCCGCTGTCTCAACCCAGGTTGGTAAATGCCCCCTCTTGCATCCACGTGGACGAGACACCAGGGCCATATTTTTCTGCACTACTGCTGCCAAGATGGCACCAACAATCCTCCCTCTGTGGCTAACTCTCTGCAGCCAATTCTCTGCAGCAGGCCCTGCCCCTCAGAGGAACATGGATCCCTCAGGACACAATGTGTGTAGCTAAAGGCTACATAACAAGAAACAATGCCAGACAGGCGGTACCTTCCTTTGAGTTGTTGGCCAGGGTGGCCCAAGAGACTCCCAGACAGTAACTCAGCATAAAACTGGGAAAATGAACAGCAGACCTCAATCTTATCTAAAGGAATGCTGGCAACTGATTGCTGCTAGATGAGGAAGAACTGATCTCCTTAAAATAAAGAATTCTACATAGACTGACTAGATTCAGCAGATGGACAAGCACTGGGGAATGGCTGGTGGCACCCACAACACAGTGGACAGTAAGAGGGATGACAGAGTATATGGGCTCCAGTGGCAGGGAGGGAGGCTATGGGAGGGTGCCATTTGGGATGTGGTATATAGATGGATAAGATTGTTTGGGATGTTCTGTATGAAATACACACACAAAAAATAATCAATAAATAAAAAATGAGATATATTTGAGGAAGAAGCATAAAAATTGCTTCATGTTAATTATTAGAGGTGAAAAACATTACCATTGAAATGTACCTGATGACTTTATATCCATGCTTAGGTGTCTCATAAAGAAGTGCAACCGATTATGACTACTGGTCTACATAGTGAGTTCTAGGACAGCTGGGGCTACAAGGAGACCCTGTCTCATAGTTGCATTAAAAATGAGTTTTTCTGTATGAAACAGTATATTTTAAAATGAAATGGTGATCTTTTTTAAAGGTTAAAACGTCATTCAATTTTATGTCTTATGGGGTTTATACTGAATACAATATTGTATAACTGTATTAATTCAACTTAATTCAAAATTTACAGCCAATTTTGAAAGAGATGCATCTTTGCTCTGGAAATTATTATTGAATATGTCAATACGTTGTAATGAAATGCTTCTTCAAATCATGTACTTATTAAATAAATAATTAAAAAATTAATAAAAAATATGTTTTGTCCTATAGCATATACAGAACGAATGCAATTGGGCCATGAAGACTGGTGTTGATCTGTAATTTAAAGTTTTAATTCTGCTACAGCTGAGCCCTCCTAAAGCCCACATTTATTTACCGCTTAAATGTTACTTCATTATGTTATGAAACTGTGTAAACATACGGCAAAAAACTGTAAATATATGACAACCACTCATGTGACGACACACTAGGCATCACAAAATGTATCCTGAGTCCCAGAAGCAGCAATTACATTCTTTAAGAATCCTTATTATCAAATGAAACAAAACTTTTGTGTTTCAATAAGGCACAATAAATATACAAGCCTATTCAATAAAGCATAATTTGATAAATCTGGACATATAGCAATACCAGGGGCATCAAGGTAATAGACATATTAGCACACACACACACACACACACACACTCTTCATTGTTTTCTGTGGCAAGATCACTTAATATGATAGGTACTTTAACACATTTTGAAGTGTGAAATACCATGATACTGTTCAAAAGACCTCTAGAATGAATTCATTTTGCATAACTGGACAGCAAGTTCTCACCTGCCCCACCACATTTCCACAACTGTTGCTTCTACAAATTTGGCTATTATGAATCACTCATGTAAGAAGAATCATGAATTGTCTGTCCTTCTGTGACTGCTTTATTTCATAACACCTATGTTACCACAAATGGAAGGTTTTCTTTCCTTTATCCATTTGTGAACAGACATGGGTTGTTTCAATATCTTAGCTATTATGAATTTTGCTACAGAGAACATGGGAGAGCAGATATTTTCCTCAAAATCTTCATTTTGATTCTTCTGTATTTTTACTCAGAAATGGAATTGCGGATTTTATTGTAAATTTAATTTTAATTTATTTAAACAGGGTCTTATGCATCTTATGTTGACTTCTACTACAAGCATAAGACACCATGCCTGGTTTTATGTAGTGCTCGGAGTTAAACCCAGGTTTCATATAAACTAGGTAAGCATTCTACCAACTGAGATACAGCTCAAGATCCCTCTAGTTTGAATTTTTTGAAAAATTTGTATGCCATTTCTCATAACCAATGTGTCATTTTACAATCTATAACAAGGTACAAGCATTCTTGGTTTTTCGTAGCTTCACCAACATTTGTTATCTTTTGCTCTGGTTTTGTTAAGCACCCATTGTAACAGATGTGTTGTGATAATTCACTGTAATTCTCACTCACATTTTCCTGATAACTAATTAAGTTGGGTATCATTTCATAGACTTGTTTGCCACCTGTATGTCTTCATTGGAAAAATGTTTCTACAAATCCTTTTCTGAAGTCAAATAAGTCTATAACATTTTTAATCTGAGATAAGATACAATAACTAGTCCTTAGAAGGTTGGAACTCTATCTCTGATCTTCAAAGACTATCAAAAATAATCATTTGTGGCTGTAGACATGGCTCAGTGGTTAAGAGAGCTGATTGCTCTTGAAGAGGACCTAGGTAGAGTTCTCAGTACCCACATGGTGGCTCATATTCATCTGTAACTCTAGTTCCAGGGGATCCATCACCCTTTTCTAACTTCTGTAGGCATTGCACACATGGGTTCATTTACATACATGCAGGCAAACACTCATACATGCAAAATAAAAATTAAAATTTTTAAATTAAGCCATTCTGCAAACAGAAGCAGATCGTCATAAAATTATCTTTTAATGAGCTTTATAAAGTTTGTGACTATTTTCAACATTTTCTGTTTCTCATGTTTCCTTGGGTAAAAGGGATCCACCACTGAAGGTAAGGGCCAGCATGAGCAGTTATTAGACATGTCTGGATGCACAGCACTGGCATTGTTCAAGGTAATCTATGGATTTCAAGCAGTATGCATGTGTTCATTATTTAATCTCTGAACAGGCTTTGTGATACAGGACACTGTTGTTATCTTTACAGAAAGGAAATTGAAAGCACAGAGATTAAGGAACTCATGGAAGCAGACTGTCTTAAGATACTTTTCTGTTGCCGTGATTTAAAAAAAACAAAACCTTGACGAAAGAACTTAAGTGAACACTTTGGCTCACGGTTCAAAGTATGGTCTGTCATTGTGGGGAGGTCAAGGCAGCAGGACTTTGAAGCAGCTGATCACACTGCATCCTCAGTCAGGAAGAAGAGAGCCAAGAATGTTCCGGTCCAGCAGAGTTTTCCCTTTTTATGCAATCCAGGAAATGGTGTCACCCACAGTGAGCAGGTCTTCCCACCTCAATTAACCTCCCACAGACATGCCCAGAGGACTTCCTCTAGATCTCATCATGTTGAAGACTGAGATTATGCATTACATAGACACTGCTAATAAGCAGGCAGGATCCACAGAATCGTAGCAACTGATGAATTTCTTGTCTTCTTTTCCTCTTTTTTCCTATATCTCGGGGCATAGAAAAGTGTCTGACACACAACTACCACTCAACAAATGCCAGATGGATGGATGGATGGATGGATGGATGGATGGATGGATGGATGGATATGGATGGATAGCAACACTGAAGCTCGAAAGTCCTATAAGTCAAGCTATCAGTAAAGTCCAAGAAAATAAGATTTTAGAGTCACAAAGTGGTATAAGTTTGACTCACAAAAAATGTTAGAGAAGGGTCCTGTTTTTTTAGGCAGAGAAAATATTAATGTGAAGAGTGAAGCATTGAAGATTGGAATTCATAGGAGACTCATGTTAAGAGCTAGAAGAGACAACACTGAGATTCAGCTTTGCGAATGCTATGGTCAAACACAGGCAAGAGAACCAAGAAAAAAAAGTGAAAGCAATGGAACTTGATTTTATGTGTATGGGTATATGGGTGTATTGCCTGTATGTGCACTGTGTCATGCAGTGCCCATGGAGGTCAAAAGAGGGTGCTGGATCCCCTGGAACTGAAGTTATGAATGGTTGTTAGCTGCCATGTGGGTGCTGGGAATTGAACCCAGGTCCTCTTCAAGAACAGTCAGTGCTCTTAATCGCTGAGCCATCTCTCCAACCCCGGAACTTGATTTTTAAGCCCCACCCCCTTCAAAATAGGTTTTCCTATAAACTTCTTCCTGGAATCCCTTTTCTTCCAAAAGTATAGGCAGGACAGTAATCCAGGATACAATAAAGGACTGATTTGGATGATAGGGAAATAAATACCTGACAGTCATGCCCATCACCTAGATGATCTTAAAAAGCTGGTTTTGAAGGTCTTCAAAGCATAAATTTAAAAGAATTTGAAATTTGACAGAATTCATCTAGACACTTGGAAACTAATAAATTTTTCTCTTTATGAATTGTGTAATGTATTTTTACTATAGTTATAAAGTAAATGGTTACAAAATTCACTTGACTTTCACTATATCCTATATACTCAGTCTTGCTCATCCACATAAAACAAAGTCTTATGTAAATTTCTCGCTCCCTAACTGTTCATGAATGACTTGGCTATGTCAGTTCTTCTGATCATGGATAATTAGTCTGCCAAAAGTCTTTGCTATGTAGACGTATTGCACCATATGGGTTTTTCACACTGGAAGGAAATTATGCAAGTAAAGACAAGAATTGAAAAGTTATGTGACCCAAACCAAATGCTAGAGAGCTGTATAAATTTCCAGAATGGAAGCAAGAGATAAATGCCAGATTCCAACCACACATGGTTGTGAAAATTTTCAAAGGAAAATTCCAAGAAGCCAAAATTCTACTGTTCCCTTTGTAGTTGTTTGAAAATAAAGCAACCAGCTGGTATCCCTTTATTTGTGCATCTAAAAGTATGCAGCCGTGTGGCAAATGGTTTTCTGAGATGAATAAATATTGTTATGCTTTGAATCATTGAATCATAGATCTTAAAGAGGCTCCAAGGAGAAAATCATCCTATTTTCAAATGAAATTACACCTTAATCATCTTAGAAGGAAGAAATTATGTTTGAAAAGACATCCAGGAAAGTCTAAAATACTCTATAAACGCTGCCTGAAAGATAGCTGATAGTGCCAAGTATCAGATAAAGCACTTTCCAGGCCCACTCAGAGATCCCCTCAACAGTATTTCAGAGGTGGTATTGTCCCCATTGTATAGGCCAACGGGGTCTCAGAGATGCTAAACCATTGTTTATGCTCAATGCTTAATCATCAGAGGCCAGAGCTCAGAACTGGATTATTCTAGATTAAGCTCTTCCCATCATACCCAATCTATCATCATAAAATATGCTCTGATTCCTCCTGTTATATTTTAGCTTATTTACCCCAATTGGTTCTCAGCATGGCAGCAAGGTGTTTGCTTTAGTTTTCCTCTCTAAGCACCAGTTCACGTAATCTCAACTGAATGCACATTCCCTCTAAAGTATAACCAAACTGAAGGAGACTACTGATTTCTGAAATCTGAGTCATGGTTCATAACTCAAGAAAGTAAAGTTAGATTAAAAGGTACAAGTCAGCTCAACAGAAAATGATAAACAAATTTTTAATATTCTTCAAGAACTTTTTTAAACCTTACAACTCTGTATGATGCAACATTGAGATGGATTTTGTGGTGCCTTTACTTTGCTTTGTTTTGGTAGATTATATTATTCTAATTTTTTTCACTTATTCATGTGGTCTTCCAGGCCAGAGCTTGAGCATTCGTGATCAAAAATATAATCTAAAATCATTTATTTATTTATTCATTCATTTCATTCATTTATGGGGGAGAAGGAAGAGTGCTTTGGTATGCTTGTGAATGTCAGAGGACAACTTTCAGAAGTTGATTCTCTCCTATCGTGTGGGTCTGGGAGATCAAACTCGGGCACCCAGGCATTGCAGCAGGCATCCTTACCTGCTGAGCCATCTTGCCAGGCCCTGAAATTCAGAGCCTTTTGAGCAGTACTCAAAAAGTCTTTAAACTAGAGAGAATTTTAGACTTTGGGATTAAGAATGTTCAAGTTTTAAAGCCTATGAAAATATTTCAAAATTCAAAAGCATCAGACACTGATACACTTTTGGTCACCAGAATCTTTAAGGGAAACGGCATTTTTAGAGAAACAGAATGCCCTTCATATGTATCCTTCATATGCCCTGAGTTCTTAAATGCAGCATCCTTCTTCCCCGGGCCCTCATTTTTCTCTCTCTTTCCCTCCATTAATGCTAGGACTTGCTATAGCCAATAGCATGTTAGCAGACACAGATGAAGAAAATGTCATCTTATGTTACTATGGTTTGATCTATCCCTCTTGCAGTCATGATCATCCATGAAAAGAGAAGAGGAGGAGATAAAAACTGGTCAGGCAGCTTAGGGACAGGGACCTCAATTTTTTTTAACTTTAAAAAAAATTTATTGAGAATTTCATACATGCAAATAAGATGTTTTTATCAAATCCACACCCAGTCCCTCCCCTCCAACTCCTCCCATATCTCCCCATCACTTTATTTTTGACCACATTGTGTACAGAGAGAGTAAAAAGACCCCAAAGAAAAGTAGCCAGTTTCTTGGCTAAAAGCCAAAAAAAATCAAAAGTGTTTGGGAGCTCTTATCTAATCCCTAAAAGATTTTAGGGTTACCTCTTCAGAGGGGGGAAATGTTAGAGTAGCAAAAAGCCCCATTAAAAAAAAGAGAAGGGGACCTCAATTTTTATCCCTCGCCAGACTGTTCTTAGCTGTCTTGGCCAAAGGCCAGAAATGCCATACTGGACTGTGGTTCCTGCTCTGGTCTCTTGTTGCCTTTCATCTACACAATCTAAATAGGCCCCAAGGCCTATATAAGCGATATATGAAGACATGTCCAAAGCCGAGGGGCACCTGGACAGGTGGATGGGCCAGCTGGACTGACCCACTCACATCCCCATATTTTTTTGTCTTTTTGAGACAGGAGCTCCCTGTAGCCTCACCTGACCTGGAACTCCCTATGTAGATCAGACTGCCTCCCAAGTGCTGGGATGGAGTGTGTGTGCCACCACATCCAGCTCACATGCCCAATTCTTTACCTCAGTTTTTGCCATAGGTCCTAAATGGAGTTCAATGGAACTCCATTTTCTGAGACCTGCTCCTGCTGTACAGGAACTCTGTCTTTCTTTCTCTTGAGTTCCTGCCTATGATCCCATAGTAAAACTCCTTTCTAAGCTTAGCTTCCCATCGCCAATGAAATTCATTCTTTGAGTACTTCAGACAATGATAAGCATTTCTAAAGCCTATGGCAGATGAATGGATGACAAGACCAAATGCTTCTTGTTATAACTGCTGGGTTAGAGAGCTTTCATGTGACATTATTGCAGCAACGGCTGTGGTCTAAGTGGTTATTTATCTGAAGAACACTAGTATTTCTGATTCCAAAAGAAGCCAGGAAACACGAAGGCTTTTACATTTCCATAAAGGGATGGGAAGTCTTCATTTAAGAAGTACCCGATATGCCATGACACCTTGAGGTGGGAAGGTGGGAAGGGATTTTCATGGGGCAGTGTTCATAGCAGGATCATCAAAATAAGGTAAGAGAAGCCCCAGATCCACCTAAGAGCAGACCTGAGATAAGCTACAAGTCATGGTAGGTAAAGGCTACACCAGCCACAATTAGAACGCCACATAATTCTAGGAAATTATCACGGTGGTTCTTGCACAGTTCTTTGATAGGTGTTTTTTCTTGCTGCTGTGATCCAGGGGGGAAAAAAGAAAACATAGTATGAGCAAAAATTCAAGATACAAAGAACAGCTTTGAAGCTATTCTGTAACCCAAAGGAACATTGGAGAACCATATTCTAATTTTTTAAACAAATACCCAACAGATGGCAACAGGTAAGACTGGTTGAGGACCTAGTCATCTGGTTGTGTAGGCCAGAGCCCCTGCTACTACTCCTCAGAAGGAATCTGGTGGTGCTATATCCCAAGAATCTCATATTTGTGTTGTATAACTTACCGTTTGTATTCAAGTTTGAGCTCATGTAAGCAATTTCTTTTTTTATCTTAATTTTTTTAATATTTTATTTATTATTTTTATTTTACATGTATGAGTGTGTTGCCTGCGGGCATGTGAGTACACCCATGTCATGCAATGCCACAGAGGTCAGAAGAGGGCTTCGGATTCCCCTGGAACTGGAGTTAAGGATGGTTCATAGCCATCATGTGGGTGCTGGAAATCAAACCCAGGTCCTCTGCAAGAGCAATCAGTGCTCTTAACCGCTGAGCCATCTCTCCAGCCCCAACAAACTCAATTTCAAAGTGGTATTGAAGCTCAAGAAAACCAAGAAACAACAAAAATATTCAGTCATCCTCAAATTCAGGAAATATTTTTGCTAAATTGTTCATTTCCAATTCTTCCCTTTAAAATATCCTGTTATTCTGAATAAGAAATATAAATTGTGAGACTGTTTTGTTTTGTAAAGGTTATCTACATGAGAAGATACATGACAGGTACATACTGCAAGAGCAAAATAATGAACACATGGAAATGCCACCTGGCCCTTCCTGTGGAACCTGTCACTGCTGCGAGTTTTGTATTTTCATATCTTATTTTTACACTTCTTTTCCATGTGCATCTGTGAATCTGAGCACATACTTAATATTGTTTGTAACTGAATTTCACAAAAGTGCTACAAAAGTGTATATACAGTATTCTAAAGCTCCCTTGTATTTCCAAGATTCCACTATGTTCTGTTTGTGGGTCATTCACCTTTGCTGCCATATCCTGTTTGTGTGAATAGCACATATTTTATGAGTTCTTCTTATCTATTGATAGTTGGGCTGTTTTCAGTTTGTTCTATTAGAAAGAAGCCTTCTGTAAAACTGTCTCTTGCTGAACATGAATGACAATTTCTACAGTTTGTATATATATACATAGACTTGGTGGATTGGAGCATGGGCAAAGAATACATGATTTGATTGCTTGCACCAATTTGATTCCCCATAGTTGTGTGTAGAATTCAAACACGGGCATTCTCCGGTTTTTAAGGTTTTTGTTATTTGTTGTGGAGGGTGTTTGTTTGAACAGCTTATGAATGTCTTATCACATATAGATTTTATTACATTTTCTTGATTTGTGACAAGATTAAATATTCTAAACATTTTGCATATTTTCCTGTGTTTATATTTTCCCTTTGTCAAAAATTTCTATTCACATCTTTTGACTTTTTATTATTCAGATATTAATTTTTAGTAATTTGTATCAATTCTTTACATATTCTTCATGCATATTCTTTTCTAACTATATTTATTGAAAATATATTCTCCAGCTTCTTTGTCCCTTTTTTTTTGTTTTTTTGTTTTTGGTTTTGGTTTTGGGGGGTTTTTGTTTGTTTGTTTGTTTGTTTGAGGCAGGATCTTACTCTGTGGCCCTGGCTATCCTAGAACTTGCTATGTAGGCCAGGCTGGCCTTTAACTCACAGAGATCCTCCTGCCTCAGCTTCCCAAGTGTGAGGATTAAAGGTATGTACCACCACACCTGGCCGTATATTCTCCAGGTTTTAATATGTTTTCACTCTGGTCATACCTTTCATGATATCTCTTGAAAAAAAATTCTTAACTTCAAGTGAGTCAAATTACCATTTTTCTCTTTTTGTTTATTGGTTTTGTATACTAGATAAAATTCCATTTGAACTCAGAAAGGTGGTCACTATCCTA
>NW_008351958.1:5206986-5223574 GCF_000622305.1 Nannospalax galili | reverse complement strand
ATGTATCCAGCATCTCAAATATTTACACACACATGACATTTTTAAAAATCTCTTTCAGAATGGGATTACATGTACAGTGTGGCTATCCTCCAGATGAACAGCCAAATGTCTCAGCACTTTTTACTGAATAGACATACCTCAGTAATCTACAATGGTACATGTCTTATGTGTCAAATTCCTCCTTATACAGGGTTCTGTTTCTAGTTACTTTATACTGTTCTTTGGCTCAATACTCTTAACCATGCATTTTTATTATTTCTATATTTTTCTACTTTCTATAATTTTCTAATATATTTGATTATATTCCTGTCTGTTGTATGTTTATTATTACCTGTTCTTTTCTCTTTTCTCAAGCTGTCCTCTTCTTTTACCTTTGGTGGCAACATTACATTTATCACATCAAATAACTTGGAAATTACTACCATTTGGGATATATTTGGTGATGATCATTTTATTTTCATTAAAAACTTAGCAGAACTCATCTATAAAACTGTTTGCACTTGTTTCCTTTGTAAGAAGATTGTTTTAAATATTTGATTTATTATTTTTATTTTATGTGTATGAGTGTATTTCCTGCATGTATGCAAGTGCACTTATGTCATGCAATGCCCATGGACAACAGAAAATGACATCAGATCCCCTGGAACTGGAGTTACAGACAGTTGTGAACCGCCATATGGGTGCTAGGAGTTGAACCCAGGTCCTCTGCAACCTCTTTACCTCTGAGCCATCGCTACCCCTATAAGAAGATTAACAGCTTACTCACTAGTTATAAAACAACTTTTCTATTTCTCTTCCATCAACTTTCTAGCTCTCTTTAATTTTTTATTTGTTTTGTTTGTTCATTTGTTTGTTTTGATATTTTTAAGTTCTGAAGATTGAAAGCAGGGGCTCCTGTGTGCTAGGCAAGTACTCTACACTTAGCTACATCCTCTGTCCTTGTTTTGAGAAAGGGTCTTTCTCTGTATCCTGGGCTGCTGGCCTTGGAGTTGCCAAGCTCTTGCCTCAGCTCCCTGAGAACTAAGATTGCAGGTATTCCACCATGCCCTGTGCTAGTCATTTTGTGATACTGCATAGTTCTTAAGAATTTATCCATGTTCTTAATGCTATCAAATATTGTCTACACATTTACCTGAATGATCCTTGTTTTTTCTTTTTTCTTTTTTTTTTCTTTTTTTTTTTTTTTTTTTTTTGAGACAGGGTCTCCCTATAGCCCCACCTGTCCTGGAACTCACTACATAGACCAGGCTGGCCTCGAACTCACAAAGATCTGTCTGCCTCTGCCTCCCAAGTGCTGGGATTAAAGGTGTGCACCACCATGCCCAGCTGATTTTTCTTTTTTGCCAATTGGGAACCAAACTCATCACCTTCTGTGTCCTAGACAAGCATTCTGTCACCGACCAACACTTAGAGCCTTTGAATATCCTTTTTTCAAATGTTACTCTATAATTAGACCTTTCTCAAGCTTTAATAATACTTGGGATTTCTTTGCTTATCACTCAGATTTGTTAATAACATTTGTACAACATTTTACTTTTGTAGTTAATTTGATTTTCTTTTTTCTTGTTAGTAATTTAGATATCTAACTCATTTAATTTCAGCCTGAAAGTTTGCACTTATAATTACTCTGTTGAGTTTAGCTTTTTAATATTATGTGATCACCTTTTCTATTCTACTGGTACTTGTTAAAGCCTATTTCTGTACATATCAAAACACACAAATTCTTTCTGCATCCTTTAATCTTTTTAAAAATATTTTATTATTTTTATTTTATGTGTATGAATGTAATGCTTACATGTAGGTAGGTAGACCCATGTCATGCAATGCCCACAGAGGTCAGAAGAAAGCATCAAATCCCCTGGAACTGGAGTTACATATGGTTATTAGGTGCTGTATAGGTATTGGGAATCAAACCCTGGTCCTCTGCAAGAGCAGCCAGTGCTCTTAACCACTGAACTGTCTCTACAGCCCCATCCTTTCATCTCGAAACCATGTTATTTTAACTCTGAGGAAACTACTTCCAAACTAAAGGCTAATGTTTTTTAAATATTTTTTTTATTTTCTTTTATGTGTATGAGTATATTGCTTGCATGTATGTAAGTGCACTGATGTCGTGCATTGCTCACGGAGGTCAGAAGAGAGGGATGGATTCCCCTAGAACTGGAGTTACAGACAGTTGTTGGCCGCCATGCAGGTGCTAGAAATGGACCCTGGGTCCTTAGCAAAAGCAGCCAATGCTCTTAACTGCTGAGCCCCCTACAGGCTAATTTTGACTAGTGTTTCAGTTGTTTCCTTTTTCAAATATGAAAAAAATCAGATATTCTTAGTGATTTAGAGAATAATCACATTTATGTATAAACTGGTCTTAATTTAACCTTAGAAATAGAGCGTGCCATAGGCTGAAGAGAATGCTCCCCTCTGTCTCAGTGCGTGTGCTCATGTAACACAATGAAAAAGACATGAGGTGGCCAGCCAGGCATGAAGCCAACCCAAATGGGGCATCCAACACTAGGAATATGAGTCAGAAAAAAATGAGGATATATTTGATGAGTGTGAAAATCAGCTGAAAGATGAACAGCAAATGCGGGGGGTAGGGAAGGACAGCTGAAGCACTCTAGGCCCTCAGGACTCAATAATTCCCTAGCAGAGAGGAAGCTGGAGCACAATGAGTATTCCTTACAGCTAAGATGTATTGACTCAGTTTTCCCTTCAGACTGGGAGACTTGGGCTGTCATGTTCCTGTTTTAAGACAGTCCCACTCTAACAATATATAACTCTCCAACACGCTAACAATATATAACTGTCCAATAGCTGCAATGCTTTCTTTACAATAAAAACCATGATTGGGGGTTGTTTTGCTTTTCCTTTAGTAGCTATATCATCATTAATGAGAAATATGAGAAATGTCAGCAGTGAATTAAGAAAGGCATCACTTATTTCGAAGCTGATGGAATGATCGCTGATCTTCATGATGACATTCGGCCAAGAAGCATATTGCTCAAGAAAGCCAACAGAGGGTAAAACTTATCCTCTGAAATCTAAAATATTCCACTTATGGTTTGGGTAAATGTAATCTTTCATTAACAAAATTACCTGCAGTCTTACAATCATACTTTAATACAGTACTTAGTGGGGTCTAAGGAGAACTTAGCAGATATAAAAACAAAAAAAAAGTGTCTAAAAGGCCAATTGTGGATACTAAATTGAATGCTGTATGAATTAACAAATTGTGGCACAACATTTAAATATTTACAAATCACTACCTCAGTATTTTCCCCATCCTCCTTAAGCAAGGCATTCATATTTCCATTATCCCTGACTATAGACAATCTATAGATCTCAAGAACTGTGAACAGAAAAGGTCCCTATCGTGCTCAGGATTCAGTTCTCATGGCTCATAGTCCACTCCACCTCCCACACATACCCTAGGAAGTCCTGCTCATCTCCGTCACCATGCAGTCTTTGCTCCTGTCCTCTACCATCCTCACATGATGCTGAGATTCACCAGAACAACTGTAAACCATGCATGCTGAATCCCCATGCTTCAGATCATCAAATGTGAACATGCTATGTGTTGTCTGGGTTCAATGGATACTAGACTTTCAAAACCAAAGAACAATCTGACAACATCTACAAGATTTTCTGAATCTTTTACAAAGAGACAGTGCACAAAAGGTTTATATATATATATATATATGCAGGGTATTATTTGGTAAATATTTGTGTTGACATATCCATAATAGATCACTTATTTTTGGTGGATACTCGGCCAAAGCAAGGTGATGTTTAAAATTAGCAAACTTTGGTAAATCAGGTCACTTAAAATACCATCTGTGTATAGGTATTGTGCATGGTGGCATTTTTCTGCTTGAGCAGTAATAATCATTTTGAAAGTTTTGTTTTCCTTCTCCTGAGCTGACCTGTGAATGTTTGGTTTGGTAGGCTGCTGAAGCCACAAAAGCACACTCCCCTTAGTGGGTTTCTGTTAATGGAGATTGAATCTCTGAGCAAGACAATGATAAAATTCAACCTTAGTGAACACATCAGAGAACAGAGTTGATGTTGTGCAGAGCAAGACTAAAGCTTTGTTATCTTTGACTGTGAAAGGCCATGATTAAGTAAACCCCAGCCACCACGAAGCACACTGTTTGAACAGTTCTCTCATTTTCAGTCCACTCTTTGTTACTAGCAAATTCCTCTTCTAATAGTCCTAACTTCAAACTTTAAGTTTTGAGGTCAGTTGGATCTTAGCAGCATTTTTCTATCTTCAAATGAAAAAGAACATAAAATCTACTTTTAGATCTTCAGCATTTTAAAAGTAAAAAAGTATGTTAAGTAACTGTCTCATTGAACACGAATCTATTATTTTATTAAGCAGAAACCTATCTATTAAGGTCAGAATTAGACTTGCAAGAAGCTACAAAGTAAGGAAAGCTATACTTAGAACATGTATAAAAATGCCTTAAATAACAGAATCTGCTCTGGTCAAACAGAAATGATAGGATGCTTTTGAGCAACAGCAAATATTCATTGAACTGAAATCATAAACAAAATGTATAGGAGTTCCTTCTAGATACTCCCTACATAACAGAGAGGAAAAGAAAATGATAACAATAAAGTTAAATGTCAAACCATAAAGGCAGTCTTCCTTCCATTCTCTGCACACCTTGTCACACATGTATGCTGACACTTTCACAGTCACATACACACAATATGCAACCTGACCCCAGCTCTATGAAGATTGAAGATCATTATTCATCTACAGTTATCTCCCTAGAAAGTGGTGGCCCAGAAGGCTTAGGGTTCATAAAATGCCTTCTGAAGGAAAGAAGCAAAATGAAAAAGTGTCAAAGAAAGTGGGAAAGAAAAACTAAGGAGAGATGAGTGGGACAGGAAAGGAGAGAGGTGAGAAGGATTATTTCCTTAACTCTCACCAGTGAGGCGTCCATATACATCAGAGTGCTTTACACACAGAAGGCCTCAACTGGCCAAGTTTGGAGAATAAGAGACTATAGAGTGTGTGATGGGACTCCTATATGGAACCTCACCCACCCATAGCTCAGGGACCATTGCAGAAAAGGAGGAGGAAAGATTGTAAAGCCAGGGCTGGTTCATGAACAGATGAGCTGGAGGCTTCCAGGCCACTGGAGGCTTGCTCATGTGTGCCTGTGGCAGCAGTGATGTTCAATGTGGGACCCATGTCAGCTCAATTAAACAAGGGCCCAAAGGGAGGTGAGAAAGAGGTGGTGGGTCAGCACTAGATGGAGAACTGTTTGAGAATGATTGCTGCTGGGTAAGGGAGGGCATGACATGCATACGACCACTGGATGGGCTGACTAGACTCCATAGACTCCAGTGGACACATTTACACTGAAAGACATTTTGGTACAAACACATGAATGAATAGGACTCAGCATCTATGGCAGAGTGCATAGGGTTCGGTGGTGGGGGAGGGGGGCACAGAAAGGGGAGGGGGTCTGGATGGGAGTGGGAAGTATTGTATGAAATCTTAAAAGCTCAATAAAAAAATTACATGCAAAGTAGGGGTTCTAGGTTAATAGGGTGCTTTCTTAGCATGTATGAAGGCCTGGGTTCAGTCCCTAACCCTGCATAAACTGATTTTTATGGCGTATACCTTTAATGCCACCACTTGGGATGAAGAGAAAGAAAGATCAGAAGTTCAAGGTCATCCTTGGCTATATGGTGAGTTCAAAGGGGGTATAGAGAGGACTAAGATGCCATGTATGAAATACTCAAAAATTCAATAAAAACATTTTAAAAAAAAAAGAAATGTGAGACCCTTAAATGTATTCTTCCCTTAGCTTCTATGGATACTTTAGGTCCTTCATGATTGTTCAAATATCTATTCTTCTCTTTCCCTAGAGTATCTGCCAAAGTTCAGGGCTCCTAATGTCTTACCATTATGACTTTTTGTTGCTTTCAGTCCAGAGTATTTCTCTCACTATTTTTTAAGTTTTAAAAGCTTTTTTGTACTTAAACCAGATATTTTGAGACATATAACTATGGTTGGCCTGGAACTCACTATGTAGACCAGGCTGGACTGAAACTCAGAGATTCACCTACCTCTGCTTCTAGAGTGTTGGGATTAAAGGTGTGTGCCACCACGCCCAGCCTTAAACAAGATTTTATAATGACTTAGGTCTGAAAATTCTTTCTAGACATATAACCAGACATATTCCCAGAAAGAGCAATACTGGAAATTTCATATTTATACCCCTAACTTAACTAAACCTTGAAGCGAAAGTCACCCAGCCAGTTAATGCAGTTTTACTAAGTGACTGTTATATTAACAGACACTGTCTTTTTACCCTGGAGATATAGCAGTAAACAGGGTAAACAATATTCTGACCTCAAGAAGCTTGCTTTTGTAGGTTATGCATGCCTGTAATTCCAACACTCAGAGGACTGAGGCAGGAGGATCCTGAGTTTAAGGCCAGCATGAGCTACATGGTGAGACCCTGCTAAGAAAGAAACAAAAAAGAAGAGAGAGGGAAAGAAGAGAGGGAGGGGAGGGAAGGGAAGGGAAGGAAATCAGATAAATGCATTAGCTAATAAAGCACATGTTCAGGCAGCCATTTAAAAAGTGCCATAGATGAGATGGCTTAAGTCACTGACATTTATTTTCTCATAGTTGTAGAGGCTGAAAGTCTGGATCAAAAGGTTAACAAGGTCAGTGCTGGGTCCCTGCTTGCAAACTGAGTGTTATGAAGTTAAAGGTAAATGGTAGAACAGATTGAGCAGGAATTGCAGTAGCTCAATGGTTAGGATGAGCTCTTGAGGAAGGGCCATTTGAGACCCTGCTCTGGCTGCTAGTGGGAGGCATAACCAGGAAGATTGAAGTGGAGGCAGACACAGCCTGTGCCAGGTGGGATCCAGTGACAGATTGGACAGGGATCAGTAGCAGAGATAATGCCAGGCAATTGAATTGGGGATATGTTAAAAAGGCAGGACTGGCAGCATGTGGACCAATAGGATATGTTTTTAAAGAAGAGACCAACATCTAAGCAGATTCTTTGGATCCTTTGGTGTCCTACAACACTGCATTAAGCTTCAGCAACACTGTTTCTGCTTTTCACAACATGGACTAAGGGAGACTTTTTCTAAATCAGTGATGGACCACACAGCTGCTCCTACAAAAGGTTCCCTGATCTTTTATTCTCCTTGTCAGTCTCTCTTTGCACACCTGTATCTCATTTTATCCTTTTCCAGACTTGCTCTCCTACATGCCTGATCATATCTAGACTTATCTAGATGTCTAGAAGTTATATTCAATGGGTGGGAAGATTCTGAAAGAAGTATATTTGGAAGTAAAAACCAAGAATTCATGTCTGAGCATGTTAAATTTAAAATGACTTTTTAAAATGCAATCTTAAGTATTGACTTATAATTTCATTTATGAATCTCAAATTCAATGAAAGAAAAGACCACAGAATCAATTTAAGAATGTAGCTGGCCGAGTTCTCCATGAAGCAAATTTCTAGATTTAATATTGCAAAAGTTATCATGGAGTATATGAGCTCAATATCTGTGAAAAGGAAAAGAAAGAAGGCACCTCGAGCAGGGTCAGAGGTTGATCTATACTTCAATAGAGGAGTTCTAAAGATGGAATGAATTTCCAGAACTCTTCTGAGCTAGGGGGAAAGGCACCTATCCAAGGTCCATTACTTGGTCATTAACAGTTATATGTGCCATGAAAGACATGTGACCTTGGGTGTGGTGGCTATCTCCTGGTGAGACAATCCCTAAAAGTGGCTGACATCCCACAGCTGTTTAGGGGACAGCCCTCCAACAGCAGGCAAAATAATCCCTTTATTGCTGAGCACCACATCCCAACCTTCCACCCTCCACCAAATTATTACATAGGAAAAAATAAAATGGTATCAACTCATTAGGGGAAAGATGCTAAATGAGATTATCTTAAGAAAATATAGATAGTAAAGGTGAAGACAAATATCCCAGACAATACCCAATAACTATGTAGCAGGTAGAAACTATTGTTCCAGCTCAGGCCTGTACTCTGTAATTAAAGACAGAATTAAAGCCCTGACTCCTGGGAGGTCCTGGGATTTTCTAAATTGATGGAAAACAAAAGTCCTTGTTTCATCTGAGGCTTCCCTGACAGAGACAGTTTCAAAGAAAGAAAGAAATAATAAGGTACCTCTTGATCTTCGTGGCATATATAATTTGAAGAAATTAAAATATCAGAAGTTGACTTATATGTCTATTTTTATATAATAGAAATAGTTATTATGTCTAAAGAAACCATGGGAGTCCTGACACACTCTAATAAAAGTAATGTGTCAGAATCCTACACCATTCCAGTAAGCATCACCAACACCTTTTGTTCTGCTTTGCACTACAGGGAGTAGGAGAGATTATTTCTAAACCAGTGCTGACCTACAGCTGCTCCTACATAAGGTGTCCCTGAGCGAGCTGCTTTTATTCGCATCAGTCTCTAGCACACCTGCATCTCATTTATTCCTCTCCAAACTTGCTTTCTTACATGCCTCACCATATCTGAACTTCTTGCCCCCATGTGTCATATCAATAAAAAGAACCCAAATCCATAACTATGTGGAATCCTTGATGCCACTGTTCTGTTCTTCCCCCATTGGAGATCAGATAGCCAAGGACAGGCTTCCCGCTGGGTGTCAGAACATGATCACAGGGGCTGGGTCTCTGAGCACCTCTTGTCCACAGTTGATGGGGTACAGCAGCAGTCACAGCTACAGCTTGATAGCCAATTAAAGGTCAGAAAGGACAGATTGTTTGTTGGGGGTTTCAGTATTATTCCACAAGGTTTAAAACCAATGTCAAAACCAAACCACTGGGAGAATTCCACCCGTGCTTGTGGATTTTTACAGTAGCATACAGAGATAGAAGACGCTTTGAAATGGAATTTAATATGCAAACTTAAACTAAATAACGGGATTGGAGCTAGATTATTAAAATAAACTTTGTTGTCATGTCCATTTACATTCTTTTTGAATAATAAATAGAATGTCTAGATTTTAGAAGCAAGTTGAATTTTATGGGTTTTTTCATGATAATTTTCCTCATTGTCTCTTATTAGAAAATTCCCTTCCCAACTTTCTAATGCTTTATCACAGAACTGAGAATTCTGATTCAAAACTCAGGTGTCACCTTAGACTTCCCCTTCCTGCCACTGTCCTGCTCTTTCATTTATAGCGACATGTAGAAGCTAGGTCCCCCAGTTGGCCTCAGAAGACCCCACCCTTCCATCATTTTCATGCTTTTTTGCCCTGAGCCTGACAGAATTCGATTGCTTTCTTAAAGCAAAAATAGGGCAAGTAACATTCCAGGAATTCTAAGCACAGGCTTTAAGAATGAACTTTGAATAAGCATCAGCAGTCATGTTGAAGTCCAGATCTCGTCTCACTTTTCATGGAGAAAGTATGGCGAAGAAAGGCCCTGGGATGAGAGGAAGCAAAGAAGAGGAGCCGTGGTGCACCAGCAGGCTGCCCTTCACAGTTCCACAAGGAAAAGTGCAAAACTAACAACAGCAAATGGCAGTGACATCGAGGTGAACAAAACTTGCGTCTCTATGCTTGGCTCTCAAGTAAACACTCTTGCCCTCATTTCCTCCTTTTCATCAACAGATAACACTCCTTTTAGAAGAGTATTCTAGCCTTGCTTTGCATCCTGTATTTCCAGATTGTTCTTTGTTAACGTTAACTGTTTTGTCCCAGGTCCACAGAAGAGCTTCACTGACGCTCCCCAATAGCTTCTCAAAGACGGAAGTTGGCTTCGTTTCCCAGAATGCCCTCCAATAGGCTGTGGTAAACTTCTGGCCGCTATTTCCCTTTCCCCTTAGATCTTTCTAACCACTCTCCATCTCTTCATTTTATTCAAATCACTTAAATGTCCTTGCAATGCACCAGGCACTTTTCCATGCCTGTGACTCAGCAATTATTTTTGAGAGTAAAGAGGCTAACATTGCCCTGGTGATGACCGTGAACACTGAGATAGACCGTTCAGTTGAAAGGCTAAAGGACAGCAGAGAAACCGGGGTGCTTGAAAATGAAAGGTAAGAAAAGTAACAAAAACAAACTGGTCAACGCCAGGGAGCAACTGAAAAGAAGAGTCTGGCAGTGAGGGGCTGGGAAGGGGCTCACGGGCAGCCCCTTCCCCCAAAAGAAATAAAATGTAATTTTTAAAAAAAGAAGTGACAGCGCTGACTTCTTTCCTAGTTTATTTATTATTTTTAAATTTTATGTGTACAAGTGTACTGCCTACGTGTACTAGAAAGACCAAGAGAGACTAAAAGGCTCTAAGGAGGGGGAAAGGGAAATAAAGACGCATATGGCATGAAGGTTGAAAGGAGACTGAGGTGGGGGGTTACAGGAGGGGTGGGGGGAAGTTGATGAGGGAAGAGAAACTACTAAAACACTGCATTTTGAAAATGCTGTGCTATCAAATATCTTGTATGTTAGCTTAAAAATATTAAACATATAGTCTTTTCCCCAAAAAATACTATAATCATAAATCTGACACATACAAAAAATATAATTCTTTTCTAGACTAAAAGTGTTTTCAGTATCTTTTCCTCATTTTTACCTCCTCTGCTTAAAGGCCCAAACAGAGCCCTTCCTGTCATAAGGAAAAGCTATTGTAGTGCACTAATTCTTAGCAAGATGTTAAGGTGTTTCTGCTTGTAATCTGGGTTTAGAAAAGCTGAAGAGAAAAACTCTTTAACCTAGATAACGTGGAAAATAGCTTGACCGTTCTTGAGCCCCCAGTTTATACCTACTATTTCTTCTATAGAAGCTGACCCTGGTGAGGACCCACTGCTTCTCCCAGAAACCAAAATTTTACAATGTCCTTGGCATTTCAATAGGCAACTATTCAGTGGATAGATTTACAGAGGTGAGCCCATGCCTGTGGTTGACATTATTGTGGGAGAGAAAATGACTACTCATGTCAACTGCTGAGATGTTGAAAAGGGTTTAATGTGGTAATCTGAGTTCTAAGAGCCAGATATCAAGGCTGCTGTTAACGACTGCATTCTGGGATTCTTGTTTCAAAACTGTGATTCTAGGGTTGCAGAGACGGCTCCTCAGTTAAGAGCGCTCTCGGGCTGCTTTTGCAGAGGGCCTGTGTTCGATTCTCACATGGTGGCTAACAACCGTCCATAACTCCAGTTCCAGGGATATTTGGCATGTTCCTCTGACCTCTGTGGGCATTGCATGACATGGATGCACTGACATATATGCAGGCAATAATACACTCACATCCATAAAATAAGAAAAATAATAAATAAAATAATTTAGAAAAAAAAGTGATTCTGTCTCACAACACTTGATTTGCTGTGAAGAAATGGCCTGTTTGTCTTGAATGAATTAGAGTAATTACACTAGAAGGTAGGATACATTTTTGAATGTAATCATTTTGGGTATTATATCCATTGAGGGCTATGGTAAATAAATCTTCATTTTTGTCACTGTTAGCATTTGCCAGTTTTTTCTCATATAATTATTCTCAAAACAAGGTATGCTGTTTTTAATAATTAATCTGATATAGAGTTTGCCCTTTTTGAATGATAATAATAATTATAGGACAACATAAGGATGCTTTTGATTCTACTTTCATTCAGGTGGTATAAGCACACAGCCAGCTGTTTCAGAATCATAAGCTCAGAAATTGCCCCTGATCAGAAGTCCCTTCACTTCTTCCCTCAGTGCAGATTAAAGTCATTGCATGAGTGCTGGAACTTTAAATTCTGATTTAAACATGACACAAAGTGGGAAAGAAATCCTTGCTCTTCATACATAAGGTTATTTACTTAGTATAAGAGAAAAGAAGGCAAATCCTTTGAACATCACCCCTAAGAAATGTGTGATGAACCACTTGCATAACCATGCCCAGTGCCCCTTTGAAAGGCTGGCACCCAGCCCAAGTTTTTCCTTGTCAGCAGGTACCAAAGGTGGCCCCCTGGTAACTGGCCAGGCAGAAGGGCCAGCAGTGAGGCCTACCCATCTGAGCTGAGCTTCAGGCTCTAACACTGCTCATTATCTGCCTTTTAGGGATTTTCAGAACTTCAGTTACTGACAGAGCAGATTTTTGTCTAAATCCTACATCAGGATTATGTATTACTCAAAATTATTGTTTATTCTGTCTCCTTTCTTCTCCAGGCAAAATAAAGCCTACTCCAATCATCATTGGGCTTTCATTGGATCACCTCCAAGCTCCCCAAATCTGCTTTTGTCTGCCTTTGTTTTCAACATAAAGCCTATTATGAGATTATCATATATCAAAACCAGTGAAGGACGAGTTCTGGGATCTTACAAAAATAAGGAGAGTGACTGTATTTAAAGCAGTATAGTACAGGACCTCCAAAGTTTGGCCCTTGTATGGTCATGTGATTGATGGTGTTGTTTTCTTAAAATCCAGATAGAATAGCATAAACTTCACAAGTCACCCACACCCTTTCAAATGCTGGCATCCTAAATTAAAACTCTAAAGCATTTCAATTCATAAAAAGAGAAACAAGTAATAATAAGTAACATTTTATTTTCTGAAAACCAAAACCATATTGATAAAAACATTTTGCTGGAATTTTTTTTCCTTCTGGTAAATCACGAGTTTTTACTTAGAGCACTGAAACTAGAGTCACTGATTTTGACCCCTATCCACACACTTCCCATGTATGCAGGGAGCCTGGCTAAAGAGCATGTTATATCAGAAACATAGATGAACATGTCTGTGTCTTTCCACAATGTAAGAATTTGTTGAACAATAGTACATTGACACGTTATGGGCACAGGTTCTTGGTATTCTGATCTTAATTACTAACTCTTCAGGTCACATACTACACATCACGCCACAGTGTGTGGGGGAGGAGGGGTTATAGACTACCTACAAAGAGGTAAATAGACTTTAGCAGAGTTTAAGAAGTTTCAAAGAAGCCTGACAGAGAGACAAAAGTAGGGATACAAAAAGTCTCAGTGGGGATGAATTCAAAAACCTGCTGTAGGTGTTGGCATAGAGTCAGACTGCAGGGTCCAGCTGGGCTCTAGAAGGATGGAGGCTGCAGAGGAGAAGGGTGGGACTGAGTCCAGGTGAACAAAGGGGTAAAGAGATGAATGACAGGTTCAGACAGATGGATAAGCAGCAATTTGACTAGTCTGTATAATAGTAGGAACCAAGCCAAATTGAAGCCCCTAGGATAACTGGAAGTTTGCAACCTGTTGGCTCCTTGATACACATAATAGGTGGTCATATGAGAGGTCATCCAGGCCATCACTGTTAGAATATTAAGTGATCTCCTTTTTGTGAGCTACTAAAGAGGCATTTTTACTCTTTCCTCAATCTAATGTGCTCAGTAAGTTCTCAGGCTTGGTTTTCCTATATGATTTTAACACACCTATACACTCCTGTAGTCCTAATTTATTTGATAAATTTAAGGGGTGGCACCCTTTCTGCTTTTAGGGAGGTGTTATTTATCAGTCACTCTGTGCTTTGTGGATGGTGCCAGATGGTGCTGCATATAAGTCAACTCAGATGCAGTCATCCTCCATCCTCAAAATGGAGTCAAGTGCTGCTTGTTTTAAAATGAAGTCTCCAGCCACAAGTATTTGGCTAGGTTTACAGTACCAGGTGTGAATTCCCTACTATTTAGCAAGCCTTAAGTCCAATTGTTGGTTACCCCAAGATAAAAGTGCCACTACTGCACTGCACCATCAGGATTATCTTGCAGGGTTGGTCATTGCTGTGGTTCATAGGCTTCATCACGGGGTACAATTGGTTGCTGGTATCCCTTGGTAGCTTGCATAGCACCTTCTGATACTATGAGGGCTAGTCCTGCCAGGAGGCTTCCACACCAGTTCCAGTTTGATTCCTCCAAGTCCTGTATCCTAA
The DNA here is from genome assembly GCF_000622305.1 of Nannospalax galili. Lineage (NCBI taxonomy): Eukaryota > Metazoa > Chordata > Mammalia > Rodentia > Spalacidae > Nannospalax > Nannospalax galili. The sequence goes on along the minus strand of NW_008351958.1, from coordinate 5,209,675 downwards.
GTGTATGGCGTCTTCAGCAATGCGGTTTTAAGTTCCAGGAGGCAACCAAGGGCAATGGTCTTAATCTATATTGTTTTGCAAGTCACTTGGACTCCCTTGACTGGTGACTCAAAGGGCCATTCCCCAGCCTGGCACTGGGGAACCCATTGTTTCACCTCCCTAACTTTGTCTGCAATATCAAGGGAGGGTGGAGAGGAATCTAACAGAGAGCCCTGCCTGGGTTTGGCAGGGTCTCTCTTGATTGGTCCTTATCTCACCTACTTTGCATATACACACCAGCCAATCAGAGCCCACCTAAGCCTATGAGCGCCCATGAATATAACCTCTTTGCTAGTAACCCATTTTCGGGTCCCCTGTCAGAAGCCAAGATCTTACTGTTCTGCTGAATAAGGCTTTCCTTCACCCGCCCTTGACTGTCCATGTACCTCCTTCTCAGTGGCCGCCAGACAAGAACCCAGTAGAGAGAAAGAAAAAAATCTGCTACATTGCCACTTGCTTTTCTACCCCTTGGGTCTCAACAGTTGGGTAATCCATCTGTTTCTTCTTACACTTAATTCTTTGAAAAGCTGTTTTGTAAAAGTCATTTGTCCAAGTAGCCACTGGAGTCCTTCCTTATAAGCAGACTGCATTTCTTAGAAACAGCTTCCTAGACTGAAAGAAAATGAATTTGTATCACAAACCCTGCAAGTCTGGATGAAAACAAAATAAAAGATCAGGCTATTTCTTCAAGTAACAAGGCACTATATATAACTTTCACACATGCACCTTGATAAAACTGCATTAGATGAATCTTTTTGAGGCCAGCCTCTCAGGAGAGAAACTTATTTGATTAACTATGAAAGAATTATTCATTTATTTTAAGTAAATATTCCTATATCAAAATTGTGAAAATGAATGAAAGCTCACCTTCTCCCATTAGAATAACTTGTGTATTTTGTCCAGTGAACTAGTTAGTGAAAACACATGCCAGTGGAATTATGTGCTTTACAGATTTTTGTCTGCCATTTATCATAGCAAACACAGAAATGTGATTTGAATAAAATGAAACAGTTAACACATTCGACACTTTTGTGTCCACAGTGTCCCAGGCATTATTCTATAAGGAAACATGGGAACACAAAATAGGCAAAAATCCCTCTCCATGTGGCACAGGTTTCCCACAATGACTGACAATACATATAAAAAAATAAAGTAAGTGCTGCTTCAGAGTCAGAGAGACCAAATGTTGAAAACAATCAGAGCAGGATAAGGAAGGCTAGAAGGCTGGCAGATGGAGCTATTATTTCAAATTCAGGCCTCATGATGTGTTGTGCCAGTAAGAAGAATAAAGACAGGAACAAATATATAGGTGTTTGGGGAACAGTAGTCAAAGATGAAGGAACAGCTAATGCTAAGGCTCTGAGCTAGAACAAGTCAAGTATGTTCAAGAACCACCATGACTGGAATAAGAAAATTGAAAGTATCAGACAATGAGCTAAAGGAAGACTCCAGAAAAGGATTTATAGGGCAGGTCTTCTTAGACTTTAAGTAAATTGGGAATCACCTGGGAAACTTGTTGATATGCAGATTCTGCCTTAGCAGATCTGGGGTAGGTCTTAAGATTTGGCAAATTATTTATTTATTATTTACTATTTTGTAGGTGTCTGAGTGTTTTGCCTGCATGTATGTAAGTGTACCGTGTATATGAAATGCCCACAGAGACCAGAAGAAGGTGTCAGAGCTCCTAGAACTGGAGTTATGAATGGGTGCTGGAAACCGAACCTGGGCCCTCTGGAAGAACAGCAAGTGCTCTTAACCGCTGAGCCATCTCTCCAACCACAAGATTTGGAATATTTTTTTAACTTAAAAAAAATACTTTATTGATAACTTCATACATGCCTGTAAGGTGTTTTGGTCAAATCAATGCCCACTCCTTCCCCTCCAACACCTCCCATATCTTCCCATCACTTTTTTCTTTTCTCTTTTCTTCTTTCAATTATTTATTTTTATGGGATTTTTGGGTACTCTAACTTCCCCCCTCTGAAGAAGTAACCCTAAAATCTTTTGAGGGTTAGATACAAGCTCCCAAATACTTTTGACATTTTTGGCCTTTGAAATGGAGTATATTGCTAACAGTCCTAAGAACATTTTGACTTTTAGCCAAGAAACTGGCTACTTTTCTTTGGGGTCTTTTTACCCTAACTACCTAGCCAATTCCTACCTCCTATTCTTATCACGCCATCCTCTGAAGGGGTTACCCAAATTGCCATTAGGGATAAGGACACAAACCACTCTGGCTTCTTCCATGCAGAACAGAGACACAGGGTGAGGCAATTGGAGTACCCCTTCAGTGGGCTTATCTAAAAGACTCCCAAATTGCATAACTCTTATCTCTAAGGGGAACAGAAAGTCCTTGAATCATGACTAGGAGATGTGAAGGAAAAGTAAAGGCAAGAGTAATTAGCATTACAAGTTCTAGACAGGGAACTAGAAAAAAGTCAGAACAGGGCGATTTTCAAATGTTCATATGAGAGTCCATTGGAATTTCTTGACAAAGGCTTCCAAAAGCATCTCTCTATGGGTTTCTCCCTCATTATTCTTTTGCCTTCCAAGGCTGGCCTCTAGAGGGATGGATTCAGGATTTACTTTCAGGTATTTTGATAGCTGTTGGAGTGGCTAGAATCATTATCAGTTCCTGCTCAGAGGCTTC
>NW_008351958.1:5156803-5206896 GCF_000622305.1 Nannospalax galili | reverse complement strand
CCCAAGATTTGAAGGCTTACATCTGAGCAGCACTTTCTGGTTAGCAACAAACTCATCAATGAGAAATAATTATCTAAATAACTTTTTCTATAGGCTTAAGCCTAATGTCTGGGAAGTGTAATCCCTTGAACTCTTAAAAAAGTATCTGATGACTTTACTCTTTGTTTATACTTTCCTTTTGGATGTTTAAGACCATACAGACCATACAGTTGGCCCAAATAAATCAATTTATTTTTTACACTTAAGATCTTTTAAGGATCTGTTCCTCAAGGGTCACATGGGCTTGGGAGAAGCTCCTGGCTCCTTTCTTTTACCAGTTCCATCTATGTGAAGATAAGTCAAAGGTCCTGTTCGACCATGTCTGGCTTCACTTGGAAGCATTAATGAGATGTTTCCTCTGAGTTGACCCTTCTCTTTGTAGACTGGACACTGGTTCAAATCCATCTCATGGGGTCTCCATGTCCTCCTGAATATGAGGACAGGGGACTCACCACAGTTACAGGACATTTTGAGAAATGTTCTATAGTCCCCTGGAACTTGGTCAGCCTTAGAGGGCAAGAGGCAAAAACTGTCCTTTAAGTCCCTCTGACCACTTTAGTATAGGCTGTAAATTATGGCGGTTAAACATTCAATAAGGTTAGTTCCACCAGTCTGGTACTTTTAATTATTAATTGGTTTGTAGATAAGGCTTGGGTAAAAAAACAAATATTCTCAGATAAACATAGACTAGATTTATATTTTGTTCCTTAAACTAGTTGACTAAACTATGACCATAGAAATTTTAAGCTTATATGTATATTATTTTTGTTTCATCCTTTATATATAACAAACCTAAAGAGACCTTTATCACTTGCTTAGGCTTTCTCATTTTTTCTATTTTGGAAAATATCTCCATCTCTATATCCTTTTAACATCTTTTATAGTCTCATTTTCTTTTTCTTTTTTTAAAAATAATTATGAGACATAATAGCATTAACAAATAAATTTTTAAATTACATTTTTATGCATTTAGTGTGCATGTGTGCATATGTGCGTGTGTGTGTGTGTGTGTGTGTGTGTGTGTGTTTGTCTATGGGTGAACACATGGCATGTGAAAAATCAGAGGACAACTTGAAGGAGTGAATTCTCTTCTTCCACCATGTGGGTCCCAGGGATTGAATTCAGGTCTTCAGTTTGGGGTCAGTGCCTTTACCCCTGGGGCAATTTTTCCAGTCCTGGAGATTTGGCATTTTTAATAAGTTCCCAAGTGATGCTGTGATACTAACCTTGTCAGTCTCTGGACAATTCTTTGAATATCAGGCACGCAGTTCTGTAAAAGGGACGTTTGTTGTTACTTTGTGAGAAAATGAGCGATCACTAGAAAGGGGCCCATAGAAAGCAGATATGAACTGACCTTATATAATACATAAAACCTAGACTTTGGTACAGGTGACTTTGCATCTACCTGGTGCTGCTTCAGCCAGAAGTTCACAATTGCAAAGGGGGCAGGCTTAGGCTACTCTCTATTTGCAGGCTCCTTCCTGCCCACTGTTCCCTCTGTGTGGCTGGGAAAGGAATATAAGACAAAGGTAGCAGCATAGGAAATGGAAAAGGGGACTTGAGCAGTTGACACTCAACTGTGTTATAGTAGGTGAACCAGGATTTGTGGATTTGCATACTCAAAGTACCCCACAGAGAAACATCAAAGCATGGGCACTCTCCTGTGTCTAGATAGGAAGGAAGAAAACTATCTACTATATGAGTTCTGTCTTCAGCTGGCACCAGGGTTACTCTAGGAGTACTGGATGTTTAGTGCTGTTTCTTTGCACTGAGCTTGTTCTTGAGGAACTATAAAGACCTCTTTCCTGGACACTATTACTCCCTCAATACAGGTTCCTTGACCTGAGTGAATGTCTCTCTGTCTTTTCCCTCCATCTTCTTCCTCAGCTCAGAAGTCTTCTCTGTTCCAGTACTCTGGCCTTTGCATGATGTCATCTGACACTACCACATGATCTTCAGCTCATCAAAGGAAGTAACCATGGCTGCCTTTTCTGAGTGGAGAAGTGCAGCCCACCACATTCCCTCCATAATCCAGGCAGCTAGGCAGTCACAGCATACCCTGGAGATGTCTCATGAGAAGAGAGTCAGATGCCCATGGAGACCTCTAAACAGGGAAACACACAGCCCTCTGAACACTTTCAATGAAATCTTTCTCAATAAAGATATAAAATATACCCACACTGCTCCTCAGCAGACCCCACTACAATTCTCTCCTCAAAAAGCTTTCTGAGCCTCTCCAAGTGAAGGTAGTTATCTGTGGCCTACAAAACCTTTCGAAGGCCCTCTCTTTGTTTATATAGGATTTTGTTGTTTAACGAATGACTTTGTTTAGTATTTTGAGATAATCAGAACTCAAAAGTACTTCCTAATCTTAAAACACTATCATCTTCAGAAGCCAAATTTAATCAGTTATTTATCAAGAATTCTATACTGGTCATATTTATTTGAAAGAATATTCATGCTGTATCATTGCTGGAAAGAACACTGAAAAAGTACATTTAATTTAATTACTACTGAGGACCTAAAACTACTCATTAGTATCTTACCATTGTACTCACTTCTGATGAAATACTGCGGTGTGTTTCACATCAAGACAGAGTTTGTGTGTATCTCGAGTAATATTCTGTTCTTCATGAGAGTGTGTTCCTGTTGGTTTGACACAGTCATGCTGAATGCAGCCTGTCTATACTACTTTATCTTATGAGATTCCATTCTTATTCCAATTTGCTCCTTGAAGCATGCTGAGAAACTTTCTCTTCATTGCACAGCAAATGATCTAAACTTTCATTAGACAAACTTAAACACCTTCACTGAAATGTGACCAGGGATCAGATACTATGAAAATGGAAATACAAAGCTTACTCTATGTATATTTGATAAATAACTAGAAGATCCCCTTCCAGTGAATACATCTGCAGATTCAGTTTGGGGCTAATAAAAATGGAGAAGCAGAGCATCCTGAAATATGAAATAATGAGCAAAGTCCTCAATAAGATAAATACTAGGGAATTTAAGTTATGGCCATTTTGCATGATTTGATGACAGGGATAGAATTCGGAGAAGCCCGGCCACTAATAAAATATTAGTGAACATTTCTCTCTTTGAATGAATGCCTTACTAACTCTAAAGGGCCAATATTTGTGTGTAAAAAGAAGTTCAAGGAAACTGGGAAACAAGTAACATGGGATAAATGCATCAAGGCAGCCAGAATTCTGCTAATCAAATGGGATGTGTTGTGGCATGCTCACCAGCTCATTTGTAATTTTTTTTATTGTTGGAGCAATCAGTCACCCAGAAGCCATCATTCAAATGTGGTCAACAGTCCTGTTCTACCCAGCTACCAACTACTCCACTATATCATTCCTTCTGTCACTCCACCATCATTTTGCACTTGCCTACGGCCAGTTTACACAGAACTCTGGTACCTGGAGATATTTGGATAATCTGCTTAGAATGTGGATAAGTAAGTGACTTCTTTCATTTGTCAGAACTAAGAATGTACATGTGCTACTGTATTCATTACTTCTCTGTTGCTATGATGAGATGCCATGACTCAAAGCATTTTTCTTTTCAAAATATATTTTAATGAATTTTTGTGCATTTCTTGAACTATATCTTAATCATAATTAAACCTCCTTGCCTATATGCACCCCCTCCATAAACACCCCCCCCAGTGATTTCATGAATTCTGTCATACATGTTAAGACTTATAAAGTCAAGTTTGTGTCCCCAGATGGCCCTTGGTGTGAGTTCATTCACTGGAGCCTAATCAAAAGGGAAACAAAAGAATTTTTATCCAAGATAAGCAGGATGAGACAGAATGCAATAAAATCGATTTATTATGAGACACATTAAGATGGCAGCATTTAAATTATCAAACGGAAACCAGCAAACTTTAATATTTCACTTTATGAAAAGGAAAGTATTTCAGTACAGTAAAACCAGGGCTTGCACATTCCAAGTCTGTGCTGGTGGCTGACCAGACTGAAAGCTCATATAAAATGTACTGCTAAATGTCTCTCCGTAGAGACCAAAACTTTTTAGTCTAGCTAATCCACAAATTCAGACTTCACCAGTACTCATCAGAGTGGCTGGAATTAAAACAACTGGGCAATACAAACTTGATGAGAACATCTAATTTGGTTTGTGTTTTGCTGCTGGGGTATGAAACTATGAGCCCATGTGGGACAGCAATTCAGCAACATTGCAACACCATTCCTTACCCACCTATCTTACAGAGCAGAAGTACCACACCTAGTCTTCTACTCCAAAGAGACTAAAACAAAATTCCGAAGTCCATGGTGGCAATATTCAAAACACTTCAAAATTGATTATTAAAATACGAAATACCCCTAAATTGATGGTGATTTGTATATACTATACTACGAGAATATTGTTCCCCAATAAAATCATAGTGATACACACAACAACATAAATGAGTACTACATTTGACAAATACAAAGACTGCAGTATAATATCATTCATAGAATTTTGAAGCAGACAGTCTATTGTGAGGATGAGTTGTTAACCTGAAAGTGGTGAGGAAATAATCTGGGTTTTCTGTATCTTGATTGTGGTGGTGGTTATACAACTATATGGTTTCAAAATTATGCCAGCCTACATCTACAATTAGTAAATCTTACTGTGTTAAAGCTATATTTGAGTAATCTGAAGAGAAACTTCACAACTCTAATCAAATATAAAATGATTCTATTTACAAAATTCAGATTTTAACATAAATAAAATTAATTACATTTTATTAATTCATACCAACACATTAAATATTTCCAAATAGCTACAATTACTAAGTGTACATTTAACAGAGTGAGAAAAGTAAGAATCATGAAAATGCTGCTGAGTCTCTGGCATTATGTAGAAGTAGAAGTCTCTGAAAAAAAAAAATGTGATGTACTGGATAGACATACTAGAACCCAACAACTACCTGAATATAAAAGTTACTCCTTTTAAAATATTTTATTTATTATTACTTTATGTGTATGAGTGTATTGCCTACATGTATATAAGTGCACCCATGTCATGCAATGCCCACAGAGGTCAGAAGAGGGCATTGGATTCCCCTGGGCCTGGAGTTATGGACAGTGTTAGCCACCACATGTGTGCTGGGAACCAAACCCAGGTCCTCAGCAAGAACAGCCAGTGCTCTTAACAATTAAGTCATCTCTCCAGCCTGAAGTTACTCTTTTGTGATGTAAAAATATAAACTACCTTAAACTCTCCATCTTCATGTCCCAAACCACCATAAGAACTTACCTAATGTTGACAGCTTCATTGTGATACTGATTAGGTAACAGTGGAGGGTTTTCACTTGTACTCTGTGTTTAAATTATACTCCGTAAAAAAAGAGTTTAAATTTATAATAAAATGAAAACATTTTGAGAACCAAATACATAAAATCAAAGCATGACTGATCCAGTCAGAGCATATAAGAATAATCTTATATATTTATGTATGTGTTCATATTCACATTCATCTGGGAAGCTACGATCAACAGCTTTTCTCAGGAAGTTTGTACCCTTAGATTTTATTTTTCTTTAACCCATCTTTATTCTATCCTTTGGTCCCACTACCAAAATCATAGCTCTATTTTTTAAAAATGTTTCTTGTTAACACTAAATCATAAATAGAAATATAATTTCACACTAAGGAAGTGACAAGAAAAAAAGAAATGTATCCAAGGTGTCATTTCCATAAAATATTCCAGGTCACATACTCAGAGCTCCCTAAAATGTTTCAAGAACTCTGCATCAAGTCTCAGAAAATGCACAAGGTTTTTCTTTTCCTTCTGTGATTTCTTAAAAATCAGTATCAATCACATTGTTAACATAGTCATTCAAATTAGCCCAAACTAAGACAAATCACAAACATAATTCTCCTTTGCCTCCTACTCTGGTTTTATTTTGATTTTTTTCCCTCTGGTCTCCTGTTTCCTACTCTCACTCAGGTAATCCCCATCTGGTCTCTGTCAGGTAGTTCCAGGAATGCAGACTTTCCTAACATAGTGGCTTTTCTTTCTTTCCTAAGAGGCTAAGAATGTTAAATAGTCATGAATAATAGGCTTTAGAAAGAAAGACACCATCAAAATTTCATGTTAGTGCAGAGTACTTTCCTGCTATTATTCCTTCTAAACATAGAGATAGAATTTATTAGACACAGAGATAGTTCAAAAGTTAGCATTAAAGAAGTCCTCAGTTTCTCCAATCCAATGAAATAATAATGTGAAAATGAACAAATATTAACCCAAATGCTAGTCCTAACAGGGCTGTATGCTCTCCAATTTCAGATTCCCACTTCTAAATAATATGTTCTTAGAAGGAAGTCCCTATCAATTTATCAGCATGTGAGACTGGAAGACTCACAAAGGAAGTTGGTATATTCCAGAAATATGCAGCCTGATTTTCCATTTTGCAATCTTTTAATATCAAGACAAATCTAATTAGAAGCGACTTACATTTGTGTGATATTGTAGAGTTTCCAATATAGTGTTCATTTGCGCCTCAGGCTACCTGGCAAATAGGAGAGCTGTATTGGCACCTCCATTTAATAAGTAACTGAGATGCAGAGTTGTTGTGACCTTAGTGTTAATTGCCTGCTTGACAGAATCTATAATCTTCTGGGAGGTGGGCCTCCTTAGGACACGCCCGTGGGGGATTGTCCTGGTTATGCTGATTGATATGAGAAGACCTACCCACTGTGGGTAGTGCTGATACCTGACTAGGATCCCAGACTGAACGAATAGAGAAGTGGAGCTGAGCAGCACAAAGGTATTCATTGCTCTTTTCTCCTGACTGTAGATCTAATATGATGAGTTACTTCAAGCTCCTGCTGCCTTGACTTTCCCACCATGATGGGCTATACTTTAAAATATAAGCTCCCTTAAGTTGCTTTGGTCAGAGTATTTTTTCATAGCACTAGGTAAAGAAACTAAGACGATGTTAAGTAACTAAATCAGAGTTATCTGTCTGAAAGAACAGATAGAATTCCTGGGTCTCATGGTCCTCTAGCCCTAAAATCTCCCATAACCACTATATCACCTCTTAGCTAAACAACAGTGTGTACATGTCTATATGTGTAAAAGGCATAGACAAAGCTAATATAAGCACTATAACTTAAAACTAACAGCTTCTTTTAAGTTCCATTTAAGAAAGAGTTTGAGGCACCTTCTAGATACAGATAAATAAAACATCTGGGTACCAGTCCCATAGCATGCAGGATTCTGAGGAGGATGAAGTTGATTTCTATTATTTCATTATGAGCAATAATATCTCAATCTTGAGCATCCACACGGATGGATGCTCAGTAGACTACAGAACATCTTTAAAAAAGATTCTACCACAGGTAACTCAAATTGTTATACCCTAAACCAAACTTACCATGCCCTCACTTTCAACATTCTGTTTGTTCTCTGTAATTAGTTCCACTATCTACTTAGTTACCCAAATCAGAAAATCAACATCATTCCCATCAATACTGTCTCTGGCAGAGTTAACAGTCAATCAAACACCAGTGTAGACTGTGGCTGACATCACTTAGAGCTCACTTTTTGGTCAGCTTTAGGTCACCATCACCTCCTTATCCATTCACTTACATTGTCGTCAAAGAAGTCTTGAAAACACTTGAACGTGAACACCTTTGTTCCTCCAGAAAGTCTTTCCTGGACTTCCATGTTTTAATAAGTCACCTTCTTCTTGCACCTTGTCATTCTCTATACTTTCCCTTCATGTTGCTAACTACATTTTATTTTATGAACTGTTCTGCTGTTTGAATCCCCATTAGACTGTGAGCTGCAGAAGGACAAAGGCTCTGCCACCCTTAGTGACTTTTCTGTTGTAGTGATTTGTACGAAACTTCCCAAATAATGTGTGCATTAAAAATTAAAATGAACAAATACATAGATGATTTTTCAAGAGAAGCCATTGATTAGCGTGTTAGTTACTTTTTTCACTGCTGTGATAAAATACCTGGCAAAAGTTTCTTAATTGGGAGAGTACAATCCATTATGACTGGGAAGTCACACAGAAGTTTGAGGCACATCGCATCCCATCCACAGTCAGCAAGCAGAGAGAGAAACAAATGCTGGTGCTCAACTCATTTTCCCCTTTTTACTCACTACAGGACCCCATTCCATGGAAGGGTGCTACCCACAGGTAGGTGGGGTCTTTCAAACCTAGACACTCTCTCCCAGACATGGCTAGAGATTTGTTTTCTAGGTGTTTCTAGATTCTGTCAAGTTGGCAATCAGTATTAACCATCATAATGAATAAACAGGTCAGGAAACAGTAGGAGAAGGATCTATTCCACAAGCACTAAAGATTCAGAGTAATAAAGGATAGGATTTAAAAAAACAAACAAACAAACAAACAAACACAGAATGGAGAGATGCCTCAGCAATTAAAAGCACGGGCTGCTCTTGCAGAAGACCTGGGTTTGGTTCTCAGCACCCATAGGGCAGCTAACAATTGTCTGTAACTCCAGTTCCAAGGAATCTGATGCCCTCTTCTGACCTCCATGGACATTGCATGACACAGTGCACTTTATTATTAAAAATATTAAAGTATTTTAAAAGAAAAAAAACAGGTGAAGAAAACAAATTGTTCAATGGCTCTGTTTGGGATCACAGAGAGAAAGTTGCTCTCATATCAGGGAGTGGCAATGGGTCAGATCAATGTAACATAGCCTAGTTGCTTGGAACAGCTCTGCTACCAGTAAGCCTATTTAGTCTTTAAGTGGCAAGCTTGTCATCTCTGCTCTGGCTCACAAATGTCAGCATCTCCCAGTGACAATCCACTATGCTCCAGATGAGACTGAGCCTCATTAAAAGGATTTAATCTTCTATGAACTCAATGGAATTTCCTTTTGGAATTCATTTTCTTCTTTTTAATATTTCTCCCCAGCTTTGGAAAGGATATGACCATTCTTTGATAGCTTGAATAGGAATTCATCTACAATTTTCATGCCATGGAATGTTTCTTCTTCACTTACCTAATCGATTCAAAACTCTGCTGAAAATGTACATCTTGACACTAGCCAGGAAACAGTTGTGTTCAAACAAATCAATTCTAATTTGTCTTTCTATGTGAAAAGCATCCAAAATGAAGGTTTCAGGGTTAGTGACAAGCAGGTTTTTGTTTGTTTGTTCTTTTACCAGAAAATTTATGCTGCAACAAAGGAAAAAACATCTACTCTCCTTAGCTCAAGAATCAAAACTGCAGCGGGACAGTAGTAGAGAGAGAAGAGACCAGGAAGGAACACTGTCATATTGTGACTTGTGTGGCCACTTACACCGGTAAGGACTTCATTGACTAGACAATATATAATTATAAAAAAATTTATGTAGGAAAATGACAAAGGAGATGAATCTGACTTTGGGAAGGATGGGAACTTTAAGGACACTAAAATGAGAATAACGCTTACCATTATGCAATTTCCTGAGTAATTTGTTTCTAGGATAAAAAATTTTCTAATGAAAATGTTTTCCTTCTAAAAGAACTTAAGAGGATTTGTGAGGGGGCGGTTCTTTATTTCTTTTGTTGTTTTTGAGTACAACAGGCCATTTAAATGATACATGAAACGAGATTGGTTAAGTCCATTTTCCTAAACAGTACCATCAATTACTTAATAATATGAGAGAAGGGACAAGAGTTTAAGAGCTATCATGACAACAGCAATACTGTCACCTAGATCTACTGTTTTAAAAAGCCTCCTAGGTTTCCCAATAATTTTCTTCTTCAAGGTCTCTGTATCTTAGTTCATATTAGGTTTACTGAGATCAAATTAAATATTTAGAGATGTTTAAAATAGTTTGGCATTTTTCTTGAGTTGGTAAAGAGAGCATTTTAGGATTAGAGTTATTCAGTAAAATCAGGTTTAGTTGAAAGGCTGAAAGGCCAGACCTATGAAAGGGAAAAACTACCACACAACTCAGTGAAACACTGGTCAATAAAGCTCATATATGATCTTACCCATCTTTATTTCATTTTACCTCCTGGAATCTGTCCTTTAAAGTGATTTCTAAATCTTTAAAGGAATACTTCTCTTTCGTTGTACTGAGGTTCAAATTGCTAGATTCATGTGCACCGATCCAAGAAACTACCTTTACTATCATCCTTAGAGAAGAATTATGAGACTCTGGAACAGTTGTCCAAGGCAGAGATCACAGTAAAGAGCATTTCTGGAAATACCAGAGGACAGCCAGGCTAGGGGTGACAACTGACTACCTGGGGGTGTTTCACCGAAGCACTGTCAAGACAGAAAGCTAGAATGTCGCCAGAGAGGAAACAGACAGGGAGCTAGGGACATGAAAGATAATCCATCTGAATATACATTTTCACTGTCAGAGGTATGAACATAGAAAGGGAAAGGTGACCCGTGACTCATAGGAATCTGCTCAAGCATCTTCAAAACATGCCACTTGACTTGTAAAAACTTACAGTGCCGAAGGCCAAAACTTAAAATCACATTTAGAATCTGCAGCACAAACGCTGCCCACACTGAGTGTTCTAGTTCGCTTCTCCGCTGCTGTGATAAACACCATGGCCAAAAGCAACTATAGGAAGAAATGATTTATTTGACTTACAGGCTACATTCCATCATGTAGGGAAGCCAAGGCCAGAACTCAAAGCAGGAACCTGGAGACAGGACCTGAAGCAGAGACTGTGAAGGAACACAGCTTACTGGCTTGCTCCCCTGTCTTGCTCAGCTACTTTTTTTATACAGTCCAAGCCCAACTGCCCAGGGATGGCACTGTCCATAGTGGGCTTGGTCCTACATCAATTAACAATTAAGAAAATTCTTCATAGACGTGTCCACAGGTCAGCCTGATGGAGGATGTTCCTCAGTTGAGGTTCATTCTTCTCAGGTGACTCTAATTTGTATCAAGTTGACATAAACTAGCTATTACACTGGGCATACCATGAAACAAAAGGAGAAGGTGATGAAATCAATAATGTTAGGTATGGACAGAAGCCCCAGCCTGCTTAATCAGTACCAATTCAATGAGATTAACAGAATGTGAATTTTTCTCAGGTCTGTTATCTGGCTAAGGTAAACAAATTCAGATAGGTTTGAAATGCCAGTCAGTTTATTGTTGGTTGTGATGTCTGCTGAACCCTGCTGTTTTTATTTAATTGCAATTTATTAATGGCTAGCAAATGGATAAAATATTCACTATATGTTCTTTAATTTCATTTTAACATTTAAATCATTAACAGTAATCTTAAACATACTTCTATATTTATAACAGGTGACAGTGTCTCCATCTTAGTTTGAAATTTTCTTTTTTTGAAAAAAATATTTTATTATTTTTATTTTATGTGTATGTGTGTATTGCCTGCATGTAAGTACACCCATGTCATGCAATGCCCGTGGAGGACAGATGAGGCCATCAGATCCCCTGGAACCGGAGGGAGTTACAGTTGTTAGCTGCCATGTGGGTGCTGGGATTCAAACCCAGGTTTTCTGCAAGAACAACCAATGTTCTTAACTGCTGAACCATCTCTCCAGCCCCCTGAAATTTTCTATTTGGTCAACTCTTCTCTTCAGACCAACAACAATACCTATCAATTGGGTGGCATTCAATAAATATTTGTTCAATTAAATGCTTGATCCAGTATATGTTTCAATAGATTAATTACATAGATGTCAAGCTTCCCAGAACCTTACCAAAGTGTTGAGAACTTAAAGATTTCAGCACCATTCCATCTTCTAGAAGGAGCCTAATCCTGGGAAACCCCACACATGAACCACTGTGACCTAAACTTAGCATAATATATTCAAATTGGGGAGTCAGGAAAAATGATGTTCAAAACTCAACTTCAATTTACCAATTTGTGATCTTGAATAAATTTTATCAATTTCAATGTCTTCATATTTAAAATGCAGATAAAGAAATCTTTCTTGCATTATAAATGGGAAGGTTAAATAATATATCAAGAAAATTCTCAACATTTATTACAACACTGGTAACCCACACCACCATGCTTGCTCACTGCCCAGCCCCAGTTCTGCCTCACAAGCACCACTCAACTTCCCCATTCCAAGCATCTCCACCTGGCTTTTGACCTCCTTCTTTTAGAACTTCCACTGAGTAAATGTATCAGGTCAGTGAATACACACAAGAAACACCTGTTTTCACTTTAAAAACATCATTAGTGTACTTTTCATTAAAAAATATTTTAGACAGTTGGATGCAATCTACAAGTTTCTTTGTCTTCTATTGTGCTCAGTTTTGAAAGAGGTGAGAAAAAATACGTTCATTTACATTAATACAAAATTATTTGCAGACCAATGTTGGCCTATATCATCTTGTCTTTTGCTCACCAAACAAAATATGAAATCCTTCTTAAATTTTCATAAACAAATTTTATAGTGAAAAGAATAACTGAACCCTGATCTGTCCATTACAGAGGCAGGAAACACTCAAGAAGCAAAAGCACAAATAGTTCACCAGAGAGAAAATCATGAAGATAGTAAGATAAAAATTGGATTCTTCTACCACTAGGGCAATAAAACAAGAGAAGGAAAGAAAGGGTTATTAATTGGAAAAGAAGAGGTCAAATTATCCCAGATAATCAATGATATGCAAACCGCTAAGGAAGAAAAAACAATCATTGGTCCTACCTAGTTGTAAAGGCTAATAACCATAATGACCTTTATTGGTGCAGTAGTGACACTTTTATCTTGGGGGTAATCAACAACTGTCTAATTGGATTTAAGGCTCATTCAATGGTAGGGATCTCATGTGTGATACTGTAAACATAGCTAAATATACATGGCTGGAGAGGTCATAGAGCCTAGAGAAAAACCTATGTCTATCATATGTAATTTCTTGCTGTATGCTAAATATGTATCCTTATATTTACAGACAAGGGTTCTTGTCACCACTCATCAAAGAAGTTTCTTTACGCAACAGATGGAGACTATTACAGAGTTCCACAACTGGTCAAATGCATAGAATAAGTGACTGTGAGATGCCCAGGCCTAAGTAACACATCTATAATAGATCTCTACACCCAGGACTCAGGGAACATAGCAGAACAGGAGGAACAGAGAATAATGCATTTCCCAACTCTCACCGTGAACTGTTCTCATGCAACAGATGTTGATTACCACAGAAAGCCACAATTTGCCAAAATGTAGAGAATAAGAAACTGCAGAGTGTGTCCCTGGATAAGAATCCTATATTAAACTTCTGCTACCTAGGTCTCAGAGACCATTGTGGAAGAGAGGAATGAAGGAATGAGCCAGGGGTGGTAGATGACCACAAGGAAACAGAATTTTCCAGGCAGCTGGGAACTTGCTCATATGAACTTATAGCAATAGTGACAGCATGCACAAGATCGATGTAAACTCAAACCAAACAAATACCCAGCACAGAAGTGGAGAAATGGGTAAGAAGCCCCAATCTGAGCTAAGGAACTACTGGCAATTGTTGACTGCTGGGTGAGGAAGAGTTGGCCTTCTTCAAGGGAGTGACCCAAGGTAGGCTGACCAGGATCCAGTAAATGCACTTATACTGAGGAAAATTTAGAGACACAAACTTGACTGGATCATCTTTAATATATATGACAAAATGCATGAAATCTGATGGGGGGGCTACAGAAGGGTACAGAGAGTGAAGGTAGTCTAAATATGAGCAAGATGTATTATATGAAGTACACAAAAAGTCAATATAATTCATTTTTAAATGAGTTTCTTTTATCTTAAACAAATGGAGCAGTTACTGGACATTTTCATTCAGAGTGACCAGCCACATAGTGACGTCTTGAAAATGGCTTTGCTTTTATTGCCTTAACAGATTCTTCTGACAGCTTGAATTTACCAGATAATTATGTAACTCATTACATCTTTTTGGCTGTATGAACATGGCCATAAATGCACCCAGGATCAGTGTGAAGGATTTTTAGGACTGACTAAAGAAAATAAAATCTGTAAAGAACCAGCATTTGGAATACAGTTCTTTCATATGACAAGATAATAGGAAAGTTGTTTTTATTTTTAATAATTCATGAGTGTAAATGTACTAGCAATTTTTTACACAGAGTATCATCATTAAAAACATAACTTTATAATTATCACACTCACCCTTTGCATCTTGTTTATACTTAACACTATTAAGGAGGACCCATTTTAGTGCTGTTGGCCACTAAGAAGTCCATGACCTAAGCAAAATTACAATTCACTCCAAGAACAAGATGGCTCAGCTCTCAGTCTTTGGCAAAAACCAGGATTTTAATGACCTTAAGCAAGCAGGGCAGCAGTCACATTGCCTGAGAACTCCAGAGCTTTTGTACAGTTTATTCTTGTTGAAATAAGCTAAAGCAAAAGCTTTGGCAGCAATCTGAACACAGGGGCAAAGGGTTTCAAGTGGCTATTTTTCTACATGTAACTCTTTATGGCAGGGTTTTAAAGTAGGGTGTTTATAGAAAGCTTTGCCTGGGATGAAGTCAGATCTCGTTCCTTGGATATAGTACAAAGAAAGGAGTCCTCAGCTGGTGTTTTTCCCCCTAATCTGTCCTTATAAGAACATGAAGAGCAAGTGAATGCATGGTGGGGGTAGGGTAGATCCATCTGTCTTTGGTGGTTGCTTTAAGATATTGTAAGTGAGGCCAGGGAAAAATAACATTGTGATCTATCCCTTTCCTTCCTTAAGAGAGGATCTGTATTTGCTAGTTTTTCTCACTGTTGTGACAAAATGCCTGGCAGAAGTATTTTAAAAGAAGAAGGATTTATTCTGACTCTCAAATGAAGAGAGAATACAGTCTTTGTGGCGGAAAAGGCACAGTGGTGGGAGTGTGAAGTGGATGGTCACAGTTGTGTTTACAACCAAGGTACAGAAGAGATGAATACAGGTGTGGTGCTCTCCTCTTTTCCTTTGTATTCAGTTCAGGTCCCCAGCCCATGTGATAGTCACAAACATTCAAGGTAGGTTTTTCCTCCTCAGTTAAACCTCTCTAGAACAACTCTTAAAAACTCTCCTAAAGGAGTGTCTCCAAAGCAGTTCCAAATCCAGTCAAAGTGAAAATCAGCGATCGTAGTGTCCAATGTTCAAATAGTAATGATTGACTGAGGCATTCTGGATTTCCAATCTATGAATTAATAAACAAAAGACTGTAATTGTGAGATCAATTTTAGCACTCTAAAGTCATTAAAGCAGCTGCTGGCAGCACTCAAAACCACAATAGACTGAGGTAAGCAAATTCACATAAACCCTGCCATGGCCCAAATACCTCACACTCAGCTCAAAATTACAGTAGTGAGAGAATACTAGCACTTAACAATTCACAATCCCATCCCTTCTGCAGATTAGCATAACACATACACGGATTCAGATTAGCTCCTTAACTTTTCAATGGGAAGCTTGCAAAATATATTTACTTTAAGTGTAAAAATAGTAATTGAGTCACAACTGATTCTAGAATTCATCAAAAATATTGAAATTTCTAAGAGAAACATCATTGAAATAATTTTTTCAACATAGAAAAATCGAGATTTGAAAGAAAACATGCAGCAACATATCAATGTTTCCTACGTATCATAAGCTTAATATTGATAATGAAGCAATTAACAAAAGTAAGTACAATTAACCCCTTTCCAGAAACTTAGATTGTATCAACCAGATAACTGTTCTTAAATCTTGGAGAAATCAACAAAAACTCCATGGCTACTTGTGCAATGATCATTTGAACTAACATCCTCCCCTTCAAGTCAGAATTTCTGATATCAAGGAACTTTCCCATTTATTAAGATATGTGTGTATACCCATGCTTATATATACAGAAAGAATATATAAACACAGATTAGCTCATATGCATATCATATAAGTTTCTATCACTTGGAGACATAGACAGAAGTAGGTATAGATAGAAATAGACTACAGACATAGATATAGTTAGATATGGATATATCTCCAAATGATAGAAATGATTCGTAGGCTGTTAGTATTACAAAGGCCACATGAGATTTGTACAAAAATGAGACTGTAACTCCAACAGGAAAGATTAAAAAAAATGTAGTGAAACAGATTCTACCTTAACTTTGTCTTTAAAAATTTATGAAATTCTGAAGTTTGCTTTCTCCTTGGGCTGGAAGGTGGAAGATATAAGCTACCTAACACTGGCCAAGGCCATCCAGTATTAATGTTGCCCCCAGGAGTGCAGCAACTTTCCACGTGAGCATCTCAGGCCACTGAGGTCTTCTGACCCTGACAACTACTTTTCCCCCTGAAACTGTCTTCTAACATCTCCCTACTAAAACTACTGTGTAGAGTCTTGTTTCTTCCGTAGCACTGCTTCCAACCCTTGTAACTTCCCACTCTACATAATCTCCCAAAGCAATCCCATCAGTTTCCATGACTTTCAAGTGCATTCATATGCTTTTGATTTTCATACTTATGACTCCATGCTAGACAGCCCCACTGAGCTATAACATGCATCTCTTCTACTCTGCATCTTCCCAAAGCATATCAAGCTTATGCCCAAATACAAAGTTGTTCTCTCAACTGTGTTTCTCCAGTGTTGCTCATTTTAATGCATAATATCGACCCCAGCCTGAAATTGTGGTGTCATCATTGACCTTTTTGTTTTGTTTTGTTTTGATTTCCTTTCCTTTCCTTTTCTTTGCTTCGGTTTGGCCACAGGTTGTCACAGTGTAGCCCAATCTTGTCTATGTGCTCTCTATATAGTCTGAGTTGGCACTGAATTAATGCCAATCTTCCTGCCTTAGCCTCTGCCGGTCTAGGATTTCAAGTGCAAGATCCCATTCCCAGGTTATCAATTGACTTCTTTTTTGTTGTTTGTTTGTTGGT
This sequence comes from Nannospalax galili, assembly GCF_000622305.1. NCBI lineage: Eukaryota > Metazoa > Chordata > Mammalia > Rodentia > Spalacidae > Nannospalax > Nannospalax galili. The sequence goes on along the minus strand of NW_008351958.1, from coordinate 5,190,035 downwards.
TGGTTGGTTGGTTGGTTGGTTGGTTGGTTTTAAAACAAGGTCTTCCTGCCCCAACTGACCTGGAACTCATTAGACCAAGCTGACCTTGAACTCACAGAGATTCACCTGCCTCTGCCTCCCAAGTGCTGGCATCATTGACTTCCTCGTCTCTTGCATTCATGGTCTGCCTCACACAAAGATAGCTCCTCAATTGTGAGGTTGGTAGCTTCTCTCCACTTGTTTCTGCCATTCTCATCCCATGCCTGTCATTTTGCCTGATCAACTGGAAGGGAGCACTCTGCTTTAGTACCATGTCTTTCAAGTCATCCTCTATCTACTGGCAGCATGATAAGTAAAGTTGTGCACATCGTTTTCCTGTGCAACACTCTTCGGTGGTTCTTCTGTTTCGCTTTGCATCTGTATGTTGGTTTGCACAATGAGCAAAGCCTTCTGTGATGGGCCCATGCCTAAACACTCATTGCTCACTAGTATGCCTTTTGTGTTCTAAAGCTAAGCAATATCAAATTCTAACAGTGGTGTGAAGGTACTATTCTTTCCCAAAACTTGTTATATTTTGCTTTGTATATGCTATTCTGTCTCCATTACCACTGACCACCACACACACTCTGGTTAGCACCTTCTATTTCTCTGGGTCTGCACTCCAACACCACATTTCAAGAATGTCTGTGCTTAATCCACAATAAGATTCCTGTAATTTTATGCTCTTTCATCACAATTTATTGCATTTCCTTGTAAAAATGTGTCAACTCCAAGAGATTATAAAATTATTTCTAGTTCCCCACTTTGTTCAAAACTGTATCCTCAGAGCCAAGCACATATTCCAATAAGTATTTCCTGCCTTTATTTTGTAATGAATAAAGATAAATATTATAGATAGATCATAAGTAGAGAACTAGGTGGGGGGGGGCACAGCAAAAAATAAAACAAGTAAGTTGAGTTCAGTCATAAAAGACATGAGTCTGTACTTAAAGACGTAGACTTCATCTACTGCAAGGGGACCTATTCACAAGCAGCTAGACCCTATGAAGGCAGGAGAAATTCAAAGCAGCAGCCTAGAAAGGCCTCAGAAAGCTTACGTATGTCTTTCAGTGATACACATAAGTTTTTCAAAGCTGTGCTATTTATATTTCCTTTAAAGACTCCAAGTTATAAAGTTAAAACATGGCTTCAGTACAAAAATTCACTGTTAAACTCGACTGTGTTTTTTTTTAAGGATAAACTTGATTTGTGAGCAAGAAAAATGTCAGTTTTTAACTACAAACATTGGTATATGTGTTATTGTTATTTTTATTGTCTCCATTTCCCATGAATTTCTGATGTACTTACATATGTGTAGTGGCAGATCTGAACTAATTAAGCTTATTTTTTCTCTTTCCCATCCTATCTCCAAACTAGTTTCAGTATGCACCCTATATCCAGCCCATGGAGTTCCATGAATACTCACATGTATCTTTTTGGTGCCTGGAATATCTTATACATGTTAAACACCTTCATATCTTCTCGCACCCAGTCTAATTTAAAGTCTTCCTGACTGTGGAGTTTTTCTGACTTCACTAATACTCTCCACAAATGAATTCCTTCTCTCTCTCTCTCCCCTCAATGAAATATATGTATGGTTCTATGCAGAATGCCTTGTATTTGTTTATAAATTAATGTACGTAGTGCCTCCATGATCTTGAAAGTTACTTCGGTAAAGAGCATCCCACAAAGCCTTACTCAAAGTGTGGGTCCACTATCAGTATTTTTCAATTATTGTTAGAAATGGAGATATTTAGGCTCCCAACTGAGACCTTAGAATCTACATCACAGTATACTCCAGTTTATTTTTTAATCACAGTAGAATTTAAAGTGTGATACCAGAGTAGTTAACACAAGAAACCTTTAAGAATGTTTTGAGAAGGCATCAGGGGTGGATGGATGGAAAAGGCACAGCAAATCCTAAGAGGCATTCAATGTACTGCTATCATTATTAGAAGTGTGGTCTGGAAATTTATCTCAGGGTACCCAGTAAGTAAGCTGGGCAATGTATTAAATTTATGGACCATCAAACATCACTAAGAGCTATAAAATAATGAAAGACACTGACACATACTTGGAGTTTTGGGCAGAAAAATTATAAAGTATTCTGAAAATTGAAAATCTTTTTAAAAATCTCCATAACTTGACATATTTTAGAGTAAAACTATTTCACTATATTCAAATATTTGTTTTCATTCCCACATAGTTTCTTCTCCTGCTCTTTCCTACATAAATTTATATATGAAACTTAGCTAATTCTGTCAGCTGGTAAAACTTCTTCAAAGAAAAATGCAAAAGTATCCTCAATTTAAGGAAAAGAATTTGCAGGACTGGGGGCTTATTGGAGCACCACACAGTCAACTACACACTCAGAGCTGTAACTCCAGCAAGACTTGGAGGAAGGTAAGGACTCCAGAGAGGTAATAGATGTCTGCAGGTCAGTTTCTGAACCATCTACACTCTTCCTCTAGGAGAAATAAAATGGAAGTATTCTGATTCCCTTCAGATACCAAGGCCAAGAGCATCTTAATGAATTCCAAAATGGTGTCTCACCCCATGTGGAAATCAAAAAGCTCTGAAGGAGAGGCAACTGAGGACATCTCAGAGGACAAGATACGAACAAGCAGAGGGACCTGACACAGAGATAAGGAAAGAACTGATGGCTTTGTTTGCTCTTTCTGTGAAAGTTTAATTCCCACATTTCCATTACTTAATGTGTCATTATTTTTACTTTTCATCAATTGGCAAACCAAAAACATTCCACCATTTATTTTAAAATTTGTACTCATCACACAATACATCAGATTTTTATATTGTCTCAAAGAAAACTTCTCAAAAGAAACAAATCTAAAACTTTACTAGAAATTTCCCTAGAGAAATTGATCTTAAAATCCTTAAACATCAATATTTGCTCCTGATTAAGGTTTAATTTCAGAGGTTAGGATGACAGAGAATGACAAAAGTCAGCTAAATATTCCAACCACAAATTAAGTGTCGACATCAGACAGTAACACTCTTCATCGCCTATTTAAAAAGGTCAGACTCCCAAGCCTGGCATGTGAGGGTCTTCTTCAATGTGGCCCTAGTTTAATTTTCCTATCTTATTCCGCCAGTCCCTGTGCTACTGCCAAGATGAATAGACTGTGTTCTGTTCATGTCCTTCAATTTATTGCTTTGTCACCTTACCTCTCCTTTTACTTAAAACTTTTTCTTCCAGTATCTGTGGGTGTAAAACCTATCCAGTGATTAAGAGCCAGTGTAAATGACACTTCCAATGGACTTGCAAAGATCCCAAGAGCTGTCAGCTACTCTCCAAATAGCTCACAGAGACCATATGGTTTCACCTCATTTATTTACATAAATATTGAGCATGATTCTTAGACTAAAATCTTCTTGATAATGGAAAATTATCCTTATTCGTGTTTTTCATGCCTCATTCCAAAATGGTGTCTGTATATAAAGATCATGTCTGTGTAGTGTTTTGTGCATAGTAGATTCCCATAAGTGTTTCATCATTCATTATGGGATTATTCTAGTATTTGTTCAAATGTTAAGACAACTGAATCCTTTTGTGCATCCATCTCCTTTGTTCTTATGTTTTTTTATTTTTTAACTCCTAAATTGTTCTAATAACTTCTCTAATAACTAGTAACTAACAAATTATAATTGTCATTTGTCTCCATATTCATGGATTTCTTAGATTGAAAACTAAAGGAACGTATAGCACAATTTCCTTCCTTTAAATAAAATGAGATAATATTCTTGGCCTAATGCCAATGCCTGAAACTTCATAGGCATTTAGATATTTGATGAATGAATAAGACAACTGAGTAATCAGTCACCCTCTCAAAACACCAATAAATACTGGGGCTGGAGAGATGGCTCAGCAGTTAAGAGTACTGGCTGCTCTCGTAGAAGACCAGGGTTCAATTCCCAGCACACACAAGGTAGCTAACAACCATCCATAACTCCAGTCCCAGGGGATCTGATACCCTCTTCTGATCTCCATGGGCATTGCCCGACATGGATACACAACCTACCTGATGCAGGCATTACATTCATACACATAAAATAATAATTAAAAATAAATAAATATGACCTAACATTATTACCATAGAATTATGGAAACACTCTGATTTTGTAGGCCATCTCTGTCTTGTGCCAGCATTGAAATAGCTAGTATCTCCTGATGGTGCCAAGTGGGCTTAGAGAGTAGACATAAACAATGGTGTAGATACATAATGTTGTTTCCTTAAAATCATATCTGTATTCACTCACAGTGATATAAATTTGACTACAGTGACCATCCAAGTACCCAGAAGACTTATCCCAAGATTAAGTATGAATAAATATTGTAATAATTGCCACAATGTTTGAAAATATTAGGACTCCAGAAACTTTTGTAGGTAAAAATTTATTATTTTTGGACCAGTGATATGTCTCTGTGGTAGAGTGCTTGCCTAGCATGTGTGAGACCTTGGTTTGGATCCTTAGCACCAGAAAGAGAAGGAGGAGGAGGGGGAGGAAGAAGAGGAGAAGGAAGAAGAGATTATTTTAATAAACATTCCAGATCACTTAAGACAGAATACAAGTGAAAGAACAGACTATAAACTGTCAAATACTATTATCTTGTCAACAGCAAGTTTCTTCTACCTTTGACCCCTCTCCAGATATCCTTTGTGCACAGACTATGTTATCTAAACATTTGCTTTATTATTGGTGCCAAAATTAATATCTTACTGATAATCTGAGCATGTAATTCTGGGAACTGGCAAGCGAGGTCAATTCCTGCTTGTATTCAGAACTGAAATCTCTTACCTGAAAGCCAGTTCCAACTATTGTTAGTTTCTGAATTATCCAATAGCATATCCTTCCTACCTTTCATAAAAACTACATCCAAAGAGGAAGTGTGTCTTCCACAAAAATTAGACTACATAGTAAAATGTAAGTTTATTATGCTGTACTGATATGATTCACAAGCCAAGCCCATCATTTTAGACTTCTAGATACTTGAAGAAATGAAACGCCTACTAATTATTTGTGTTAGTTGCATTTGCGAAGCTTGGTATCTATTACTTCTTTAATTCCCCCTTGATTTTGTTAATTTTACATAGCTATGATCAAATACCTGAAGGAACAACTTAAAGTTGGAAAGACTTATTTTGGCTCACAGTTTTAGAGGGTTTAGTCCCTGGTTGTTTGACCCTGTGTCCTTAGCAGAAGATCATGTCAATAGAATCACATAGCAGAGGTAGGCTATTCACTTCATGGCAAACAGGAAGTAGAGAAAGAACAGGGGATTTGTAAACCTGGTACAAAGTTCAAAGCCCAAGCTCAGGGAACTACTTCTTCTAGTTGGATCCACCTCCCAAAGTTTATGCAACCTCCCAAAGTGACACCACTAGTAGAGGACCAAAGGGTTCAAAAGTAGAGCTTGTGAGAGACATTTCAGATTCAAGCTGAAACACGCTTAAAGGCTTTGCACACCTAACATGTTCAATGATTATTGGTTGAACACATAGCCATGGAGAGGAACTATAAAGGCTAAATTCTGGAAGAGGGGAGAGTTGAGAAGAGGAATCCCAGACAACAGATACAGAGAGCTCGAGAGTCACAGGCTGTGCTGCCATGTAGACACGGCTGTGTCTGATCATCTAGAGCTCACTATGCCAAGATAGGAAACTGACCCCAGAGAAACAAGCTGTGTGGAAGGTTTCTTCTAGTGCCTATCGTAATTTCTCACCCAGGGGAAAGAGGAAAGAAAAACATGTGAGAATCTAAATATTCATGATTTCATAGAGAACAGAGGAAAAGAATCACACTGAATTCATACCAGATACATTTACATTTAGATGTTTTACGTGTGGCAAATTAGAATTTTGAGAACAGTGTGAAAATATTTTGATTTTGAAGATTAATGTAACTTTTTTCCATAAGCAAGTTTTTTACACCAATGTAAACAAACAGCAGACCCCCACCTCCTCAGAGATTTGGGAAATAATCCAGCCAAGGGCAGGTGTCATTATTTTTGCTGTACTGCCCTTAGGGAACGGCAACAGGATGAGCAGGATCTCCCCTACAAGATAGGAACTACAGAGGAGACTCTATCATAAGCCTCAACGACAAAGGCTTTGGCCATTGTAATCCAGCCTGCTAGTGGCATCCTTAACCTAAACCTGCTCCCTTGAATCATCCAAGTGAGTCTTGAGAAATCTATGCGACCATGCCATGCTCTAGAAGCTTCTATCAGCACATCCTCCAACAGTCAGATAGTTTGACAGAGAAGTGCACTTAGATCATCAGCATAGCCTTCTACAGATCTTAGATCACAGCCCCACAGAATGTTTCAGAAACCAATACATAGGATTATTGTTCTCCTGAGCTTCTCTTGCTGAGTATGTGTGATAGACTCCTACAGGAAGAAGAAAGGTGCATCGTCTGAATGCGTATGTCCCTCCAAACCCCACATGCTGAAACTTAGTCTCCAGTACAATAGTATCAACAAGTGAAAGCTTCAGGAAAATTGACTGGGAATGTATTCCCCGCTCTATGGAAGCAACAGGAGGATGCTTGTGCCTTCTGCCACGTGAGAACAAGCATCTTGGTAAGGAAGTCCTGCTATCTTTGAAACAAAGGTGTCCTCACCTGACACTGAATTTCTGGTGCTTTGATGTGGGACTTCTTAGCTTCCAGAAATCCAGAAAATAATTGTCTGTTTAAAAAGTTACCCAGTGTAAGCTATTTTGTTTAGCATCCCAAAACTGAGTAAGAGAGAGGGGTTTTGACAAGTTGGTTCTATTAGTGCAAATATTTCCACCAGTTCAGAGCCCATTTATGCCAACAGTTGTTGAAGTACTTTAAGCAGCAAATGTGTGATTAGGTAATTTGACCATACAAATCTTCCATAAAATAGGTAGGGGAATTATAAATGCTTGAAGGGCAAAAGGAGTGAAAATACATCTCCCTATTTCATGTCAAAAGAATAAACAACAAATGTAATAATTCTCAAAACAGCTTTCAGAAACATGATGGAATTCACTATTGAACTATATCAAGCATAGTTTCCCATCTACTCTATCTGAAACCACGGTTGCTGAAACTGTTCTCCCGGGATTTGTTGTTGGAAAGCAAAAAAACAGACACTTACTTGATTTTTCTCCCACTCTATACAGTTGACCAAATCAGGAAGCTGGCTATAAACTGTGTCTAACAATCCACCAGGCATCAAAAGCCTGTGTTTCTTTTCACAGCGTGCTGAGGCAGATGTGGACCCTTGAGCCCTTGTTTCACTCCACTCTGAAAATTTTCCTACTGTGAAAAATTTCTTTTTTTACTACCAATCAAAATGGAAAATTCCCATCATCCCTGAACTCTTGGATCTGTGGGGAAATAGAAAAGGATGTTCGGTTTTAGGTACATGGCAAAAGAACATATCACTGAATTGCTGTGTGAATGTAGGCAGCTGTTGACTCTCTGAGTCCCCAACTTCTTCATTTTTCCAGAGAAGAGGGCAAGATGTTCAGGAAATCATCAGCATGTTGAACGGTGGCTGGAGTGTAGGAAGCTCTAAATGGTGAGTCCTCAACTCTTCACGCTTATTTGTGAATCACTGATACAGCACAAACATAGAATATCATTAACAAGATGCAGGCTCTATCACACCGGTTGTAGCTCTCTGCCAGGAATTTCCAGTCTGTGTTGTTTCCTTGAAGTTCCAAAGGACTGGCTTCAGAAAGCGAAGCCTGTGTTTTCTCTAGCTATCTATCCCTGGAGGATTCCTTATCATCAAAGATTTTAGGCTCAAGTGCCCTTTTTCCTTCAGAAAAAAAATCATTTTGCACTTTTGTCCTTTCTCTAAAGATTCCTTCCTTTTTCTTACAGGAAAGCCTTGCTTTGTTCCCCTCCTAGCAACATTCTCCTGGCTCCTTGACTCTCTGCACTTGTCCTTTGAAAGACAGATTCACGTTTGCAACTATCAACAAACCTTTCCCAAACCTGACTTTTTTCTGCCTACATATTCAGAGAGAACAGCCTATTGCCTGGGAGAATTGGGAGAATTTTCAGTCATTTGACTAAATGTATCAGATTTTCTTTCATGGAAACACTATAATGTTATAGTTTGAATCTGAGCTGTTCCTGGAAAAATCGTGTTCTGAAGTCATTATTGCAACATTATGGGACTATGAGTGCGTTATTAGATCAGTAGATTAGACTGTTGAGTAATTCATAATTTGATGTCCTTATTGAGAGGTGAGACCAAGTGAGAAGTACGTCACAGAAGTCATGTCCCTGAAGGATGTATCTTTCCCTAGCCCTCTCTATCCCCTGTCCATCTCTCTGTTCCACCTATCTACCATGACATGACCCACATTCCTCCTCCATCACGTGGTCTCTACCATGATGCTTTACCTCACCATGCATGGGTTCATAAAGCTGTAAAACTGTGAGTCAAAGTAAATCTTCCTTCTTTTACCTAAATTTTCTCAGGTATTTATCATAGTGACAAAGGGAAAAAAGGTCTAACGCAGGTAGGAAGAAATCTATATTGATAAGAAAAAATAACATTTTGCTGTAGATTAAAAAGATTTTTGTTACTTAGGCAAGAAAAAAAATATGCTTATCATCATTGGAAGACGCAGCTAGCATGTCACCTTTTTGTCATCCTGAGCAGATGTGACTACCACTATGATATATTTCATTATCCTAGGTTTGGCGCGTTGTTTGATTTAGTTAGTTTGCTTGTTTGTTGTTTGTTTTGTAGCCCTGGCTGACCTGCAACTCTCTGTGTAGATCATGCTGCCATCAGACCAACAGAGATCCATCTGCCTCCACCTCCTGAGTGCTGGGACTCAGGGCAGGGATCACTATGATTGGCTATCCCTAGCTTTTGAATATTTGTATTTTGGGGGGGGTAAAAATATTTTATTTATTATTTTTATTTTGTGTGTATGAGTATATTGTCTGCATGTATGTAAGTGTGCCCATGTCATGCAATGCCCACAGAGGTCAGAAGAGAGGGGGTCAGATTCCCCTGGAACTGGAGTTATGGATAGTTGCTAGCCACCATGTGGGTGCTGGGAATCAAACCTGGGTTCTTTGCAAGAGCATCCAGTGCTCTTAACCTCTGAACCCTCTCTCCATTACAATTTCCAATATTTGAATATGTCTTTAATCACTTTTTTCTCTGCCTGTAACTTATTTCCTTATTATGCAAGTAGAAAATTCTGAGTACATTTATTGACTCAGCAAATACTGATTTGGAGGACTGCTGACTGAACATATGGGTGTGGGGGCCATGAGAGCTTCAGAAAGTGAGGATTGGCTCTGGCAAAGGAATAGCAGATACTGCCTGGAATGAGCTATCAATTGTGAAAATAGAACTAAGGATGTTTTCTGGAAAGAACCCATCCTTAGTTCTTGAAAGAGGGATCAGCATTTGATAGCTCCATTATTCATCTCCCAGTCATTCTTGTGGTTAAGTGATGGAGCTGCTCGTTGGCCCACCCAGACCTTCTCTGCAGGTCAGCCACCTTTGCCCAGTTCTGTGTAAAAGTTCACAGCCACTCTTGTTCTTCAAAGAACTGCTCTCAGCTGAAAGTAGTCACTTTGGCCTCTGGAGGTTAAACCTACGCTGTCAAATATAGTCCTCTGGGTTATATTGACTCTACAGTGGTGTGTAAAAGACTCACTGTGCAGTGCTCCCTTGCCTTCTAATTTTCCCATCCTCCTAGACAATTTTCAGAACTCCCCACCCCAGCCATCACCTACCATAAAAACCACCTTGCACACAGTCTTCCTTAGCCAAGGCAAGGGCCTGCTCTGTTTGTCTCACTTCAGGACCTCTAACATCAAGGACATTCCCAGCCCCTAACATTTGTTCAGTAAATATTTGCCTGCCAATTCAAGGAATGCGCAAACTCCTGCTGAAGTATACATATCATGTAACAGTGTACGTTGGCCTAAAGGCATAGAATTTCTGTCCCCAAACAACTTTGCCAATAATTTGTTAAGAATGTTTATGTGATAGTAGCTGAAAGCATGTTAGAGCAGTGAATTACCATGACAAAGAATGGTTGAAAATAGCTAACATACTGTATGACATAAGTGGAACTCAAAAGGGTAAATCAGTGAGCTGGAGGAAGCATCTCTTTAAAAAGCCTACACAGATTTTTGGTTGTTATCAAAGTGGAGTTCCTATCTGTGCTATGAAACAAAAGCCGTTTCCCTGTCTTTTTTCTTTCAGCAGTTCTCTAAGTCCTGGGCCACCATAGTCTATTCTGGACCTGATTGAGACACTTTTCAGTGGGTAATCACCAGCGATGTCACTTTCCCTCACATCCTGCTTTCTAGTATTGCTTTAACTGCAATAAGTGGCTTCTTAATCTCACCCGAGAGTGAAAAGAAACTTCATTTCTCACATGGTTAATACACTTGATCATCTCTCCAGTCTCCAGTCTCCTTCTAAGCAGTTTACAGCCTAAAGTGGAAATCCACCCAACGATTCAAATTCAAACACCCTATTTCTTCATTTGCCAGGACCAACATCTTCCACATTAAAGCAATCACAGAAATAGAAATTAATGAACATAGGTGGTATTCCAAACTCCATTTCAGCTAATTCCACTGCAGCCAGAGCTAAGTTAACACTTAGAACGCACCACCATTTCAACCTTCCACATATCCAAACAGCTGACAAACTATTGTTCATCTTCAACTTTCATCTGTGCCACATGAACAAATTTTATGTTTTAATTTTGATCCAGAGGTTATCGTGATTTTTCTTCCTTTCCTATCTCAAGGTAGTTATGCTTTATGACTTTGGACTATCCAAGCTTTTAATCAAATGTTTAGTTTCTGCTCACACACAAAGGCCTTTGTCCAGGCAGTGCCTGGTATCTCCGGATGCTTTCTTTCTTTTGGTTTTATGCTTCACTTGTCTCTTCATCTCTCTCCAATGCCCTAGGGTCAGATCTTTTGCAATAAATATGGGTTCTGATTTTTAACTGGCCTTTAATTCAAAAATAAGTTACTCTTTGTTGCCCTTGACTTTGTTAACAATGAGAATATGCAGAACAAGGCAATCACAAGACATCAATCACCCCCTTCACCAAGAGTCACAAAATTCCCAGCACTATTGGAAAAGAAAAGCAATGGTCTCAGCCAAGTTACAAGTAACTTTGATGTATTCAAACTTAAAGCCTCTTTGGATCTTTAAGAAAATAGAGATTTATTTGTTTTATTAAAGATTTTCATTAAAATATCTTATTCCAGCTGCACCAATAAAATCTCCACAGTATGATCGTCAAACAAGATTTATATAATGACAAAACCAATTGACATGCCAAGGTGGACTGAATAGGAGCAGGGGAATGTCACAAGGTCTCACCTCAAAATGAAGAGTGACAGGCAATCAGTGGGTGCAGAGGGAGGAATCATATAACAATAATTATCCAAGAAGAGGTCAAGAAATTAGGAGGGAGTAGGAGGGATATAGGAGGAGTTAGAGGGCGACTGGGGGGGGATGGAAATAATCTAAAGGCAATACTCATATATGATATTCACAAAAATTAAGCAAATTTAAAAAGGGAACTTATTCCATACTTTAATTACATTTGCATTCCTCAATGAATTTCCCATGTAATTGAGCATAATCAAAACAATAAACACACAAATATGCAGTCACGTAGACATCCAGCATAAAACATTTTCAGATGAAACAAAAGCTAAAATCATTAAAATGTTAAGGCTATATTAATGATTACTGTTGTTTATCCTAAGAAAAATATCCAGATATTGAAGGTTTCAGGCAGGACGTGTTGTATGTAGTCCAGTCTGCACTTGTAAAAGATCCATCTGGCAGTGATATAGAGACAATATTGAGGGTCAAGCACAAGAAATGGGGAGTATGGCTATGAATGATGGTGACCTTTAGTTTTGACTTATTAGTAAAACCTAAGAATTCAGAATGACCCAAAAGATGAAATGGAATGTGCCCAGAAGGAGACAAGGGCTTTTGCATCACAGAGAAAGAACAATGGTATTGGTAGTATTAGAGGATGAAGCACCTTGTTGCTTAGAGCTCTGAAGCTCAAACTTGCATCATACTTGCATCAAACAAGATCCGATTCCAATTTCCATTCTACATCTACTTACCTTCCTTTGTAAACGCTGAAATACCTTGCCTAGGAATCCCTTTACTCCCACTCCGAAGAAAGTCCTACTAATTATAGAAAGAGAGTAGTCTGGCCTCTGTACTTAGCATGCTGGTGTGCCACTAGTGAATTACAAGTTGCTGCAAGGAAGTGCTCACTCAGCCTTAGTAGTGAGCCAGGACTTGGGGGCATGGGAAAGAGAGGCAAAGTGTTTCCCTTCAGCAACCTCATTGAAGCTCCTCGGAAGGCACTTTAAAGGGAATGATCCCAACGGAACAGGTAATGATGCCTGCTCAGGTCGAAAAGGACACTGGCTCTGCTCTCAGTGAGCTGTCTTCCTGGACACCCACTTATACAGCCTGCTGGCCTGGTGCTGCCAAGATGGGTCACACAGCCACTGGAGACTTCCCATATGCAGCACGCAAAGAGTGCTCCTCCGGGAGGTGGAGGACAAAGGAAGCCTTTCTGAGTTGCAGTAATCACAGTTACAGGTGCTAGTTCCAAATAGTTATCTTTGTACTTTGCTAACTTATGATTTAAATGTATCCAGGATTGCTGTGGTATGAATATTCTCTGTCATGTAGGCATGAAAGTTATAGATTAATCATTTAGAAATTTTATCAATTTGGAATATTGAATGCAAAAAAGTTCAAAGATCTAAAATTAGTTTATATTATTAGAACATGTATCATTACAGTCAGCAATGAAAGAAAAAGAAATTACAATGAAGCATAAAATATAATTTCAATTGTCAACATCTTTAAATTGTCACAAGTTTTTAATTTGTTGACTTTTTAGATAAGTCATTTCTCAGTGATAGCATTTATGAGGATTTTAGTGAGATAATGAATGAAACAGAAATTGTTTGTAAGCATCTAAAATAAAATCAGAAACATTAATTTTTCTCCAAAATTTCTGATGTTTTATCAAAATCCAGTAGTATACAATCTACAAAATTTTAGAATCTAGTTTTTTTTTTAACTTTGTTCCAAGCACTATCCAGATGCCCTCCAGTCTCTCCCTTACCACACGGTGCTCTCCAAGCATTATCTCTGCCCTGTACTTGTGAAACAGTGTTCAAGTGCCACAACAGCGGATTGCAGAAGCTAAAATGGAGACAGTCACCATTTTCACAGTCACGGCTGTGGACATGTACACTCAACCTTTGCGCCCTTCATTGACGCCATACCTAGATCTCCTTGCTTTCCTCCATGTGTCTTTTGGCAGCTAAAACTTCAAAGGGAGACTTCCATATCCTTCTTTCTTCATGTGTCTTATTTAATTATTTTAGATCCTGAATGAGGAGAGTGTAACCCCAACACACACACACACACACACAGAGGCAGGTATGATCAGAAATAGTGTCAAGAATACAGAATGGAAATACAAATGAATGCAAGAGGCAATGGAGCCTGTGGCAGAAATCTTAAAGGCAATATTCACATGAAGCCTAAAATGGAAGTCCCATGGCATGCCCATCATGTATTTACAAGCATCTCCATATAAATACTGCTCATCAATATATGGCAAGCATAGAAACTCCAGGAAATTAGTCTCAAAGAATGTCGAAAATAAATGAGAATCTAGGTTTTAAAACAACAATTAAGGCAAAATCCAGTCATGTTCTTAATAGTGTAAGCTTAATTAGTAGCAAATGCTTCATTTCAATAACAAAATAGGTCCCATAGTGTTCTGCAGGGTATTTACAACAAGCCAATCTAATCACCATGTTGGCTTCCCAGAAGAAAGATCAAGAAAAGTGAAATCAACTTGATTGGAACTTTGGACAATGTGACATAAGACCAGGAACTTGGCTATGCTACCCATGATGTTGGAAAGAACAAGATGCTTCTAGTTCTCTTTGAAGAGAATGACTTGTCCCTTGGGTGTTGCCCTAGAAGTCATACAACATGATTGAGGCTAATTGTTCCCAGAGCAAAATGGAAAATCATCTGGACAAAAATGTTCATTATGTTCGTCTTTGCCAAAATTAAATATGCATACATACAAGAATATATGTACATTTTTTCCCTTAAAACTTTACTGAAATTACCAATTAATCACAAGCTGCCTGTTTTTGATAGTGCTGTAACTAGTTTTTGGAAAGGTTCTATAGCCAGTAAGCCACATCGAATGGGAAGTCCAAACACACAGACGGTGCTCAGCACCTGCACTTCTGAAATGAGCAAAAGGAAATATTTTCCCAATTTGTGATTATAAATATTGCCTTTTTAATTCTATTAAACCAGCAACCTTAAGAGTTCTCATTTACTGGCTTGATCAGTGTTCAAAAATTCTTTATATAGAGATTACCATGTAGTTCATTCAAATAATAGAGACAAAGGCCTAATGCAAAAACACAAGCAAAAGCAGCTCTATTCTGAGAAGCAGAAGACATGAGTTATGGGCATAGTTCATCGGCTTTAAAATCTTTATAATGCCTATAAAAGCACAACCTTCTTAAGCCTAACTAACTGGTCATTTAGAGCACATGGACTACAGGTCTTACAGAGAAAAAGTAAGCCTTATGTTGGCACCTCACTTCAAAAAGGATGTAATGGTGGAAAAATGCCCAAAGGTAAAGATTACAACAAGCCGAGATGTAGAGGAAACTCATTCCTGAAGGAAGGAATAAACCTTGTAAGTAAATATAGATTGTAGAGAATAACTTGTCCCTAGAAGTCATACAACATGATTGAAGCTAAGAGAACCATTTCTTAGATCTATTGGACCTGAAAAGCAGACTTTGCCAAATCAGCAACAAGAAATGAGGTTGGAAAAAAAAAAAAAAAAAACGCGAGAAAATGATATAAAAAAAAAACAAAAAATCACAATCAGAAGGGGGGGGGGTTGATGTGAATAAAACAGAAAATCAACCACAGATAAGCAAAACACCTTTAAAAACAACCCATCTCTAGATGGGTGCATGCCTTTAATCCCAGAACTCAGGAGGTAGAGAGGAAGGTCGATCACTGTGGGATCCAGGCTAGCCTGTTCTACATAGTGATCTCCAGGTCAGCTGGACTATAGGGAGACCCTGTCTCAAAACAGCAACAATAAAGCCCACTCCACCTAAAAAAAAAAAAAAAAAAAAAAAAAAAAAAAAAAAAACAAGGAACCTCCCCCAGGGTGGAAAAAAAAAAAAAAAAAAAAGCCAGGTAAAGTTATACAAAATAAACTGAAAATACCAAACTGAATGGATGGGGAGGGACATATGAAGATTCACCCTTAGCTGAGGAGCTATTGGCAATTGATGGCTACTGGGGTGGAGGAGTGTTAGTTTTCTTCAGGGATGCCACCCAGATAGGTTGTCCATGCTCCAGTAGATGGGCCTGCACCCATGTAGACACGAGCAGCACAAAATGGACTCTGTAGGTTAAAAAAAGGCATGTGAAGTTGGGAGAGAAAAGTTGTGATGGAGGGAGGATATGGGAGGAGTTGAAGGGAAAGATTAGGGGGTGGAGTTGATCAAAACACTTTATAGCCTATAAGAAACTCAAATAAAAAGTTAAAAATAGAGATTTCTGCTCCTCCTGGTTCCAGAGACAGCAGCAACTTGTCAAGCAGTTCCAGTCATGTCCCTGAGACCTGATGGTGAAGGTCAGAGTGAAAGGGTTTGGCCATATTGGGTGCCTGGTTACCAGAGCTGCCTTCAACTCTGGCAAAGTGGATATTGTTGCCATCAATGACCCCTTCACTCACCTCAACTACATGGTCTACAAGTTCCAGCATGATTCCACCCACAGCAAGTTCCATGGTACAGTCAAGGCTGAGAATGGGAAACTTGTCATCAACGGAAAAGGCATCCCCATCTTCTAGGACTAAGATCCTGGAAGATGGGGATGCCTGAGCATGTTATGGAGTCTACTGGTGTCTTCACTACCATGGAGAAGGCCAGGGCCCACTTGAAAGGTGAAGCCAAAAGGGTCATCATCTCTGCCTTTCTGCTGATGCCTCCATGTTTGTGATGGTGTGAACCATGAGAAGTATGACAACTCCCTCAAGATTGTCAGCAATGCCTCCTGTACCACAAACTGCTTAGTCCCTCTAGCCAAGGTCATCCATGACAACTTTGGCATCATTGATGGAGTCATGACCACAGTTCATGCCATCACAGCAACCCAGAAGACTATGGATGGTCCTTCAGGGAAACTGTGGTATGATGGTCATGGGGTTGCACAGAACATGGTCACTGCATCCACTGGTGCTGCCAAGGCCATGGGCAAGGTCACTCCAGAGCTGGACAGGAAACTCACTGGCATGGGCTTCTGTGTTCCTACCCCCAATATGTCCATTATAGAACTAACCTAATGCCTGGAGAAAGCTGCTAAATACAGTGACATCAAGAAGGTGGTGAAGCAGGCATCAGAAAACCCCTTAAAAGGCATCCTGGGCTACAATGAGGACCAGGTCATCTCCTGTGTCTTTAACAGCAACACCTACTCTTCTACCTTTGATGCTGGAGCTGGCATTTCCCTCAGTAATCACTTTTGTCAAGCTCACTTGCTGATATGACAAAGAATTTGGCTATAGCAACAGGGTGGTGGACCTCATGGTCCACATGGCCTTGAAGGAATAAGAAGCCTTGAACCACTCACCCCAGCAAGAATACCCCAACAAGAGAAAGAGAGAGGCCCTCAGGTGTATGGAGGGATGTCCCTGTCCCAAGCTCAGCCCCAACACAGTATCTCCCTTCATAGTTTCCATCCCAGACTCCCAGAATAAGGGAAGGAGTTTGCAGAGCCCTACTCTCTTGAATACCATCAATAAAGTACACTGTACCCACCCAAAATTTAAAAAAAAGTGTTAAAAACACCAGGCCAAAGAGAAATAGAGTCACATAGAAGAGTTTAATCAGAGTAACACAGAGGATAATAATCCTCCCAAAGCCATAGCTTGTCAAATAAAATGTCCAGTGCCAGATGTGAAATATAAACCTTTCGTCTAGTATTTTGTCAGAAGTCCTTTCCTGGAGACCTCCACAACAATACAGACTATTGCCATTACTCTTGATTTCCCACCAGAATTTGACAATAAGAAACTACTGCTGAAGACCACACACTTTGATTATGGGACATAGAGAGATCAAGTTGCTAATTATCAGGAAGCTTCCTCCTCATTGGCTAGCTTTCATAGTAACAGAAGGTGCCATGCTGGAGGGAACATCATCAACAATCTTACTCAGCTTTGAACCTACAAACTACAATAATGACCTTGTGAAAAAATATGTCCATGGTCTCAGTAGTGGCACAAATTTTATGAGAGTAACCAACCACTTTCTGATTGGATTTAAGGCCAGTACCACAAGAGGAAACACATGCCTCATACTATAAATGGCCAAGAAGCCATGGTTGGGGAGTGCACAGGCCCCAGGGGTGAACCCACTGTGATTATTTTGCTAAATGGGCAGAGTATTAAACTACTCACTAAATTAATCTTTATACATATCCATAAGTAAATGCAGCTCTCAGACCTCATCAGAGAAGTTTCTTTGTGTAGTGGACAGAGGCAAATGCAGAAATTCACAACTGGTCAAAGAATAGAGAAAAAGCGTTTATGGAGTGCTCAGCCACAAATGGAACATGTATATATCCTCCCCTGAAGGATCAGGGACTATCTTCTCAGGAAGAGAAGTTTTAATAAGACCATAAGAGTCACAAGGGAGCACAAAGTGAAAGAGCATCTTCTAGACATGACAGAACCCCCAAGCGTTCATACGCTTACAGTAGCTGAATGTAAAACTGTGGTTGCTTGTAAAAAATCAGTCCAGTCAAAACTCTAGCTTGGAGGAGGAAGGAGCTCATGAGCCCTCACTCCTATCTGAGGAGTTTTTGACAATTGATGGTTTCTGAGGCAATGTCAGTTTTCTTTAAAGGTAGGCTCCTGATAGGCTGAACACACTCCAGTGGCTAATCCTATACCCACAAGTATATAGGCAGCAGAAATTGGACTTGGTGATTACTTTAGAAAGAGGACATGAAGTTGGGACGGGGGACAACAAGGATGAGTTAAGTGGAGAATAAGGTCAAAAACATTGAATGCATATATGAAACTCTCAAAGAATTAATAAAACATTGTATTAAAAAGTATTTGATTGCTATTACTGTGATTACTGTTTGCATTCTTTTTAATTTTATGTTTCCACAATTATACCTTCCCAGATGTTAGAATTGCAACCCCTGCTTGTTTTTTAGTGCCATTGACTTGGAACATTCTTTTCCATCCTTTCACCTTAAGGTAGGGCCTGTTCTTGAAGGTGAGATGGGTTTCTTGCAGACAGCAAAGAGATGGATTTAAACAAAATCCATTCGCTTAGCCTGTGTCTTTTGACTGGGGCGTTCAGTCCATTGATACTTAAAATTATTATTGAAAAATGTGTATTGGTTGCCATCTTTTTGATTACTGTTTGCATTCTTTGTCTAATTTTGTTTTTCCACAATTATACCTTCATTTAATTTCTTTCTGTTGCCCCTGGGGTATAGTTGTTCCTTTCTCCATTCTTTGTATTGCTAAAAAAAAAAAAAGTATTTGACATAGGAAACTAGGATCAAATGCTATTTTTTAAATTTTATTTACTTATTGAGGGTACCACTGCATAAAGCTCAGAGGAAAACTCGCAGGATTCAGTTTTCTCCCTTCACTATAGAAGTTCCAGGAATTGAACTTAATCAGGGTTGGCAGTGAGCTCCCATAGCTCCTGAGCCATCCATCCTGCCAGCCCAACAAATGCAGTCTGTAAGAAGTTTTATCAGGCAAAAATAGAGAGAGTGAACAAACAGCTATATTCAAAACAAGAATATAAGGTAGAATTCTTAAAAATCTTAATGTGCTGTACCTAAAAGTACACACTGGAGCAGTTGCAAATGGCAGAGAGACATAGGAGGAAGAAGAGTTGAAGAACAGTAGATACAGCAGCTAACTGGGTAAGATGGACACAAAGAGCAAGATATAACTGATATCCAGCCTCAGTCACTGAGAAGTTAGGGGAACCCTTAATAAGTTGAAGAAATGCAAGGGAGCTGGTTGGGGGGATAAGATGACTTTTGTAAAAGTCTGAGTTGAAGCTGTTAATATAATATGGCAACATTTAGCACAAACAATTGGAAATTATGATAGCGTGCTATAAGAAAAACATGGATTTGGTCTCCTTTCCCAAACTCCTGGCATGGAACACCTAAAATCCTTGTGCATTGGGACACCAGAAGAAATCTTTTGTTCTAATATTTGAACCCCTAATTCCTGAAATAGGTCTCCTGAGACCATTACAATTCCGTGCGTGATAACCTCAGCCACAGACAGAGCTCTTGGAATTCCCTGGGTGATGATAATATCTTCTCGTCTACTGAGAAGATTCTTAGTGGTCTCCTGGATAGCCAGCCTCAGGACAAGGAAACCAACCATGTGATTAGAAAGTTGGAACTTTCACCCTACCTTCAACTGCCACAAGCCTCCCAAGTGATGGGATTATAGGCACAGGACAGCACACCCATCTTTGCAGCTGAGTTCTTTAATGCATATTTGCTTCCTTCAGTTACACAAAGGTTTGGCATATATTCGTGCTACCTGGCATATGACAGATGGGAGACCTCACGTCTATATGAATGAAATTGAAAGCCAGAAGTAGGGCCACAAAACAGAATGTTGCAGTTATTTAGGCATAAAGTTCTCAGCATGTAGAGACAGTGATACTAAAACAAGAGACTGTGGGGTTAAGATTGAATTTAAAAGGCATGTCAATAATATATTTCTGATATATGAAGAATCAAAAGATTAGAGAACACAGGAGAATTAAGATGCCACAAATGGGGCTGGAGAGATGGCTCAGCGGTGGCTCAGCAGCTAAGAGCACTGGCTGCTCTTGCAGAGGACCCGGGTTCAATTCCCAGCACCCACATGGTGGCTAACAACTGTAATCCCAGTTCCAGGGACTCTGATACCCTCTTCTGACCTCTGTGGGCACTGCACAACACAGGTGCACTTACAAACATGCAGACAATACACTCATACACACAAAAATAAAAATAATAAATAATTTTTTAAAAAACTGATGCCACAAACATTGAGAAGCTAAAGTGAGGAACTAGTTCTGGTGGAAAATACAAATTACATGTTGAAGTACTGAGTTTTGTTAGTCACAGTTTTCATCACTGTGCCAAAATACCTGACACAACATAAAGGTGAAATGACTTATTTTCGTTCATGATTTTTTTTTCTCTTTATTTATTTTTGTTTTATTTGTCTTTTAGACAGGGTCTCATGTAGCACAGGATAGCCTCTAACCAGTTGGAGAGCTGAGATTGGTCTTTAACTCTTGATACTCTTGCCTCTACCTCCCGAGTACTAGGCTTATAGGCAGGCAACTGTACTCCTGGCTCACTTTGGCTCACAGTTTCAGGGGTTCCAGGCTAAAGTCTTGGTTCTGTTGACTCTGGGCCATGGTAAAGCAGGCCATCATGGTGGCAGGAGAATGTGGCAGATGATGTTCTACTCATAGGAGACAGGAAACCGAAAGCATAAGGAGAACAGGAACCAGGGATGCACTTCAAAGGCACAGCCCCAGCGACTATTTCTTCCTGTTGGACCAGCATCCTAAAGCTCCCACACCTGCTAAAGCAGTGACACCAACTGAGGACCAAGCATTCAACACATGAGCTCATGGGAATATTCATATTCAAACTGTTACTAGTGTAAGGAGTATAGGCAAGATGAGGAGATTAAACTGAAATTGGGACTAGAGGAATGAGACATGGAGTCTATGGCCAGCTCTGCCATTAACTACACTAATTGTGTGACTTTGAGACAAACATTCCGAGAGACTTGTTTTCTTCATCTGGTAGCATAATCTTCAACTCCAGGAGACAGCTTCTACATGAAGGTGATCAACTCTCAAAGCAAAATGTTGCTAGAGTCGTGAAAGCAAAAAGGAGTGGCAGGATAGTAAAAGCTGGAGTCTGGGAATCATTTAAGTTTGAAGAAAAGAGCAGAAGTCAGGGCAATGGAGCATCCTGTACCATTAACTGGTTCCCCAAGGAGCCCAACCCTTTGGCTTCCTCACCACTGCACAGGCCTCTCCACTTGGCTATGTGGACAGGGGTGGGGAGCCAGACTCAGAGAACAGCTGTCCTCAGGAGGAGGTGCCAGGAGATGACAGCAGACGTCTAGAGGAAATAAGTGGCTAAGGAAATGGACTTACCTAAAGTCAAACCAAAGTAAAACCAATTTCTCCTGTCATACTTTGAACTATAGGAAAATGATTTAACTTTCTTGAAAAGGTAGGAGTCTTTTTAAAATATTTTTTCACTCTGCTAAATAAACATCTTTTTCAACATCAAACTTCATCTTAATAATATTTTTGTAAAGAAAATAAATATTCAGATGTGAAAAGGGCTTTCAGTATGTGTATCACTGAGACACACAGTGTCTTCCACAGTACAGCATCTGCAAGCTGTATTCCTTTACATTGCTGTGGCTAAAAGGAATTCTTGTGGCTGTTTGGTGAGCACGGAAGTTAGAAAGTGCCTTAGGTTATGCAGCCTGGTTTGTCATCAGAAATGAAATCAAGTGGTAAGTTCAGCATCCCCAACCTGAGTATTCAAAGTTTGAAACTTTGGGGAACCAACATAATGCCACTGGTAAAGAACTCCACACCTAATATGTGTGACAAAGTGCAGTCAAAACATAGACACACTAAACTATTGCATAAAATGGCCATTGGGAATATAGGTCAGTTTGCTGAAGGAACTTAGCAATGCAGATTTGAATCCCAGAATCAAACAAAACAGGGCTTCAAGGCACATGCCTGCAAAACCTGCATCAGGGATGTTGAGGCAGGAAGATCAGAAGTTCAAGGTTAGATCATGAGTTCAAGGCCAACCTGGGTTATATGAGATCCTGTCTCAAAATCAAAACAATTGCCTTTAGACTAGACATAAAGTGTATATGAATCATAAATTAATTGCACGTTTAGAATTTCATTATATATATTCAAATATGTTCCAAAATTTTAAAAATAAATCCAAAATCTGAGGTCCCAAGCACTTCGGATCAGGTGCACTCAGCTCATGTTAAATCAAGTGAATGGACAGCAAAATGGCAAGGGAATAAGTATGGTAAAGAAGAGAAAAAACAGATGTCCAACACACCGTAGAAGTAGGCCCAGAAGCCTGGAATAAGTCACCTGTGCCTGCCTGACACTCTATAGTTCGATGCACGGGTGTGCACACCTTCAGGCTTAGCCTGAGTTTACTGACCTCCTATTCACTGTGCCCATTTGTAGTCACGTTTGTGTCTAATGTAAAATGTGTATAATTGTCATTAATAATTATATAGAATTGCCTTGTAATTGACTCATTTCAATATTTCTTCATAAGCTAGTGTGACTTTTCATGTATGCCTTGTTATAATAAAGCTTTAATGTTCCACATTGAGAGATGATAGAAGCATTAAAAAAATTAAACAAAATAGCAAGCTTCTCTGGACACCAGGTCATATCCACTGATTCTCTTTGGGAAAATAGGATACTCTTGTGTAGTTTCTGTTTGCAAAGTCTGTGAGAAATGCTGAGGTACATACAGGACAGAACTGGCTCATTCCCAATATATCACCTCCAAGTGGACAGGACTGGAGATACAATGAAGTCATTGCACAAGATGCTTAAGCAGGTGCTTACCCACTTACCACACCTGTTATTATGTCAGTACTATGGCTTATGGCCACAAAACAGTGAAATATGATCAACACTCAGGTGATAATTTAAACTAAGGGAAAAATACATAGTAAAAGAGAATAAGGTTAGAAAGAGAGAGCTGTTTGTAAAAGCAAAAGTCAACAGGACAAAGGAGAATAATATAAGATCACAGTCCCCCAAGGCATGTCTGTACTTGGCAGTTGTTATTAAGCACTTAAGCTCTGATTCTGGCCAGCTGCTGAAAATACAAAGATTAACAACCTACAAGTTTCACCTCAGGAAATTAAGATTTGGAACTTATATTCAATAGCTCCTCTATATATGGAAT
The DNA here is from genome assembly GCF_000622305.1 of Nannospalax galili. Taxonomy (NCBI): domain Eukaryota; kingdom Metazoa; phylum Chordata; class Mammalia; order Rodentia; family Spalacidae; genus Nannospalax; species Nannospalax galili. The sequence goes on along the minus strand of NW_008351958.1, from coordinate 5,166,850 downwards.
GGAAAGAGAGAAGGAGCCTCAGAGAAACTAGGAAACTGCTGTGTGGCTCTCCTCACAATCTGGAAGGAAAAGTCAGAGGTAACTATAGATTCATTTGAGAAATTAAGAAGGGCTTCTGAGTAAAGAGAACAGGGTAAATCCATGTCATGGGGATTCCTCTTCCAAGACATGAGAAACACTAAAATAAACAAGCAAGCTTGCAAAATTCACAAGAATTCTTTAAACAAAGCATAGCCTTTGAAGACAAGTAAGAGTTACCCAACCCCTATCGCTTAGAAGAAATATTCAAGAAAGAAGTGAGTTGGTAAAGTTTCACTCCCAACTTAACACGGAGTCTACTAGTGGGGTGAGTGGGCAGCAGGAGTTGGGGAAAGAAATATCAAAAACCATCATGAGAATGGGAAAAACTCAGAGATAACACACTCATTCTTGACTTTCACTTTCCAGAGCAAGGAATCAGGTGTCTTCTATTGCTCCCATCATATTGCTTTGAGACAGCATCTCTCCGTGAACCAGAAGATCACCATTTCAGCTAGGCTAGTGGGCCAACGAGCTCAAGATCCATCTGTCTCTGCCCCTCACCCCCCAATGCTGAGGTTACAGGTATGCAATGAAATATTTTTAAGTAAGTGTTAGGGATTCAAACTCAAGAAGAAATGAAAAGAAAAGAAGTAGAAATCATGAGAGGAATTTTTAAAAACAGCAGCAAAACTAGGCAGGACAGTGCACAGCTGCGATTCCAGCATCTGGGAGGCAAAGGTGGGAAGGTAACAAGTTCAAGACCACCCTGGGGTACATAGCAAGTTCCAGGCTGGACAGAGATAAGTTACAACATTTTCTCACCCAACATACACAAATCCACAAATAAGGGAACCAAATACAAAAGAAAAATTATCTAAGGAATAGAAGATAACTTTCCCTTGAGGAGTTCAGCCTATCAAAGACCTTAATGAGAATGTAAAGTAACTAAAAATTATAAGAGAACCAAATATATGATTTTTAAGGACAAGTTGGTAAACTGGGTAGACTAAGGGCCATTATAGACCAAATAAATAAATTATAAAAATAAAGAGGGAATCACTGTAGGTGGAAAAAACTGGTCTGAGAAACAAGTATAAGATAACATTTATGAATGCAGAGGAAAAATACAAAAAAATCAAAAGTGATTAGGGAGATGACTGAAGATTATCTGACATTATGACTGGTGACTTCAAAATGCAGAGCCTGCTAGCTCTTCAGCAGAGGGATTCAGTAATGTATTTCCATTGTTTTAAAACCAAAGGAGAAGAAACTATGTAAATAATTTAAAATATTAGCTACCTCATTAAAGGCACAAAATTTAAATCATTAAAACAACTATTTCAGTTTGACTTTGATATTAGAAAAAACATTCTCTTATAAAGGAGTCACTGTGCTACAATGCTTTTTAATTTTTTATGTGTATGAATGTTTTGCTTGAGTGTACGCCTGTACACTGTGTATGCGATACCTGCAGAGGCCAGAAGGATTTTGATCCCCTGGAACCGGAGTTACCATCATTTGTTAGCCTCTATGTGGTGCTCTTAACCACGGAACCATCTCTTCAGCCCCCTATCCACACTACAATGTTTATACAATGAAATATATGTCAAGTGCACACAGTTTTGTCTGTTAAATACATGTGTAAATTTGAATAAATATTCAGAGCACTAGTTATCTAAGAGAACTGTCACCACTAATAAATTTTTGAACTATCTAAATTTCAGTTCAAAATCATTATATACCTGTTTCATGGCTAGCACCTCTGACTTGAATTGATCACCAAATAGAACAACAAATCCTACAGATGGTTTAAAACTCAAGCTCCCGCCATCAAGTCCTTTAAACCACTCATCGCTTTCATATTCAGTGCAGTGTGCAGAGAACCTTGGGGATCACTTTCCTAAAGCACACATCCTTTCCCCTCACAGACGGCATTGTTGTCTTAAGCTCAAAATCGAATCAAAATTCCTATAACCTATCCTGATTTTACCCTGTGTACTACCTGAGGTGACTTATTCTCTGCAGTACTGTGTGATTTGCACAGAGTACTCAGCACCTGAAAGATACTAAATGTGTTAGAGGAACCAGAAGAAACAAACACAAATGTCACAGTAATTTGTAGTTTCCAATCTCCAGCCTTTTCAAGTTCAGCTAGGAGATTTCTAAGTATTTGCTGCCCTTTGGATTAAACCTCCACCCACAAAACTGTAGCTGTGGCCTGCTCACTAACAGTGACCTCCCTTTGCCCTGGCTGATGAGGTTTCACTGTCTGATTCAGGCAGCTATTTGTTCGTTATGAGACTTGTCTTCCCACACAGAGCAGCTGCACTCCGAGGTCCTTCCAACCTTCTGTCCCAGCTCTCTCTATTTCTCTTGGCCTTCTTCTTGTGCCGAAGTCCACACCTGTGGCTCTGTGGAATATGGAGTCTCACAGGAACTAGGGAGGAATATATTTTGCTTTTGGTATATACAGCTTACTTTCCTTCTTCTTTTTCTAAGGAAAATGTATTAAAAGAAATCTATTTTACCATGATAAAATGATTTTTAAGACTTATGTAGAACTAATAATTACTCATTTAGACAAATGGTCTATTTCTAAAACTTTCTAAAGGCAAGACACTTAGACCTAATCTTCTTTTTCTTCTCCTACTACTTAGAGCATAATTTATGCTTAAAACCGTATTTGGTATCTGAGGTGTTATATATAAATTATCCAGGTCGAGTAAACACGACCCCTGCAACCAGCAGAGACTGCCTGGCTGCCCAGCTAGGGTTGCTGTCCTGACCCAAGTTAAAGTAAGACTGGTCACTCAAATGCTAAGTGAGGTTAGATGGAGGCGGTGGAGCTACAGTCACTAAAATGATGATCTGAGAAGTGTTGAAATAAGCATGTTTTAAAGTACTCTGCAGGATGGCTTCCTGGTGGGCTTGGATCAACCAGCTCTCCCATTTCCTGACTTGCAGTTCTCTAGCAAAACTATAGATAGAGCCAAGGAAGCAACATCCTGACATAGGGGAGTTGGAGAGGATCTATTCCATTAGAATAGGATGTCGTGAACAGTCCAGGATCTGTTAGAATAGGTTGTCATGAACAGTCCAGGATCTATTCCATTAGAACAGGATGTCTTTCAACAGGTCAGCCCCATGTGTCAGGTTTCCAGGCTGTAAAACTGAAGGTGGAACCGGAGAGATGGCTCAGCAGTTAAGAACACTGGCAGCTGTTGCAGACCAGCACCCACATGGCAGCTAACAACCATCCATAACCCCAGTTCCAGGGGATCCAACACCATCTTCTGACCTCCGTGGGCATTGCACAACACAGGTGCACTTACATACATACAGGCAAAACACTCAAACACATAAATAACAATAAATAAATAAATAAAATCCCAATCTTGGTGCTTTTATTGACACAGATTTTGCTTTTGCATATAAGCATCACATTGATAGATTACATGGAAGTGAGCAATGGCATGCACTTATCCCTCTTATTACATGGATATAATATAATAATTTGAAGCTACTTGTAATTTAAAGGGAAATAAATAAGACAATGCTGTTACTGCTTCCAAGAGAACCTTGGCAATCACTTACCATGGTCACTTCCAGTACCCTTCATTTTTTTGCACAAGTCCACTTTCTAACATGTCTTCTCAATTGGCTCCCCTTTAATGTTTCTTATGAAAATTTTGAGTGAACTCATAACATATAAAATTAGAGAATTGTTAATAATAATTTTACAGTTCTTCCAATTGCTTCTTAACTGCCACAGGACATCAGTGAATGGGAAATTTTTCAGTGGTGCCTTGCAAAAGGCCCTGAGAAGTCAAACTGATGTGCAGCAATATTCCTTTCTTGGCTCCAAGTGGGCTCGTATCCATCCCCTGGATCTGCATTTCACCCACAATTCTTAACTGACATGTAAATTTCCTTCCTGGGAAGAATTTTCAGACAATTAATATTAAAATTCTGTTTGTCCCTCACTCTATCATGTAAAAAGCTGGACACAAGTCATAAACTAATGGGAAGGAACGCAGAAGCCTTAAGGATCTATAAGGAAAAAGAACTATCTTCTAGAGCCAGTTTATAGCACCACCCACAGTGGCTAGGCCTTCCCACCTCAATTAACTTAAGATAATCTGCCACAGACATGATCGGAGGTCTGTCTTCCAGGTGATTCTGGATTCCATCAAGTTGGCAATGGACACCAACCCTCACAGGACTAAGACTGTGAAAAAAATAATCCAACAGTAGTTTCAAATGTGAATACTAACAAAAACTTACTAGAGCTTTAGTAAGATTCTGGGATTTCTTCAGTTAAGGGTGATCATTAATGCTTGCAAGTAATGCAAGAAAAGTCCGATTCTAATAAGTACAGTCAACCAATGCCAAGCCAAGTTACTATCTAAGCAGACATTTATTAAAATGCTCACTGTGCTAGGAAATTTACTGTATCTTAAGGGTCAAAAAATTAGTATTGCAAACTAGAGAGATGGCTCAGGGTTAAGAACAGTGGCTGCTCTTGCAGAGGACTGGAGTTCAGTTCTTAGAACCCGCATGGTGGCTAACAACCATCCATAACTCCAGTTCCAGGGGATCCAAGGCCCCCTTCGGGCCTCTGTGTATGTATGTGGTGCACTTACATACATACAGGCAAAACACTTATGTAGAAAATAAAAATAACAAATAAATTTGTATTGCTCAGTTCTTTTTATTGTAAGTGTGTGTATTGTATGTGCATATATGTGTGCTGTGCAAGACGGACTTCACACGCTAGAAAAGGGTGGGACCATCATGTGTGGGAATTGCATGACCTCCAACCAGATGAAGTCGCTCAAGGTAGAGCACACCAGCAGTCTGAAGGCCGAATTTGTGAAGGCGATGGAGCAGAGGCTGCTGTACAAAGGGGTAGACACGGACAGCAAGGACCGAGCCCACTGCCACACACCCGGAGCTGAAGAGTAGCCTGTGGTGTTTTACACGCGTTCAGGCAGTCACCCAAACTGCCTCAGCCACAGCCTTTGAAAGGGCCAGGTCCACTTTAGCTTAGTTTCCATTTCCCTGCACTCTAAAAGCCAGTTCTGTGGTAAAGGGGAGAAGCCTTGCCGAGTCCAGCACGTGGTGTCTGCTGTGATGGGTCACCGTTCCTGTGCCTCTCCAGTCCTGGCTTCCCTTGATGTGAAGAGGTTGGTGACTTTAAACCCTGATCTGAGGACTGTTGCCCTCTACAGATCCGCTCTGCCACCTTCTAATTAAATGCTCATTTGACCCTGTGCTTGCTCTTGTGTGCAAATCCTCGTCTCTAGTAATCATTTCCACATTCGAGAATTCTGATTTTGGAAAACCTAATTTTTTTGTTCAAGACCCCAGGATGCTCAGTGATTTGGAGTTTGAGTGTGTCCCCTGTGTGGCTTGTTCCAACATACTGGGATTTAGGGGAACTGATAGAAATTGGCATTTTTTTAAAGAGTAGGATGTCTTTACACATACACACACATGCCCAAGAATTCTTATTCCTTGCAGATTTGTGTGCCTGGCAAGCCAATTCCTATCTTCCTCAATCCCCAGTGAGTGGTCGGCCCTCTTTATTCAGTGATATGGCCAAAGTCTTCCTAAACCTTGTGAGCCTGGTAGACTTCCCCTCACCAGGAGCAGGGGCTATTTCAATAGAGAGGCCACAGCTCACCTGCTCTCTGCTGCCTCCACCTCCATGCTGTGGGGTGTGTTCCTCCAGGGGTGGCATACTGTGGTGAAGCATTTTATTTTAAAAAAGGGGGTTAGATTAGGGGAGATGCCCTAATTTGCTGTCTTGGAAGCACGGCCTATCTTCCCTTTGTACTGCACAGTCTGAGGAAAGTGATGCTCTGATGAAGTGCTGGACCAGGGAAGGGATTTATTCATATTTAGGGTACTATGTTGATCACAGAGGGGGCTCCATCCTGCAAGTGCTGGGTCCTGGGCTCCCTAAGAGCCCTGCAGCCAGTGATGGCCCCCAGTTATCCCTTATGACCTCCCAAGGGAAATGAAAACTTCCTCAGGTCAGTGTGGCCACATGGGTGTGCCCCAGTTTCCTCTCTGCATTGCTGAGGGTAGATTTGAAGTGGCCAAGTATAACATACATTTGTGTACACTTAGATCACCTGGGTTATACTGTTGTGAGATCCAGACCTCCGACCAAGTCCAAGTGCCCCCTGAGGGTAGAACAGTGGCCCTGCAAGCAGCCCCAGGTCCTAATGACCCAGGACCTCTAAGAAGCCAGAGCTTGCCCCTGGCGGGGAGAGTGAGACCAAAGTGCTGCTATGCTCCCTAGGAGGATGCTTCTCACCACACTGAATCACATTAGCCTGAAGACTGTGGACTGACCTGAGCTTTTTCCAAAAAGACAGAAAACAGTTTTATAATGTTTAATGTGTAACATGATTACACTAATGCAGGGTATCAGGGGTGTCACTTGTATTTATTGTGACTAGATCTTTGATAATGTTTTTTAAAAATGTTTGCCACCAAACAAGAATAGAAGTTCTAGCAAACAGGCTGGGATCAGTAGCTGTATGTTGTATCACAGGGTAGTCTGACACTTTGAAGGACAATAAAGAAATGGACCAAGCAAAGATAAAAATAAAAATAAATAAGTTTATATTTCTCACTTATTTTTATTGTGTGTCATATGTACATACATATGTGTGTGTTCATGGGTGTGGAGGCTAGAGGTTGGCATGTGGAGGCTAGAAATTGACATTGATTATCTTCCTGTATTGAGCTACACCTTATATTTTGAGACAGAATCTTTCACTTGAACCCAGAGCTGGGCAATTCTTCTTGTCTAGCAAGTTAGCTTACTCTGAGGAGCCCTGTCTCTGCTTTCCAAGTACTGGAGTTACAGGCAGGTCAGCATAACCTCCCAACATTTATATGGATGCTGGTGATCTGAACTCCAGTCCTTCTGCCTGCACAGCAAGTGCTTTACATGCAAAGCCAACTCCTCAGTCCCCAGTACTCAGTTCTTAACATAAAACATTCTATAATTTAGTAAAGAAAACAAGGAAGGTTTTATATACATAGCAAAAATTAAATTTTTGCAAAATATTATTCAATTGTAATATAAAGGTGTTTAATTGGAGCTACCCTACACAGGGAATATTTCTCCTCCAAGAAGCCATAGCTGCCAAATTAAAAGCTCAGTGCCAGGTGTGAGATACATCTCCTTCTGAATTGTTGGTTAAAGGTGTCCCAGAGACCCCCAAGACAGTGCATAGGCTCTTTGCTGCCCACTAGAATTTGATAATAAAACCCTATTGCTGAAGATATCACATACTTTGATCATAGGACATGGAGAGATCAAGTTAGTACGGACCAACTTTGTTCCCTGTTGACTAGCTCTCATAGTACCAGAAGGTGCTTATGTAGGCTTCTGGGGAAAAAGTCAACAGTCTTACCTATCTGCGAGTCCTGTGAACTACAATAACAATTGACATGGCAAGATATACCCATGGGTGCAATAGTGGCACAAATGTTATGTGGGTAGCCAACCATTTTATGATTGGATTTAAGGCCTGCTCCACAGTAGGAAACATGCTTGGCACTGTAAAATTGCCTGAGAACTCATGGTTGGAGACATCACAGTCCTCAAAAGTGAACCTACTACTAAATGGGCATAGTATCAAAATTCTCTCTAAATTTATAGCTCTCTAACCATAGATTAGTATAGCTCTCAGACCTCATCAGGTAAATTTCTTTGTATAATGGATAGTAGTTAGTACAGAAACTCACAACTGGACAAAATGCAAAAAATAAGTGTCACAGAGTACTCAGTCACAAATGGACATCTATATCATACACACACGCGCGTGCACACACATACACACACTCAACACCTCCCCACACCCCAAGGCTCAGTGACCATCAAAGAAAAGGGGACAGAAAGATTGTAAGATCCAGAGATTGAAGAGGACCAGAGTTAAAGAATGTCTTCTAGATATGACAGGATCATTACACTCATGAACTGACATCTGTGGTTGCCTGCAGAAAACCTGCACAAGATAAAAGCATGCAATATTGTAGCATGGAGGGGAGAGGGGCTTATGAGCACCACCCCTAGCCTGAGGAGCTATTGACAATTGATAATTGGAAGAAGAGTTAATTTTCTTTAAGGGTTGTGGCCCTTTGTAAGTTGACCATGCTCCAATGGATGACCCCACACCCAGGAGTATATGAACAACACAAATTGGACTCAGTGGGTTATTTACTAAAAAAAAAAAAAAAAAAAAAAAAATTAGTACATAAATTTGGCAGGTGAGAGTGGGGGTATATATGGGAGGAGTTGGGGGAAGAAATGGGATAAATATGATCAAAATACTAAACAAAACCTCCTGCAGATGGAAACAGATGGCTCGGCAGTTAAGAGCACATATTGCTCTTCCAGAATACCCAAGTTTGGTTCCCAGCATCCATTTAAAGTGGCTCACAACCACCTGTAACCCCAGCTCCAGAAGATCCAATGCCCACAAGTACATATTTAAAAATTAAATGAAAATTTAAAAAAAAAAAAAAAAAAAACTGCTGAAGAACTGGATTTTGAAAGCAGAGCGATTTCAACATGTACAAATGAGGGAGTGCAGCAGTGCGTACAGGAAGGAACTGGAATCCAAGCCCTCAGGCCCTACCACTGTGCACAGGCACAGTCTTTGACACAGCATAACACAAGCACAGACATCAATGTGAAAACATGCAGCAGGTTCTTGGACTGGAGAATTTCTGTCAGGAAACGAGAAGGTATAATAAGGTGGACAAAGCTCGGGTTTGCCACCCCCCACGGGGTTATGTTTTTGAACACAATGTTTCCAGCTGGTGGAACTGTTTGGAAGGTTGTAGAACCTTTAGAAGGTCAAGTCTCACTGGAGAAAGTGGGTCACTTTCTACTATTGCTCTAATTGCAATAGTCCGGCCCCACTTTCTAGTGACTCTGCTTCCTGAGTGTGAATGCAAGGTGACCAGATAGGCCTTTGATGCTGCCACCATGCCTTCCTTGCCTGCTGTGTTTCTTCTCCACCATGATGGACTGCATCTCTCTGGAATGAAGTCAATATAAACACTTTCCCCCCTAAAGGTAAAATAATAGTTTTCTAAGCACCTTCTGGATATTGGAAATTTAGCAAATCCACCTATGTTCTATCTTTTACTCTCCACATACCTATACTTCCTGGAACCATTAGGCTGGAATAAAAAAATATATTTTAAAAACTCATCATACAGTCCCCTGTGAAATTGTTACTTTCTAATCTCACCTGGTTTTTTTCTGATCTTCCATTCATTGTTATCATCATAAATAACTGAGTTATAATTTAAGGGGTTATGTTTATGTTGGTTAATCATTTTTATTTTCAATTTTCTGCAACCCTACTTCCATTCAAAATAAAGAGAAATCAGACTTATCATCCCACCTGAAACAATCAAAAACACCAAATGCAATCCATGACACAATGGCTTTCAAGATGCTCGATGCCAAGCAATGAAGGGTAGTGATTTCTAAGAGGAGAAGTTAGAGAAAGAGCCCTGCAGATCTAAGAGTCCTTGAGTATCTAGCAGACTAGTGAACAGCATACAAGTGTGTGGGAAGTGCACAAGGCTAGAGAGAACTTCTCAAATGGTTAGAGAGCGCCCTGGAGGCACTGGCACACAGTGGGAATAGCACTGTCCCCTTGAATTTTTGGCTAAAACCACTGGAGAAATGAACACTCAGAAAGGAAAGACAGGTTTAGAATTCCTAACTAGTAAATGTCATTAATTACAGTAAAAGTTAAAACTTTAGAAAAATTTAAATTCAGCATGAAATAAAATTCTATATGAGTGGTATTTTCAAAAAGAGTAACTTTATTCAAAACTTTGTAAATATATATTTTTCTCTGATTTGAAAATTTGTTACTGTGTTGTATTGACTAAAGTTAATATCAAGTGTGTGTGCAAGTATGTGAGCGTATGCGTGTATGTGATGACAAACTAACTTATTAAAAATAGAATAAACAACCA
>NW_008351958.1:5121477-5156741 GCF_000622305.1 Nannospalax galili | reverse complement strand
TGTGTTTCTACAACTATAGCTTCATTTAGTTTCTGTTGCCCATACCTCATTCTTTGTATTGCTTCAAGTATTCTTTAAAGTGCTGGTTTTGTGGGCATGTTTTCTTACAGCCTATTCATGTGGTGGAATATTTGTCTTTGTTTTTCAACTATTACAGATATTTTTGCTTGGTAAAGTAATTTTAATTTCCATTTCCCCATTGGCGAAAACTGTTGAGCATTTAAACAATATTATAAAAAAATTATTTTATTAAAGCTTCATACTAATGAGATATCCATTACTTCTCCAGTCTTTAATTCTGCCTCTCTTACTAACCTCATAAGGCAACTTCATTACTGAGTTTCTACCTGAGTTGTCTAATTGATAGAGTGGCATAGTGAAGGTTAAAAGTTTCATGCCTGGGGACATCAGTTTAAATTCCAGCTGTCAAACATAGGTCCCATTGTTTTGTAATTAGCCCAGTGGAGTGGTTCTCAGCCTGAAATACACATCAGAATCAGCTCCAAAACTTTCCACAACATGCAAATAACCAAGTTCCACTCCAGATCAGTGTATCAGAATTTGAGGAAATGGAGCCTGGCTATCACAGTTTATAAATCTCCAAGGCAAATGTAGCCCTGGTTATAAGAAGCACTCAGCCCTTCTTTCTCTAGTTCCCAATGGAGGATAATGCCTTATTCACTTATCTTTATAAGTTGGTGTCACCATCAAAAGAGAATCATGAAAATGTTTGACTTAAAACAGTCAAAAGATTTTCATGTCTAGTCTTTTATAAAAAGTATTCAAAGTATAAATCACTCTTCCATTAGTTAAAGAGATACAAATCTTCCTCCTACTTCCTGGAAACACTCTAGTATACCTTGGATTAACCAAACTTATGATTCTTAGCTTTCTAGTGACACCAGGAAACATAACAGAATAAAGGCATCATGCTTGGCAGAGACCTTGTTGAGAATCTGGAATGACCTGTGCTCCTGTGTCTCAGGAGGAGTACATAAGTACACACAACACATGTGAACCCTCTGGAATTTTCTTGCAGGAGGAGGACAAACTCATGTCCTGAAGCCCAACTTTGATTCAAATCAAGCATTTCCACCTTGGATTCCATAGACAAGATAGCAATTCTTATTTTGTTCATTTTAATTCCTAAAAGCCTGGAAGACTAAAGCCCCTTACTTAGGCTTGAAAGAATTTGTTTCATGCTTATTTTATGGTTATTGGAATGTTACTCAAACAGCTATACTTAGAACGCCCCTCTCATTGGTAAACAAGCTCATTCCTGATTAGAACAGTTAAACAGCAAATGCATTCCTTCTCTCCAGATAAGAAGAACAGTAAATAATCTAGAGAACTCAGAGCTTTGCCTCTAGGGAGTCCTTAAGCTTCTGTGTTATATGTTTTGAGCTCTACTGTACTCAGAGCACCAACTAGTAAAGAGTGAGAGAAATTCATTATAGAGAAGCTTGTCTTTCATCCTCTTCTCCGGTTAAGAGGGAATAAGAACACTAGTTCTTTCCATCATTAGAAGGAAGAAAATTAATAGCTATTCTGTCTCTCAGTGGACTTTGTGTGCTATGTGTTGGCTTTTATACGTAGCTGTTCGCTCACTACAGTTAACTATTGCTCACTGCTCATGGCTAAAATTTGCCATCGTATTATATATTATACAGCTTATCTTTTGTCATGTCACCACAAGCCAACCTCTTTCTACCATGAACTTGCTCAACTCAATAGTTTTCATCTCTTCAAATAAAACTCTTCTGCTTTCAGGAAACTTTGCTATATTCAACTCTTGCTTATGACTTATTAATTATAATTTTCTTTGCTAAAAGCAATTCTCTTCAAAATAATAAATCATCTATCAAAATGTAGCATTAGTATTGTAATTATATTAGCATCAGAACCTGATACCGAAAGCTCTCTGTTACATGGATCTAACGGTTTAATGGCCGATGTTTAACAGCCAGCTTTTCAAACATTCCTTCTCAAAAAAGAAATGAGAAAAGGAAAGAATAAAAGAGAGAAAGGACTGAAGAGATGGCACAGCGGTTAAGAGCACTGGCTGCTCTTCCAGAAACCCGGGTTTGGTTCCCAGTACCCACATGGTAGCTAACAGCTGCCTACAACTCCAGTTTCAGAGGATACAGTAATGTCTCCACAGGTATTTCACACACAGGAATACTTACAACCATGTAGGCAAAACTCATGCATGTAAAATAATAATATATCAATAAAAATATTTAATCAAATAAAGGGAGGGAAGGGAAGGGAAAGAAAAGGAGGAGGAGGAGGAGGAGGAGGAGGAGGAGGAGAAGGAAAAGAAAAGGACAAAGAGGAGAAAAGGGGGAAGAAGAGAAAAGCCTTCGCCAATTTCCACGGTGTAAACACTCTCACCACCAGCACTAATGACAAACTACTAAAAATGCTCTCAACTGTCTCAGCGGTCCTGAGAATTTAACAAGCTTTCAGTCAAACATGTGACGATGGCATTCCATTGCTTGAGCTAATCAAACTTGCCCCTTTCCTTCTTGTGTTTTATTTTATGGAATGCATGTTTAAGGAACCGTTTATTCTTTTTCCTCATGGAATTCCATCCCTCCAGTCCTTTGACTCATTCACTGAGAAAGCACTTACCTCATCATCAAGCATCACAAACCTAATTGCCCTTCAAAAGGAGCTTATAGAGGGTATTTCCTATTAACATGCTTTATGCTTCTATGTGACATAGAACCTTTTCTTCCCTGATATTACCTAACATTTATATGACATCTGAGTATCTATTTTATAAAAATTTATTAATGCAAATCTTATTTTCCTTAAGATATTGTGTATACTTTGAAGGTAGAACGTGTGCCTAATTCATATCCACAGGCCTTAAAATTCTGCTTACAAAATTAATAATAGCTTAATACAATAAAGTTGGTAATTTTACCTACTGTAAACTATGTGAAATGTACAATGATGTTATGTTAAAATATAAATGAAATTCTTGGCAATTAATACAGGATTAATAAGACTGTAGTTTCAGGCAAATGAATTCTAAATAATGTCATTTTGCTAACTGATAAAACTATATAATGTGATGTAATAACATCATGCTATAGTCTAATCAAATATAAAGTTCAGCCAAATAAGAAATATAAAACTTTGGAAAAAAATATTATCATTATTATCAATATCAGGCCTGGTGGCAAAGGCATGGAAATCCAGCTACTAAGGCAGGAGAATTAAAAGTTCAAGGGGCCAGGCATGGTGGTGAACACTTTTAATCCCAGTACTTCAGAAGATAGATGTAGGCATATTTCTGTGAGCTCAAGGCCAGCCTGATCTACATAGCAAATTCCAGGCCAGCTGAGGCTACAAGGAGACCCTGTCTCAAAAACAAACAAATTAAAAACAATCAAGGCCTCAGGCTAGAAAAATCGTTCAGCAGTTAAGTGCACTTGCTGATCATACAAAGGACTCAGGTTCAGCTCCCAGTACCTACATGGTGGCTAAAAACCATTCATAACTCCAGTTCCAAAGGATCCAACGCCCTTTTCCTGCTTCCGCAGAGCTGCACATACTTGGTGTACTTAGATAGACACAAGTAAAGCACTCATCACATTAAAAAAAATTAAATTCAAATTCAAGGTCTGGCAGATCTCTGTGAGTTCAAGACTAGCCTGGTCTACATAGCAAGTTCCAGGCCAGCTGGGGCTACAGGGAGACCCTGTCTCAAAAAGACTAAAAAACAAACAACAACAACAAAAAACAAAAACAAATTCAAGGCCCGGACTGCAGTGTGAGTTCAATTCCATTCTAACAACTTAATGAGACCCTGTGTCAGAATAAAAAGTCAAAAAGAGGTCTGTAGCTAGATGTAGTTCAGTGGTATATATATTGCTTGCCTAGCACTCTGTCTTTATATATGTACATATTGTGTGTGTGTGTATATATATATATACAAATGTATTTAAAATCAATGTAAAAAGCAAGAAATATCAAGGTGACAGTAGTCAGCATACACAGAACAAAATAATCATACTTAGAACTCCTGAAGTATACCTCTTTTTGATTTTTTTTTGATATACATAAGAAGAAAATATTTTAACTAAATTACACATGCATACTCATATAAATCATATATTTCCTAAATGTTTGGTTTCTAAAATCTATAGCTGGGTGTGGCTATGCATGCTTTAAATCCCAGCACTCAGGAAGCAGACCAGACTGATCTACACAGTGAATTCCAGGCCAGCTGGGGCTGCAGGGAAACTCTAAAAATAAAAGTATAAAATAAAGTATCTAATGTTTTGGAGTGGAGAATGTCTATAATTTGCTGAAAATTTCAAGTCATATTCGGCTTAACTGTAGAAAGTCAATTGATATGAAAAAGCTCTCATACTTTTAGAAACAGGAAATAGTTTACAAATATTGACCTATTCTCTTGCTTCTGTTCTTTTTATTTCTTTTTATTTCTCTGTCCTATTGTTGGCCAATTTAATTTCCCCCTATACTATGTGATCTTTGCTAAGATAAGAGCTAAAATATTTACCAAAATCAAGCCAAATTTATCTCCCTTTTTCAGTCTCACACCCTGGGAAAATGGGATTAGTTCACTGGCACTGGCTAAAATAGCAGATAGTTTCTTGCCACAAGAAGCACCAGCACATTGCTGAGAAAAAAAACAAGGAAATTCACAACTAATCAAATATCTAGCATGGATGTTGGTTTGGCCAATAGTGGAAACTATCTTAGCTTCTATAATCGGCTATTGATTCCATGATATTGTCTTTCTAAGGAAGGCCCAATCTCAAAGCAATAATCGCACCACAGTGCCCTTGACACAGCTGGAGTTCCACAGTGCAAGTTATTACAATGCTTTAAGTTGTAGGAATGACTTTTTTTTTTTTTTGGTCTTTTTGAGACAGGGTCTCCCTGTAGTCCCAGCTATCCTGGAACTCACCATGTAGACGAGGCTGGCCTTGAACTCACGATGGACAGAATCTGGACTAATGACTTTTAATTCACTTTGGCAAACTCACTGATCATGTGCTCTTATGTCTTGTGACCTGGGCACCTGATCTTGTTTGTTGGTAACCTCAATCTGCTACTCCACACACAAAAAAGATAATGAATGAATGTGAGTATGCTTGAGAATTAACATATCAAAGTACTGAAAAACAGCACCCCATCTTCATTGAATACAGTGAAGATTGGGAAGGAAGCTTGACTTGTGTGTCTGGGATATTCTAGAACTAGGAATGAAAAAGCAAGGTTGAAAAAGATTGCTTGCTGATTAGATGAGGGTGGATCCAACCATGCCCTTTCCCAGTTGAAGCTGGAGAAACTATTTTGAATAAAATTATGTGTAAGGCCTGACTCAGGAACAGAGTTACAGCAGCTCAGTTCCACAATACAGACAGGTCCCAAGAGATATCTAGGAGGATGAGTGTCCTCAGAATTCAGGCCCACTCTCAAAAACTAAGTAAAGTCAGGCTTTTTTATTCAGGTATGATGTTGACAAGGTTATACCACATTAAATATCTTGATAAAACTACTTTGTGATTACCTCTGTGCTTTCCAAGGGTTTTATACATTAATTATTTTTTGTTTGTTTGCTTGGTTTTTGTTGTTGTTGAAACAGAGTGTTCCTGAAGCCCCAGCTGGCCTGGAACTTGCTATGTACACAAGGCTAGCCTCACTTTCACAGAGATCCTCCTAACTCTGCCTCCCGAGTGCTGGGATTTAAAGTGTGTGCCACCACACCCAACTCTCACTGATTATTTTTTTAAAGCTTTCTCTAATTTACCAGATAATAGGTATTCTACTCATGTTTTGGTATGCATTGATCTATGAAATATTTTATATTATCAAATAATTTATTAATGAAAACACTAGTATTTTAAATGAACCCTAGTCTTGTTAAAATAAACTCAGGTTTCCCCCTAGCTTACACCACTTTGGGAATATATACTTTTTACAAACACATAATAGACTTCTTGGTCTTGTCACCTTCTATTTGAGAAATTTCTCACACTATTTTCAATTTTGCTCTTATGGAAGTCTCTGCTTTCATATCTAAATTCTAAAATAGCTCCAGATTTCATTATCAAAATTGGCTCACAAGTATTGTGGCGACTGTCATGCTCCTAGTATGGGAAAACGGAATGGGATGGAGCAGATAGTTTCATATTTATGCACAGACAATTTGAGAAATACAGAAAGCTGAAGTGAACAAAAAGGCAGAGAGATGTAGTAAAGAGAAATCACGCTATATTCAAAAGAAAATAACTTTGACTCTCAACACACTCCAGCTCCTGATTCCCACCACTAGTGAGGCAGGGTTGATCTTTCCTGAGCTTAATGATACTCTCTTACACAAATCTCTGCTTTAAGTCTATCCCCCATTCAAAAACATGAAAGTGAATTTGAATGTGTTTTGTAATTTACAAATAAATACAGTGAGTGTGGCAAATACATAAATATAATTAATTTTATATATGGGTAAATTACTATTAAATTGTTTGAAATAAAAGAGATTAGAAATAGAATATAATAGAAATATTTAAGGAAAAGTACTTATTACTTAACAAAACCCATGGATTGGGTTGTTGGGTTTGGTTTGGTTTTGAAACAAGGTCTCATTATGTAGCCCTGGCTGTCCTGGAACTTTTTATGTAGACCAGGCTGACCTCAGACTTGTATCAATCTTCCTGCCTCTGTCTCCCAAGTGCTGGGATTTTAGGTATGTGCCACCATACTCAATTCCACATTCCTCTTCTTTTGGGTTTCACCTCTCCCCATCTTTACCCCTGAAGGGTTGAGAAAATAGAATTTGAAGAGCTTTAAAACCTAAGAGAGAACTTGACCTTCAGATGAGAAAATAGCACACTTCCTTCTATCAATCTTTCTGGTGAAAGTTCTTTTCAATGTGATATTTAAGGAAAGAAAAGTACTCAATGATTCAGCTTCAAGTGACCGAGCTCCAAGTTAGATTAAAAGTTAGCACATGGCAAAGTGATCCAACAAGTAAAAGCCATGGGAATAACAGAGAAAGGGTGAGCACTGTGGTCATCAAATGGAAGAAAATAAGTAGCAGAAATACAGTCATAAGGAGAGGATGGGTAATTCTTGTAAACTTTTGAAAACCCAAGAGACAGATTAAAATGAATATTGTTTCCAGAGACAAAGATGATGAAGGCAGATGATGGAGAACATGGTCTTACTGCTTTGAGAACTGGACTGTGGTTTAATAGATAGAATCCCTTGTGGCATGGGGAAAAACTATTCAAGTAGGAAATGTAATAGTCAGCACAGGAACGGAATAAACTGTCACTACCACTTGTAGCTACATGATGCGCAATTGATCCAGATTCCCTAAGTTATTTCTTCACAGACAAAATTTCTATTTGGACAGTTCCGCAGAAGTCACCATGCGCAGCTGCACAAAAATGAGAAAAATCTTCTTCATTGCACAAAGTTATTTTTGGTGATATATTTTTTTCTGGAAAACCTGAACTTCTTGCTCTCTTACATTTATATTTGTGATAAATAACTCAAAATCACTTTAATCTCTATAAATACATACTTTTTCCCATCTAAACTAAATAAATGATTTTTATAGCCAATAACATTCTTTTAAAAATATTTGATTAGCATTGCTTTCTTTAAGAAGTAACATTACATTGACTTTGTATAGGTTGGAAAATCTGGAAAGGGACTGAATAGCAAACTCACATTATAGAAACAGTGACAAATTTCACATTATTTGTTGAAATTTTGTCAGTAAACAATATTCAAAAATTATAGTAGACATACAGAATTTCAAATTTATATTCTAAACTCTAATTACATATTTTAGTTTAAAATTATATGTTGGGCTATTATAGTACTATTTCATTTTTTATTTTTTGTGCACTTTTATAAGTATACTTGTGTTATGCAATGCCCACAGATATCAGAAGAGGGTGTCAAATCCCCTGGAACCGGAGTTACAGACAGGTGTTAGTGGCCATGTTGGTGCTGGGACCAGAACCTGGGTCTTCTGCAAGAGCAGCCAGTGTTCTCAACCACTGAGTCATCTCTCCAGCCCCTCTTTTTTTTTTTTTTTTTTTTTTTTTAATTTCTCAGACTGATTTTTATCTCTAGAAGTTCAATTGGGGCATAGGTGAAGGCATACTGTGGCTGTTGAAGAGTAATAGAAAAATAATGTAAAAACCTCTTGCCACCTGTAATGGGAGAGGTCCAGAATCAAGGCCTGGATACCCAGGACTGCATGTGGAGTGAGGACCACATCTGTGCCTCGGGGTAGGTGGGAGGTCTGTTCCAGAGAATCAGTCCTCCCTGTTGGGGACCCCTGCTGTCTAAGGTAGCAGTCTCTCCATGTCCGGATAGCCTCAGGCCGGCTCAGCGTTCTTATGCAGAGGCTTCCTTTCTCAGCTGGGCACCTTCCTACTCTCTTCCTGACTCACCTTTTGAAGTGCCCATCACAGATACATGTCCTCCGGCATAAAACTGCCAGGTTTTCCTGTGTGATAATCAGGCACTGACAGTCTGTTAGAAGCCCACCACCACATGTAAATGGGGCATCCTACAAAGCACCTATCAACTAAGGCTGGTTTCCCCCTAATAAATCAGAGCTGTATCAGGAGTTGAATCACTAAGATCTGGAGCTGAGCTGTATCACTGAATTCTGTGTCTCACTGTGCCCGGAACCAGCCTGTGATACAATCTCCCCGGAGGGGGCTGTCCCTTCGTAAACATTCACTCGTGAAGATCCTGCTTTCGCAGTTCTTGCACCTCCCCTCGTGACCCGACAGCCCACTGATCGCGAAACACAGAGGGAGTGCCCAGTAGCTTGGAACGGAACTCACCTGGAAGCGCAGCGACCCATAGAGTCGCCAGCATCCAATAGCCGCGGAGAGCCTCAGCAACGTGGAGAGACAGGAACCCCGCCCATACTCCCAAGACCTGGGACCTCAGGGAAGAGGGCTGTGGGGCATGTAGTCAAAGAAGACTAAAATTACTATCTAGCATCAAGAAGTCCTCCATGCTCTACTCCACCATCAGCCTACTGCCAAAGGGATGTGGAACTGTGGCTCATGCTAGGGGTCCTAAGCTTCACACTCTTGTGAGAGGACCACTGTTCCAGCTTCCAGGGAGGGACCACAGCTCTTGTTTCACAGAGGTTGGTGTAGGGGGGTAACCACAGCTCCAGCTCATAAGTGGGGACCACAGCTTTAGCTCACAGAAGAGGATCACAACTCCAAGTACAATAGCATTCTTAATATATAACATGAACGTTCACACACACACACACACACACACACACACACACACACATCAAGACTGTACTGCACCATGAAACCTTTTTTAAGCCTAACTCTATACATAGCTGTCATTTCCAATACATTCAGAGTAAACTATATAAAAGTATTTTCTGTGTTCTCATAAAGGAGCCAGGATCCTTCTATTTTATTGATACTGGGCTAATATTGTCACTGCAATTATTAATGCAGTTGAAGCACATTATTCCATAACAGAAAACTTTCATGCACACTTTTGTAGTTCTTGTAATAAGCCATGCTATTTCAGGCATGTTCACCTGTGCCATTACTGTCCTCTGCCAATGTCTAGAAATACCCACTCAGATTACCATCTATAGAAATCCTTTAATCATTCCTTCAACTGTACTGACCACTTAGAACCTTTTCCATGGGCTGGGGAGATGTTGAGTCAGTAAAGTGTTTGCAGCACAAGCATAAGGACCTGAGTTTGATCTCCAGATCCCATGTTTGAAAAAGAGAGAAAGCGAGAGAGAGAGAAAAAAAGAGAGAGAGAGAGAAGAAAGAAGAAAGGAAGAAAGAAAGAAAGAAAGAAAGAAAGAAAAAGAAAGAAAGGAAAAGCCAAGTGTGATGGCAGCAATGGGGAGGTACGGATAGGCAGATATCTGGCCAGCCAGCCAAGCCAAGGTCAAGCTCCAGGTTCTAGTGTGAGAGACAATCTAAAAAAATAATATGGAGCAGGAGACTAGCAAATGGCTCAGCAGGTAAAAGTGCTTACCACCACACTTGAGGATCTGAGTTCAGTTCCTCAGAACCCACATGATAGAAGGAGAAAACTGATTCTCACAAGTTGTCCTCTGACCTCTATACGCTCACTGTGGTACACATGCATCCACCCACATATACACACAAACACAATAAATAAGAGATAAATGTAATATAAAAATAATGATGACAGTTCCTGAGGAATGACACTCAAGGTTGATTTTGAGCCTTCACATGCATACGTAGACATGTGCATGTGCATGCTTCCATACACATATGCACACGCACAAAAAGAATTTTTTTAAAACTTTTACTATGTCATTTTACACAAACCTAGAATGACTATATTTCTTTATATATCTATCTCTCCACATACTGACCAAATAAGATCATAGATCTTTAAGAGCTGATAATATGCTTTTTATCTTGTTTATATTAAGCCTATTAATCTTTAGCATAATGCTTAATAGAGTATCTGTAAAGGTTAAAGGATGTATAAGTATATAAAACCTCACAGTTTATCAAACACATCATCACATGCTGCCTTTTCTGTATCACAGTTAACTAAGAAAGCACTACATCATTATCCATTGACACAAATATATGAAAGAACTAATAGGAAGTAGACCTTACAGCAAATTGCTTCTTGTTTTAAATTACCTTTCATGGAACAGCTAAATATGTTTTTGAAATTGTCTTATTTTCAGTCTGCAAATGATTTTGACACAGCTAGATATACATTATCCGTTAAAAAGTATATATCTAATTTTCAGACTGGCATGGACACACATGCCTTTAGTCCCTTGGGAGGCAGAGGCAGGTGGATCTCTGTGAGTTTGAGGCCAGCCTCATCTACATAGTGAGTTCCAAACCAGCTGAGGCTACAGGGAGACCTTGTCTCAAAAAGACAAAAAAAATAAATAAATCTAATTTTTAATATAATTACGTATTTGGATATGGAAATACATTTTTAATTCCATATTTAAAATAAAACCTTCCATAAACTCAAATTACTAACCACATATCACATGTAAAGATGGTTGGGAACTCAAACCCCAAATGCCTCAGATAGTTTGTTTGGATGTTTGAATTGTT
The DNA here is from genome assembly GCF_000622305.1 of Nannospalax galili. Lineage (NCBI taxonomy): Eukaryota > Metazoa > Chordata > Mammalia > Rodentia > Spalacidae > Nannospalax > Nannospalax galili. Next base: position 5,145,612 of record NW_008351958.1, on the reverse strand, counting down.
TAGATTTGTCAACAGATGGCTTAATGCTTCCTTATTTCTACCCTAAGTTGAATTCCACATATCATGTCAGATGAAGGTGGTCTCAAGACATGAAGGCCACATCTACTGACCAAGGCAATACAAACTAACAAATGTCTTCACACTCCTGAATCAGACTACCTTTGACCAAAGACCTTGTCATACATGACACTCCAGAAAAGTAGTATCTCCACAAAAGAAAGTCATGCCGTTACCATGATAGAAGTAGAGTTGTGTTCCTGTCAAACAAATGTATGCCTTAGGATCTGGAGGAGTTCAAAACATAATACCCAAAATACATTATTCAAACATATTGGCTATTAGTTAAACAGCAGGTGTAAGAAAAGCACTCTGACCTTGTTTTAGCTTCTCAGAGCCAGTGGATGCAACCATGTAAAGATGCCCTCCCTGGGCTGGACAGAAAGCATGCTTGTCACCAAGCCCCAGAAGTAGAGGCAAAGAGAATCCATACATACCAACCTGCTAAGCTGACCTGTATCTTCCTAGTCTCTTCTCCATGACCAACCACCTTAGCCCAAGGTCAGCTGCCTTGTCAGAGTTGACACAATGCACTCCTTTGCATCCAGTTTTTATACAGCATAAACTAACGGCTTTACTGTCCTACTGAGGCCCCTCTTACAAGTAGAAATCTGTGTGCATTCCTCCTGTCAACCTGGACTATGTCATTTTAACCCTCTGGACCAGTCAGAGACACTAAGCAAGTCAAGATAAAGTCTATGTTCCTCTATAATGGTTGTGCTGGGCACAGAAATCTGAGGACCGTTAGTAACATTCTCTCCTTGGAAACCATGCCCCAAGAGAATTAAACAACACAGAAAGACAAATACTTCATGTTCTCACTCAGATGTGGGATTAAAAATTGATCTTAATGCAGTGGGGTGGGGAGGGGAGGGGTAGGAAACAGAGGGACTGGAACAGCATGTACCAAAACACAGTTAGATAGAAGTAATCAGTTTTAGTGTTTTACACAGTGGGGCAGGGGATAATCATAGTTCAAAGTAACTAAGAAAGAGGATCTCAGGTTCTGTACACAAAGTAATGTTCAGGGAGTAGAAATGGCAAACCTTAATTTGACCAGCACACACATAAATTCAAAACACGTCTCTACGGCCACCAGATAATAAAGGCTTGAAATAGCCTTTCAACTTAGAGTTCCAGAAGCACTTGCCTTCTTTTCTCTGGGCTGAAGCCTAAAAACGTGTATCTAATTTTTAAAAATGAAATTGCATGACTGGAGACATTGCTCAGGTTGTTTTCTAAACAATCAGGTATGCCGCTGTAATACGTGAAAGGCGGTAAGTGCCTTTTTTCTGGCCTTCAAACAGCAATGCCATCTGCTTATGTCCATTGCCAACAGGATAGAACACAAGTTCTTCCCACAACGGGGGCTCCACTGATGACACAGAGCCCTTGAGTTGGCTACACACCTTGAGTGCTCAGGACACATACACAAGCAAACCATTGTTGGTGTAAAGAATATTAAATGCACTGGAACTCCAATCAGTGCCTGTGGAAGGTAAGCAGCATCAGACTTCTCGAAAAGTCACAGATGCCCACCAGTATGTTACCATACTTTGTATGGCACGTTAAATGCATTGTTCATGCTTTCTAAGGTAATTTGAACCTGGGGCTGGAGATATGACTCAGAGATTAAGAGCAATGACTGGGTTCAATTCCCAATACACTGTCTTTTACTTCTCTTTCTCAAAACATCATCCCCAGCATGGGGCAGGGGGAGGGGCTAGAGTCAGAAGCTTCCACACTCTCACAGCATAGATCTGAAATGATCAACACCCCAGGCCCTGAGGCTATCCTGATTCCAAGCTCAATATTCATCCTCTTTTCACAATTTTGTCTCCATCTGATCTCCAACCTTCCTGGGAGCCTACAAGTAATTACATTTCTGATCTTTCCCTGTTTCTGTTTACTCTAGACCACACATCCAGCTCAAATCTGGTCTCAGAATCCCTCCATAGTATGTGCTGCTTAACTGCTGCCTCCTCCCAGGCTCATGACAGACTTCAGTGGAACCCTGAGTGTGCAGGCCAAGTCATACAGGGCCCTTACAAAGTGATGGTGCTGAGTTGCTGGAGAAAATCTTCCCTAATCTGCCTCACCTAACCCAAACTCTGGTTCTCTGTGCTTTTTCCAGGTCTCCCTAATGCACTTGTTGCATGCACACTATCGTAGCCAAAGTACACAGGTGGCCACAGTGTTTCCCTCTGTTGATGTGAGCTTTCTGCAAACTAACCCCCAAAGCCAGAGTCTATCTGCCAAGGCACTGTAAAGCCTCCAAGCCTAGGATGAGGTCATTAACTCTGCTGTTTCCCTTATGAGATAAACCACATCAAGCCTTCCTGACCCTGGCTTTTGGCTCACATTTGCAAGTTACAGACATCTTTCCTTGCCAAAGGTGTTGGTGTCAGATCCTGGCTGGGGACAAGGGGATGAGAGGATCCTGCAATCTTGCCTCTTTGGTGGGCTTTAAGGAATGACCCCAGGGGGCTAAATTAATACTTATTGCTAGCTTGTTTTCCAGTTACTGGCCTGAGAACATCCAGGATTTCAACCTCAACTGTAAGGCTAATCTCTCACTAACCTAAGCTCCTCACTGACAATTCTAGGGAAAGCAGAGGACATGCTGGTGCCCCTCTTGTCAGGCTTTTAGGTGCTGGCAAACACTGAAAAGAATCCCCATCATTCTGCTATGAACAATACTATCTTCATAAGCTTATTTTCTTTTCTTATTACTCAGCCATAGATTCACTGTGGAATGTGTTACTGCTGTAAGCACAACCCAGATTCACCCTGGCCTGACATGCTACACTATGTTTAGAACATAGTACGTGAAAACACAAACAGAAGTTCAGTGCTTCCTCCCACGTGGTATATGACCCCAGTCTTCCTGTTTTTCTAGTCAGAAAAAGCAGCTGAAAGGAGTTCTGTACATGTCCCTAATTACTCCACTGTGTTGGAAAAATTCACTTAGAACATCAAAAATTATTATAGGGTAGCTAATGTAGTGAAAAAGAATTCTGAAATGTTTTCTAAGTAATTCAAAAGGGTGACAAGGTCTCCCCAATAAAGTAGATGTACCTGAAATCCCTAGTAAATATTTATAAACATCTGTATAGTTTATCATGTGCTAGGCATTTTTCTACATGATTTCCATGAGTTATCGTCTTTAATCCCCAACAAAATTCTTAGATAGTATAACAACTCCAATGGGTAGATACTGCTATTGACCCATTCTGTGGATAAGCCAATGGGTCAATGTGGATTAGATCCAATCCCCTGTCCCAAGGCAAAGGTAATCCATCTCATTAAAAGTAAGACATTGCAGCAGAAAGCCCAGATTGTACCCATATTCCAATCAATGGCTGTCAACTGTCAGATGCCTAAAAGGTGGAGAAGGAACAATTGCTATGGCTCGATTTTTACTTTTTAAAATATTTTATTATTTTTATTTTATGTGTATGAGTATATTGTCTGCATGTACGTAATTCACCAATGTTCTGCAGTGCCCTTAGAGGTCAGAAAAGGGCATCGGATCCCCTGAAACTGGAGTTAAGGGAGGTTGTCAGCTGCCATGTGGGTGCTGGGAATCAACCCTGGGTCCTCTGCAAAGCAGCTAGTGCTCTTAACCGATGAGTCAATTCTCCAGCCCCTACAGCTCTATTTCTAAAAAAAAAAAAAATTATAAATTTGAGATGGTCATGGTGGCACACCTCTAATCCCAGAACTTGAGAGGCAGAGGCAATTGAATGTCTATGAGATCCAGCCCAGCCTAGTCTAGATAGTGAGTTCCAGGCTAGCTGGAGCTACAGGGATACCATCTCAAAATACTCAAACATGGGCTGAAGAGATGGCTCAGTGGTTAAGAGCACTGGCTGCTTTTTCAGAGGACCCAGGTTCAGTTCTCACCACCCAATGGCAGCTAACAATTGGCAGCTAACTCTAGTTCCAGGGGAATACAGCACCTTCTTCTGATCTCTGTGGGCGCTGCGCAACACACAAGTACACTTACACACATGCAGACAATACACTCATACACTAAAATAAGCATAAAAAATAAAATATACATTTTTTAATTATGTCTGTTGACCTTTATCACAGCACATACTGACAATTTCTAGGCTTTGTTTTGTCTGTTTTTGTTTGTTTTTCTGTTTTTCTTGAAATGCTGGGGACTGAAGCCAGGACCTTGCATTGAGTTGTATGCCCAGCTCCAATCACCAGTTTCCTAACATGACAAACACATATAATCTCTTTCATTGCACCCCAACAATAGCCAAACATAATTTCTATGGCAAAATTACCATCTTTGAAGTGCAAAATATTTGATATTTCTGTAAGATCACCTATCTGAGATTGGAGAGCAACTGTTGCATGCTTTTCAGAGATGCTGGGCAGGACGCTCCCTTAAGAACCTCCCAAGGCATCTAGTGGTACTGCTTTCCCTTGGGGCCTTTCATCAAAGTCACCCTTGAAGTTGCCTCTCTAAACTAAAGGATGTCTCCCAGGAATGGACGGTGAAGACCTCAGGAGTCTTAACTCTCCCACCTACTAGTCTGTGAGATGAATCACAGGCATGTGTGAGAGACAGGTGGTGCTGGGCACTGCACTCAGATGAAAAAGTTCAATTGTATCCCAATCCAAAGATTCTCTGAAACCCTAAAGTAAAGTGCAGATCCATTGCCTGAGGAAATGCCACATTTCAAATAGTCTGTACATGGCTATGCCTTAAGAATCTTAAAACCCAATGTAATTCTCAACAGGAATATGTCTTATAGAGGAAGTCACCTGCTGTAATGGAATTTGGAAATACATCTACAACCCCACGATACAAATGGAAGAAAAATTTTGGGAATGATTATTTTTGACAACTGAAATAGGACTGAAGTGCAGACACTGTGCTTCATTTACCTTACCCTCCCACTGTTCATGTCTACTAACCTCAAGCAGGGAAGCTTGTTCATCAGCCTCCACTGAATGCTCAGTAAAGATATTGCTATGACCTGAAGGTTTGCCCTCCTCCAGAACTCATACATTGTAAGCCTACTCCCCAATGTGATAGCAAAAGAAGGTGAGACCCTTGGGAAGTAATAGTGTTTAGTCAAAGTCATGAAGGTGAAGACAGTCATGAAGATCCTCTTGATGGAATTAGTGCCCTTTCAGGAAGAGCTTCTCTCTCTCTCTCTCTCTCTCTCTCTCTCTCTCTCTCTCTCTCTCTCTCTCTCTCTCTGTCTCTCTTATAATTTCCCCATCTGACCACCATATGAGGGCAGAGCAAATTGCAAGCCAGGAAGAAGTCCATCTCCAGCAGCTGAATGGACCAGTGCCTTTATCCTAAACTTTCCAGCTTCTAGAACCATGAGAAATAAACATCTTTTGTCTAAACCACCGAATGTGTGTTGTTTTGTGAGATCAGCCTGAAGAGACTAATATGTACATACCTACCCGATGATTGGCACTGATCCAACCAACCAGCACTGTTTCCAAAGACCTGGATCTAAAATCCAAGTGGCAGTAACCACAAGTGCTTCCAAAGAGTAGCAAAGACTATTTTAGCTGACCTGCTTCTTCTGTACCCTACCCCTGAATCCTTTGACATAAAGAGTTGTGGTGCAGGAATCCCCCACGGTTTATATTCATCAGAACAGTCATTCAGATGAACAACGACTAAGTGGTGAGTGTACAAGACAAGGCGACGTGAGATGACATTGACACTCATCTTCATGATTCTGTCACTCTGCTTAGCCTACAGTCACTTTTTCTTTTTTTTACTGTTCAAATGGATCCACTTTATTGGCTACATATTTTAAATGACATTTGAAAAGCTTCTCTGAGTCTGCTGATATACTTGTGTTTCTCATGACACAGTCCAGTAACAGTTGCATCTAGAGCTCTGTCAACAAGAAAGAGATATTCAATGGTCAGAGGAAAGGAGAGCTGACTCTGCTGTTTACCGCTGCTGAGAAGTGTGTTTTGTCTATTTTGACTAATCTTATGTATTTCGACTCTCCGGGAGTCATCCAGAGCTGTCATATCCAATGTACACACTTGGAGGAAAAAGTATCTCAACAACTTGGGGTCTGACTCCAGGAAGCCTGTCAGCAGGAATATCACTTCAAATGCTTTTTTTCCTCCCTAAATTAAGTGAAAACAGCTCAGTGAAAAGAACTCCAGAACCACTTTCTGGCTCAAAAGCAGAGGCATAGCCCAGCACCTAGTGACAAAAATCTCATGGGTAGTTTTTATTCATAGTTTTGCAACATAGATCAATTATTTAGAGCAACATGGGTCCTTTTCCAATTATAGAAGAATATCATATGCGGTCTGCTGGATGGAGATTTTTAGGATTTACATTTAACACATTCGGAAGAAAGTAAGTTTCCTTTCCGGTAGAAGAATGCATACAGTGAGCTCTCCAGAGCATGAAAAGGGAAGCATCTTCTAACAGGGCTGTGCCCTTTTCCGGTCTAAAAGTAGGCTGGCAACTTTCTTGGAAAATAAATAACTGAATGAAGAATTACCCTGGAGCTGGTAAAGACTGGGGGGCTGTGGTAATGAAGCATTTGTATCTCTCGCCTAATCAACCCAAGAAAACAGCCTAAATTTAGGAAGCACATGGACATGTGGAATGATGGGTCTGGACCAGTTTAGGTGGCAGCACAATGTAAAAAAAAAAACAGAAAAATGCCTTCCCTTCAGTCAGAACAGAAGAACAGAAGCTTTTTTTTTTTTTTTTTTTTTTTTTTTTTTTCACTTGTCCTCTGAACCCTGAGAAAAAAAGGCATTTCACCTCATTAAGAATTTTACTCCAGGGGACTGGAAAGATGTTTCACTGGTTAAGAGCACTAACTACTCTTGCAAAAGACCTGTGTTCGGTTCCCAGCATTCACATAGTGGCTAACAACCATACATAACTCCATTTCCAAGGGATCTTACGTCCTCTTCTGGTCCCCACAGGCATTGCATGACACAGGTGCACTAATATGCATGAAGGCAAAACACTCATACACATAAAAGAAATCAAAAAGATTTTTTGAGTTTTATTCTACCCACTACATCAGCAAGTGTTAAAGCTAAGCCAGCTAAACTTTTCATGATATGGTTATTAGCTCTATTACCACTGGATAATGAAAATTCACATATAAAAGTGGAAAATAATGTCTATGAAGAGGCTTCATTATACTGTGATACAACTATTCACTAACTTCATATGACTTGGTTTTTAAATGTCTGGAGTCATCCAACTAATACACTAAAGCCATAGCATAATGCAGAGGTCCCAGTCCATTATTCAACATCATTAAAAAGTGAAGCAAAGATACTTCTGTGTATACAAACAACATTAAGTGCAGGTTTTTTATAATATCAGGATCATACATGTGGTCAAAGGACATCTCTGACTTTTCTCAAAACCAGAGATGAGCCATTTAGGTATATGTTGCCACTGACCTTGGGTACTTAGGCTCTGAGTCAATCATGTTAGCTTAAAAATCAGTGCAGGGTTGAAGAGATGGATCAACAGTTAAGAGCACTGACTGTTCTTGCAAAGGACCCAGGTTCAGTTCCCATCACCCATGTGGTAGCTAACAACTGTCTATCACCAGTTCCCGAGGGATCCGAAACCTTCTCCTAGCCTCCACAGGCTTTGCACACATGGGTACACTTACATACATGCAGGTAAAATTTACATGTAAAATAAATAATAATTTTTTTTTAAATCAGTGCACATAATGATGAGAGCAGGAGCTAGGAATCAGCCGGGCAGTTTAGGACCAGGTCCTCAGATTCTTGTCCTTGGCCAAAAGCCAGAAATATCCTTGGTTCTGTCCTGGTCAGTGGTCAAAAATAACAGAAGTGTTTAGAAACCCTGGTTCTTGATCTGGTTTCTTGTTATCTTTCTTCTCCTTTTACACAGATGCCTGGAAGCTATCCACAAGAATGTGACTGAAACTCTGGTCCAGACACCTGGGATGGAGAGGCACATGGATACCTTGTGTGGGGCTATCTGGCCTCAGCAGTTTATGACCTCTGCCTCAACCCTGGAAAGCCTTATTAACCCCTAGATAATGACCTCGGTGGTTGCAGCCTTTCCTTGGAACCTGCTCTTGCTATACAGGATCTCTGCTTGCTTCTTGTCTCTTGAGCGCTCACCAATAAACCTATAATAAATTCCTTTCTAAAACCTCATACTCCTCATTGTCCCTGGCATTAATTCTTCAAATTTTGAAGACAAAGCCACTAGCCTGGGTGTCTTTGTGGCTATTAATGATCTAGAATGCTAGGCCCCTGAATTATTGCTGACCTGAGGTGAGAAAGCTTCCATTGCTCTCAGGGACCCCTGCTTTCTCTTCTGTATCAGTAATTGGGAAGTCAAAGTCTCCATTTCCTCTTCCCCGTTTCTTTCAATTAGTCTCAACTGTGAATTGAGATTCTGGCTCAATTCAGAATTAACTGTTAACACCTATGGGGTTCCAAAGCCAAAAATGAGTATTCAACTTTTTCCTAAGGCATTTCCAAACTAAAGGAGAAATATAAATACAATCTTATTGTGTTGAATAAATAACTACAGAGACATCTACATGGGTAAAGGAGCAGCAACAACAAAAGGACAGATGAGAACCAAACCAGTGCAGGAAATTCAGAGGGCAAAGGAGAGCATGGTGATGGTTTTTTAGTCTAGTTTAACCGGAAAACTATGTAACTGTATGAAATGAATGACATAAAGTCTTCCACATAGTAGGTCCTCAGTAACAATGTAGAATAGTAATCGCAGATCATCAGCTTGGCAAGGATTCCTTACACTGTGACTCCCACCCCTCAGACTGATTACTTCACACTGACCTCCACTGGAGCGTGAGCACCCTTTCACTGCCCTGCTGGTTTCTGAGTTCTATTCCTGGGTGCCACACAAAATTGATCTATTTTCCTCTACATGATAATAATTTTATTACATGAAAAAAAATTTAAAAACCACAGTTGACACTATAGTTCAGGTTAGCCTGACTGGCGCTTACTATGTAGCCCAGGCTGGCCTTGAATTCATAGCAACCCTCTTGCCCCAGCCTCCCAAGTGCTGAGATTACAGATATGAACCACCATGCCCAGCTAAAATATCCATTACTCTTAATTGTTCATAAGAAGAGGACAAAGCCCAAGAGAAGTGAAGCAACTTTGCTACTATTCAAAATTAGTAACAGGTGAAAAAGGCTTTGAGTCCTGCTGGGCTGATTTCAAAGCTCCTGCTAGAAATTTAGCATCATCTCTGACCTTCATGTTTTTATTATTAACATTCTAGACTCTCTCCTGCCTTAGGGACTTTTCACTGTCTGATCTCTTTTTCTGGACTACATTCTCCAAGGTAGTTAGGAATCCATTCACATGCAACTTTCAAATATCTGGCCAAAAGTAACTTTCTCAGTGAAGCCAACCTTTAAAACCCTATTTAAAATTGCAACCCCTTCACTCTAATCATCTTCAAATATATTACTTGTCACTACAAGTTATTTATTGTGCTTATATCCTCTTCCAATACTACTACAAGAGCTTTGTTTAAATTTTTACTTATTATTTTCATGTGTATGAGTGTTTTGCCTGCAAGTGTGCAAGTATACCCATGTTGTGCAATGCCCACGGAGGTCAGAGAAGGCATCAGGTTCCCTGGAACTGGAGTTATGGATGGTTGTTAGCCACCATGTGGGTGCTGGGAATTGAACCTGGGTCCTCTGCAAGGGCAGCCAGTGCTCCTAACCACTGAGCCATCTCTCCAGCCCTGAGCTTTTGGTTCTTGATTCATTGGTAGTACCTGGAAAAGTAACTTGCAGTCACAGTTCTCAAGTGGGGCCACCTGGCTTGGACAATCTAATCACCACTGTATTAGGTATTGTCTCATTGCTGTGACAAAACAAGAAAGGAAAGGTTTATTTGGGCTCACAGTTCCAGAGGTGATAGTCCATCATGTCAGGAGAAGTATAGTGACAGGAGGTGAAACCACAGGTCATAATGAGTCCACAGCCAGGAACAGAAAACAATCAGTGCTTGTGCTCAGCTACCGTTCTCCTTTATATTGACTGCAGGACCTCAGCCTATGGAATGATATTGCCCACATTTAGGATGAGTCTTCCCACTTCAATTAACCTAATTTAAATACCTCACAGACATACCTAGAGACTTGTCTACATGGTGATTCTAAATTCCATCATATTTAAAATCAGATTAACTATCACACCCACCTTAGTCAAATTCCCTTATAAAGAGTATGACATACACAATCAAATATATAACAACCATAGGTGTTGAATAATATTTTAGCAATCACCCATAAGACACATCTTCTTTAGATGGTACGGATTCTTGGATACCTTATACAAAACCACTCTCTTCCCCTTCACCTTCCAGGGTTCATTATCATTCCCACCCTCTACAGTGTATGAAGTTAATCCATATCACCTATATGATCATGAGACAAGACAGACATATGATAACCCATAATCTATTATGAAAAACTTTTAAGGGCTGGAGAGATGGCTCAAGAGCACTGGCTGCTCTTGCAGAGGACCTGGGTATGGTTCCCAGTATCCACATGGCAGCTAACAACTGTCCATACCTCCAGTTCCAGGGAATCCGATGTCCTCTTCTGGTCTCTGCAGGCATTGCATGATGTGGGTGCACTTACATATGTGCAAGTAGGCAAAACACACACGTAAAATTAAAATAAGTCAAAAATATTTTAAAATGCATCTTCATCTAAGTATTTCATAATATTGTTTAAAGCAGAAGTCATCTTCTTCCTTCTCTAAGATAGACTGACACTTGCTTCCTTTGAGAGCATTGTTCAAAATTAAAACCAGAAATACACATCACCTTCAATATATATCACAGCAGATAAACTAGAAGAAAATATTTTTTTATAATCCATCAACATAAGCACTTCAGCACCAGCACATATTGTGGAAAGGCTGTAATAGCATTCTGTCTGTCATTTTGGGGGAGACTGATTTTTAGGCAAATTAATCAGTGTAAAGACTGTTAAGAAAGATATTAGAAGGCTAATTAGGACAGAAGGACACTATCACAGAAAAGATTCCTGACAAGGTGCTAATCCTACACCTATTCTTATTAAAGTAGTCCTGGATAGAACATTTATTTTGCCAGTCATATTAGATTATTAGTTTTATGTCTCTTTTTTAAATAGGGCACAATTTATCATCCCATACTGAATGGTACTCATGGCAATGATTTAGTTACAATAGAGTTCTGACTGACTGTGCTCAGTCCTGAATCAAACCAGCCTAATGCACTGACACACCAATCTAGCAGTCCTTAGGCTTCTAGTTGATTTTACCCAGTTGTACTTGTACCTGATGTGAATGCACCTTGGGAAATGTCTATAATCAATCAAGAGGCAGCAAAAGCTGCTGGTTAGATCAATATTCCCAGGGACATATATGAAAACTCTACATTAGAAACATTTTTTTTCTGAATTCTTACAGATTATGTACCCATGAATCCACTATCTTGCCATGATTCTCATACCCTCTTCCTACTTCAAGCAGTCTTCAACTCTTGCCGAGAGCACTGTAGTCCCCTAAAAATTGTTCTCTTGGCTTCTAGTCTTGTTTCCTCTGGCTTATTCTCTATAAAGCAATCAGGGAAATGTTTCTGAAATGAAAACATGACTCTTGCCCCTTACTTCAATTGTTTCACAAGCTTCATGGTGTGTATACATCCATGTATTTGTGTGTACGTGAATCTCTCTCTCTCTCTCTCTGTCTCTCTCTCTCTCTCTCTCTCTGTGTGTGTGTGTGTGTGTGTGTGTGTGTGTGTGTGTGTGTGTGTTTCTTCCGGATAGATCTTAAACTCCTCAAACTTTTGCTTCTGACTAAGGCTTAGTTGATCTGGCCTCTCAGTCTCATCCACTTTGTACAGGGGCTCTCTGGGTCATCTGTGACAGAAAAATGGCATGTTTGGTCTCCAGGCCCCTAAGTTTTTAACTCTGCCTCAACCATCCATCTTCCCTTACTCAGTCACTCCCTTGATAGATAGTCTCTACTTTTAGGATTCAACTGAGCTTCAGTTTCTCCTGCACAACCTAGGTTCTTAGTTCGGGGAACACTCTTAACTACCCAGCATATCCCATGGTCTTACTATCACAGTGTTCTATACATTCAATGTCACTTCTCTGCATTCTTCATAAGACCATGAGGTTCCATGCAGAGTATGTTAATCTGTTTTGCACTGCTGTGACCAAATATCTGAAAGTAGGTAATTTATAAAAAAGTTTATTTGGTTCATGGTTCCAAAAGCCAGAAAATGTCCCCAACCTCTGTCAGGCTTTGTGCTGTGTCATCCCACAGTAGAAGGAAGATGAGCAAGCAAGAGTGAACTCAATTTCAAAATGCTTCTGAACTTGTTTCTGTAGCAACCCATGGTAATCAACCTATCTCAGAATAACATTAACTCATCATTTCTTATTAGTCCCTACTGCATTAAGGATTAATTTTTCAACACTTGAACTTTAGGAGACCCATCCAAGACATGACAGAGAGAAAGGTTTTTCTCTCTTTTGTTCATCCATAGATCCTGGCAATATCCTTAAATATTTATTAAAAGAATTAATGACAGATGACACCTGCCCCCAAGGCTCAGGGATGGATCTTCATGGAAGAGGAGGCAAAAATATTGTCAAAGGTGGAGGATGAATGCAAGGAAATAGTGTTTTCCATACAGCAGACTGTCATACATGTGAATTCACAGTAATACATGTATGAACTTCTCAAAAATAAAGAAAAAAATAGGTAAAAATCTCCAAATTTGTTTGGAACCACAGAAGTTCCCCAATAGCAAAAGAAATCTTGAGCAAAATATATATAAAAGCTGAAGTCATGACTCTAATGGATTTCAAAGTATACTGTAAAGTTATAGAAATCAAAGCAGCATGGTACTGTCATAGACTAATGAAATGAATTATATAACTTAGAAAGAAATCCATATATATATATATAGACAATCGATTTTCTGCAAACACTGCAAAATCACACACTGGAAAAAGGGCACTTTCTCTCCTACAAATTACATAGAGAAAATTAGATATCCATATCCAAAATAGTGAAACTAGACACAAACTCCTCACCATATATAAAAATCAACTCAAAGTGACTTAGATGTGTCACTGGAAACTATGAACATAGCAGTAGACAACATGGGGAGATGGTTCATGACACAGGGCAGAGTAAGAGCTTTTTATCAAAAAATAAATGCTTCGGTAACAAGAGAAAAACCAGAAAAATAGAATTTTATCATATTGAAATATTCACAGCATAGGAAACTATCAAAAGACTGAAGATTTTGCAATCCTGTCAGTGTGAATGAGCATTTCCCTGCATCCTTGCCAGCATTGGTTGTCATTTGTTTTCTTAGCCATTCTGACTGGTAAGGTGAAATCTTAAAGTAGTTTTAATTTACATTTCCCTAGTTACTAAAGATGTCAAACACTTTTAAAGATATTTCTTAGCCTTTTTTATTTCTTCTTTTCAGAACTTTCTGTTCAGATCTGTAGCCCATTTTTAAAAGGGTAGTATGTTTTCTTGATTCTTTGTTTCTTGAGTTCTAGAAATTAATTCTCTATTAGATGTACATCTGGCAAAGATTCTTTTTTATTTTGTGGGCTTCCTGTTTACTTGATTGGTTGCTTCCTTTGCTATACAGAAACTTTTTAGTTTCATGAGGTCCCATTTGTCAATGTTGGCCTTAATTCTTGAGTGAATGAAGTCAAATTTTGAAAATCCTTTCTTAACACCTATATTTTGTAGGGTACAGCCTATGTTTTCTTCTAACAGTTTCAGTATTTCAGGTTTGACATTGAGATCTTTGATCTATTTGGTGTTGAGTTTTGTGAAAGGTGATAGATATGGGTCTAATTTAATTCTTCTACACCTAGAGATCCAGTTTTAGCAGCACTATTTTTTGAAGGTGCTGTCTTTCCTACAGTGTGTGCTCTGTCATCTTTGTCAAATTTCAAGTGACTGTAATTGTATTCACTCATGTTTGGGTCTTCTATTTTGTTCCATTGATCTGCATGTTTGTTTTTGTGCCAATACCATGCTGTTTTTATTGCTATAGCTCTGTAATATATTTTGAAATCTAGTATAGTAATTCCTCTAGCATTGCTCTTTTTGCCTAGGATTGATTCTATAAGAACCAGAGAGATGAGATCCCTGATGTTAGTTAATACATTCTAGACATGATAGGGAAGAAATACCACTGAAATTTCCACAGTATAGCAGTCTAAGAAGATCTGCATAATGACAGAACCAGTTGACATGCCAAGGTGAATGGGGAAAATTTCACAGGATCCCACTTCAAGATGAGGCACTAATGGCAACCAATGGGTACTGACAGAGATATTTATATGTAACAATAATAATCAAAGTAGAGGACAAGTAATTAGGAGGGAGTGGGGGAGGCTTGTGAGGAATTGAAGGGGGCCTTGGAGGACAATACTCATGTATAAAATTCTTTTTTAAAACAAGACTTAAGATATGGGCTACATAATGGGAGAAAACATTTGCCAACTGCATATCTTATAAGGAGTTAATATACAGAATATAAAGAAACTAAGAAAAGAAGCCAGGCTTCTCTTTCTCTTTCTTTCTTCTTTCTTTTCTTTCTTTTCTTTTTTTCTTTCTTCCTTCCCTCCCTCCCTCCCTCCCTCCCTCCTTCCTTCCTTCCTTCCTCCCTTTATTACTGTGTAACCATCAAAAATCAGTCTCGCCAAACTCAATCTGTCCCTAAAGTTCATAAAAGTAATTAAGTAGCTGGACGTGGTGGCACTCACCTTTAATCCCAGCACTCGGGAGGCAGAGGAAGGTGAATCTCTGTGAGTTCAAGGCCAGCCTGGTGTACATAGCGAGTTCCAGGACTAGGGCTGCAGGGACCCCCTGTCTCAAAAAAAACCAAAAAAAAAAAAAAAAAGTAGTTAAGTAGCAAAATCTGTTGCCACTTGACTTTTACATTTTAAAAAGTTTAGCTGTGTACTAAACTTACTATTCGGCATGTTCAATTTAAAAAGATTGTATTGATTCCTTGAGGATTTCATACAATGTATTTTGACCGTATTCAGAACCCCTCCTCCATCTTCTCTCAGACCCGCCTGCATCTTGCTAGCCATCCTCATTTCACGTTTGTTTGTTTGACTTTTTTTAAAAGGCTGATTGAGTCTAACTTATGCTCCCCAAATGCTTTTGAGTATGGGTTCTTCCTTTGGAGCCTGGTCAGACTACCCTGAGTCACACACTTAAAGGAAACTGATTGGACCTCTTCCAGCAGCTATCAACTGCAAGTAGCTCCTCAGCTGGGTCTGGGGCTTCTTGTCTCCCTCCCTCCTCCACAGCATGCCCAATTTTAGATGTCTCTCTGTATGTATGGGTATATATGTGAGTATAAATATTTTTAGGATTTTTTTTTAACCAGCATCATATCTTTGGTTCAGGAAATTGTGCTGTGCTCTACCCTCATTAAACTTACGTTCCAGGGGAAAGTTGACTTCTGTCTAGTTCAGACCAAGCATCTGGAAACATTAAGTAACATGATCCCAGGCATTAATTAAAGGATTGTATGAATTTTTTCCCTACAAATATTCAGAACCTTATTTCTTATGTTTATCTATTACAAAAATGTTTTGTTTCACCAAAACTTGCCAATTGCTACAAAAAGCATTGTATTTGAAAATCTTTATGGGGGCGTGATGAGCTTATATTATGGAATGCATTGTTCAGTGATCAGTAAGTACCCTATTTTCCCACTTAACTGGAGTTTTCTAAAGATCCGGTCTCAAACATGACTTGAAATTGTATTGCTTTTTCCTTGGAATTTTCTTACTTCTGTAATATTTTCCAGCCCAGAGTAGCTTTTCAGGAAAAGAAGCGAAGGGCTCTCATAGCAGCACTCGTGGAACCACACGAAGATGGGCTACTGGGCCAACGTTCAGTACCAGGACGAGATGTGGAATCACTGCATATGCTGAGACTAGCAAGTGCCAACTCTTTTTTTCTGCTGTTTCTTGTGCCCGGCCTGCTTGCCAATTATTTCTAGTTGACTGCTGTCTGGTCTGTGTGTGATGTGGAAACAGAGCTGTATTTTAATATCTGAGATAAAGGGTGACTTCAGCCCCTGAAGTTGAACAAACATTTAATCTTCTGGTTGAAAGGTACAGAATAAAATGCAATTTTGGAGAATATTGTGTGTCAGTATCAAACAAGCAATTATATAAATACTCCCTCAAGTCACAGGGTTGAGATTTGATCATGTTTACAATTGAAAATATCAGGAGTATGATTATACTCAAATACAAAGTATAGTCAAGGTGTTGGTTCACCGTGTCTTCACAGGGAAGCGCAGTTCACCAGTTCTTTGCATTCTGTGGTCTCTGTCGTTCATCCTGGAGCAAGGAAAGGAGACATGTCATACAATTATATTCTTCCAAATACCTAACAAGTATGTAAGCTTTCCCCAAGTGGGATTTCAAGGTTTCTACACATTGGGGAACTTATTTGGTTTAATGAAAACACGAACTAAGAATCAATACAGGTCTGGGGAGGTAACACAGTTTGTAAATTACCTGCTGTACCAGCTTGAGGATCTGGATTCAAAATCCCAGGACCTGTATAAAAAGCTGGGCATGATGGCATACATCTGAAACTTCAGCACTGAATATATCCCTGAAACTCCTTAGGCAGTCAGCCTAACCAAATACATGAGCTTCCAGTTCAGCAAGCGACCTTGTCTCAGAAAATAAACAGTTGTGGACAGCAATTGACCTCCAACCTACACACACACACACACACACACACACACACACACACACACACACACACTCAAAAAGAATCAGTGCACCTAGATTTTTGTCCAAACTCCAAGTACCTCAGTGAACTTGTGTAAAGAACTTGACCCTTCTATAACTACTTATCTGATGAGGTTAGATAATTTTCAAAGTTCCACTAGCTCAAACAGTCTATGATTTGCTTCTCCTTTGGGATTCCATGACATCCTGCTGAAGACAGAAATGTAGTAATTGTCTCAAGTTACTCCATTCTCTAAATGAGTTAGACATGGGAGTAGAGAAAAAAACAGAATTGTTTTGGGATTAGCACAGGTCAAAATGAGGCTAAATACAGTGGATTTAAATTACAGGAATCAAATCAAATAACTAGTTCTGAGATGTAAGAGTCTCACAAGTGGAACTTGTTTGGAAGGCATGAAGGAGTCATGAAGAGAATCAGAGGCTTGATACCCTGTGAGGCCAGGAGAGCCCATTAGTGAAAAATGCAGCAAATAGAGACCCCAGGATTAGTGGATCCTGAAGATAATCTGAGGTTTGGCACCTTGTAAGGGCAGGCTCTCCTGCCCTTGATGAAGGCATTGATGAAGGTGCATCTCAGCTGCAATGAAGATCCCAGAACACAAAAAAGAAACCAGGATGTGGGCTGACCACCAAGGATACCATCAGGTGTAGTGCAGAGACCTCCTGAGCCTATAAGAAAAGCTACATGTGCTGTGGATGGCAGAGCCAGAAAAGTGGAGCTTCCCAAGCCCTTTGGGGCCCAGATAATCCTGAGTGAATTCCAAATGTCTATACTGTTGGTTTTGCTTAAGTGTGCCTTGGTTCTTCCTCCTGAAATAACAGTATCTAACGTTTTGGATTTTAGACCAAAAAAGTGTGAGTGAATCCCAGATATCCAGCCTTGAGCTACTTTGCTAGACTTTGGTTTTGCTTAAGTGTTCCTGATTCTTCCCTTTTGAAATAAGATAGTCTTCAACTTGTTTTGGATTTTACAGGAGCCCACAGTTAAGAGACTTTTTAAAGAGACTTTGAACTTTTAAAGTATTTGAATTGTTTAAAGACTGAGGGATTTTTAAAGTTGGACTGTGTTTTATATTGTGATATTACCATGAGATCTTGGGGACAAGAAATGGAAAGGTTATGGTTTAATAGTGATGTGTTTGCATGTCAAGTTGACAAGGGGTCAGTTGTGCTGGGTAGCTTGTCAACTTGACATGCGGGAGAAAAAGAACCTCAATTGGGGAATTTCCACTATTGAATGGGCCTGTGAACATGTCGTGAGACATCTTTTTGATTGATTGTTAAGTCATGTGGGAGGGCAGAGCCCACTGTGGGCAGTGCCACCCCTAGGCATGTGGTCCTGTGTTGTGTAAGAAAGCAGGCCAAGCACAGGCCAAAGGAGCAAGCCAGTCAGCAGCGCTTCTGCATGGTCTGTGTTTCAGTTCCTGCCTCCAGGTTCCTGCCCTGTTTGAGTCCTACCTTAGCTTCCCTCATTGAAGGACTGTGATTGGGACATGTAAGTCAAATAAACCTTCTCTTCCCTAGGTTTGTTTTTGGTTCATGTTTCATCACAGCATTAGAAAGAAAGAAAAGAAAACCATGACATAAAGCAAAAGTTTATTTACCTAACTTTTCCTAATTGGATTTGATAAGAGAACTCAGTTCATACTTGAAATGGTGATAATTTGATAATGTGGTATCATTCACGTTAAATAGTGTTGGGGGCCTCTGTTATGTGAAGTAGAAGTCTCTTCATATCCGGATAGCTCATGAGCTCGGAGTTATGTGCTGAGAATCCTTTCATAGCAGTGTGTCTTTCCTAGCATCCTCCTGACTCACCCTTTTGAAGTGACCGCCACAAATGCCCTACCATAAACATGGCCTCTGGCTCTGGAAATGCCATGCTTTCCTGTGTGATTTTTCAGGCAGTCTGGCAGAATGGCAGGAGCCCACTTCCATATGTAAATAGGGTATCTCACAAAGTGCCTATCAGCTAGAGCTTTTACCACTACCCCTACAGTATAAAATATCCTAGTCTTCTCTCAATAATTTGGAGCTAGAAGCAGAGCTGGAGCTAGAGCAGGAACTGGGTCACTAAGACTTGGAATAAAAAGCTGTGACACGGACTAAACAGAGTCCCGCGTCTTACTGGTGATCCAGCCTCTCCGGAGGCAGCATTCCTCCGTCACTGGCTCACGGATCCCAGCTTCAGCCGCCTTGCGCTCTCCTGCATGATCCAGTGGCCAGTGGATCTCGCATCAAGAGGAAAGCGCACGGGGGAAATTAAGGTGGTACACGGCTGGACAACGCTCCAGCAGCAGAGACCCACAGAGACACGGAGAAGCCCGCGGACCCACGCCGCGACTCTCCAGGCGTGCCCACGCACACCACGCCAGGGTGCCCAGCGCGCGCGCACCATAAATTAGTACTTTTCAGATAATATCACAAGACAGCTCTTTTTTATGTACATCAGTAAAGTAAGTATCATCAAGATTCTCCCATTGTTATTACTTTGATGGTACCAATTATATCATTTATGCTTGAACCGTACTTTAATTAGCAATGTGCCTTCCTGAATATCATCTCATTAATCAAGACAATTGTGCTGTAGAGCAGATTATCTCATCATCTACATTTATCACTCAAGAATCAGACTCAAAGAAACTAAGAATCTTAGGTCAACTAGAGAAAATACTTGAAAAATAGGGATCTAGTCATTGTATAACATGCTTGCTTATTTTTGCCCTGTTTTATAACCATCTGTTTTTAATAACTGAAAAGATATTAATTGAGTTCCTAGAAGTCAGATGTTGTATTAGGTATTTGGAAGGAAGGAAGGAAGGAAGGAAGGAAGGAAGAAAGAAATTCAGTACATAGGTATTTGGAAGGAAGGAAGGAAGAAAGAAAGAAAGAAAGAAGGAAGGAAGGAAGGAAGGAAGGAAGGAAGGAAGGAAGGAAGGAAGGAAGGAAAGAAAGGAAGGAAGGAGAAAGACAGAGAGTGGGAGGCAGAGAGGGAGGGAGGGAGAAAGGAAAGGAAGGGAGAAAAAAGAAAAGGAAGAAGAAAAGATGCAACCCACTTCACTGACTGTACAATTGAATACTTATCTTTAGCACTGAGACATGCCCCTACTCCATTATTTAGTTCCCTTGTCATAATGACATCCTTCTGTCCCACCCACCCCTACCATATGTAACTCAAGAATAGTATATAAGCACTTTGCTTACAAAGTCAATAAGAATATTTCAGTGTGAAGCCCCCATCTATTTGGTTTCTTTAATCTATTATTTTAACCCAGAAAATAGAGACCATGAAATCCTAGACAATCACATGCTCCATATACACCCCAGCATCCTGACTTCAGTCTTCCATCCACTCTACACTATGAATTGGTAACTGATCAGCCAGTCTGTCTTCTAGTCTGTGATACTATACCCAACTGTCTCTTTCTGTAATATACATTCAAAATACCTGAGACCTGGAACTGCTCTAACAGAACTGCAGCTGTTTATTTGATATAGCTACTCATGTTTAAGCCCAAGATATTTCCTTTGCCTTTGAAAAGATATTCATGTTCATTGATCATTATTAATTAAATAACCAGCTAACTTTCAATGGTTGAGTAATTCACAGTATTGTAGTATAGAAAATTATGATTTTCAAACTTTATTCATTTTATGGCCATCATCAAGAAAACAAATAACAACAAATGCTAGTGAGGGTGTGGGAGAAGGTGAACTGTTATTCATTGTTGGTAGGACTATGAGCTGGTGTAATCACTGTGGAAATCAGTGTGGAATTTTCTCAAAAAAATTAAAAATAGAACTACCATGTGACCCAGCTATACCACTCCTGAGTACATACCTAAAAGACTCCATATTCATTGTGACTCTATTCACAATAGCAAGGAAATGGAATCATCCCAAATGCCCATCAATGCAGTACGTATGCACAATGGAATTTTATTCAGCCATAAAGAAAAGTGAAATTATAAAATTCACAAGAAAATGGATAGATCTAGAAGTTATTAAATGGGGTAACCCAGACTCAGAAGGACAAACATTGTATGTGCTCTCTCATATCAGGGCCCTAGATGTAATGTTTATATTATGTATGTTGTATGTGGAATGTAGGCATAGGTCATGAAAAAAAAAGAAACTAAAAAGAAAATCAGAAAAGGAGAAACAGCAGTTTTGGGGCTAGGAGAGAGCAGAACACAAGGGCATGAGAGCAGGAGGGAGGCTAAGGGAGGTGGAAGTATAAGAGGAGAGAAGAGCAGAGAGACTCAGAGAAGTAGGGGACAACCAAAAAATTATGCTTGAACAGCCACAGTGAAATCTAAAACTGCATGTTAATTAAAAAGATTAGAAAGAAACCCAAAAACCTGAACATCTTCATTCTAAACCATGCAAAACTTTAAAAATTATTTTTATTGTAATAATTTTGTACAATGTATTTTGATCATATTCAGACCACTTCCCCCCTCTCCATCTCCACCTTAACCCTTCCCCCATTTCATGTTCTCTATTATTATTTGCCTTTAAAAAAAATAAAAAGCCTATCCTTTAGAGTCAGGTCAACCTATAGGCATCACACAAGTAAGGAAACTGACTCTCTCTCTCCCAGTAGCTATCAATTACTAATAGATCATCAGTTAGGGCTGGGGCTTCTTACCAACCTGCTCCATTCAATCATGGGTTTTTGCACAGGTCTTATGCATAGTCACAACGCACTGTGGGTTCATATGTGCAACTACCCTGTGGTATCCAGACAACACAGTTTTCTTGTACTCATTGACCACCTCTGACTCTTACATCTTTCTGCCCCCTTTTCCACAATGATTCCCGAGCCTTGGGAAGAAAGGGTGTGATAACAGGTATTCCACATAGGGTTGGGCACTCCTCAGTGTCTTATTCTCTACATGCTGACCGGTTGTGTTTCTCTGAGTTAGTTGACATCTGCTGCAAAAATTTTCTCTGGTGAGAGTTGAGAAAGGCACTAATCTATGGATATAACAATAAGCCATTAGGAGTCAGTTTAATATTATGCCTATTTACCAGAATAACAGTCCTTCCCTATACCCTGTGGCCTGTTTAACCACTGGTATTTGACCTTGATAACAGTGTAAGTTATGGACTCCATCTTGTGAAGTAGGCCTTAAATTAAATCAGAAGGAAGTTGGTTACTCCCATAATATTTGTGCCACTATTACACCAATAAGCATATTTTGCCAAGCTGGTTGTTACAGTTGTTATTAGAGTTCTCAGGGTTCACAGATGGATAATGTTGGCCATTACCTTTCTCTGCAAGTGACATGCATAGCATCTTTTAATACTATGAAACCTAGCCAGTAGAGATGAAGCTTTGAGATCAGTACCAGCTTGATTTCTCCCTGTGTTTTCGAGGACTCAGGTGTGCAGTATCTTCAGCATGCCTGTAGTACCAACATCCTAAGAGACTGAGGCAGAATTGCTTGAGTCTAGGATTCTGGACTGAGCACATATGGCAATTGGGTGCTCACACTAAGTTTGGCATCAATACGGTGACCTCCCAGGAGCAAGGGACCACCAGATTGCCTAAGGAGAGTTGAACTGGACCAGGTCACAAACCGTTTTTTAAATTTAGTGATTAAAGCTGGGCGTGGTGGCACACACCTTTAATCCCAGCACTCGGGAGGCAGAGGCAGGTGGATCTCTGTGAGTTTAAGGTCAGTCTGGTCTACATAGTGACTCCAGGACAGCTGGGGCTACAGAAGAGACCCTGTCTCAAAAAAAGACCAAAAAAAAAAAAAAAATTTAGCGATTAAATAGTAATGTCAAATATAAGAATTCTGGCTTCCCTGCCTTTCTGTACACCAAGGCTAGTCTTACAGACTAACCTTTGTTTTTATAGCAGAAAGATTCCTCAGAGAAAAATCCAAACCTTTGAAAAAAAAATATCTGTTCTGTTAATACACAAAAATAGGCCTAAAATTACTTAATTGTTCCATAAGAGTCAAATAGCAACGTCTTCCAAAGGATTTGCTTATAAGAAAAAGAAAGTTCTCTTTTTGATTCTTCTTAATGCTCTTTTCTGAGAATTTAAAATATAAACTATCTTCCACTCCACAAATCTGAAACAATGCCTATAAGCTAAAATCTAATCTCAAAGTCTGGCAAGGAATTTTAAACTAGAGATAAAAATTTTAACACTTAAGCTTAATACTTTCCTTCACTTCGTGTACTAAAATAGACATATAAATGTAACTCATCTATCTAAGGGATGAGGTACTTAGGCCAAAAGTAGTAGCAATCAATTTTATTCCAAATAAAGCTGTTACACCCACAAAAGAAATTGTAACCCAAGTGACAAGCCATGGCTAGTCTTTTCTTTCAGGTATTTGACAATTAAATGCTCTTATTAATTCTTATAACTTCAGATCTACTGAAGGTTTATGAAACAAGAAGTTATGGTACTATGTAACTATTAGATTGTCTTGTAAGATCAATTAAATATACAATTGTAGAATTTACACGCTCTATAAAAGTTGTTTTTGATAAACAAGATGCTTCACATGAGAACTATCTACACCATCTTCTGTGTGATTTTTAACTTACCACAAACATTTAGAATTCTGGAAATATGCTGTGTTTTCAGTTGAAATGAAAGTAGAGAAGTTGGGGATGTGGTGGTGCACACTTTTAATACCAGCATGCAGGAGGAGAGGCAGGAGGATGTCTATGAGTTGGAGGCCAGCCTGGTCTATAGAGCTAGTTCCAGGTCAGTCTGGTCTCTATAGCAAGTTCTTGGTCAGCCAGGGCTACATAGTGAGACCCTGTCTCAAACAAACAAATGGTGAAGAAATCATACTATTTTTCTGTTCTCTACTGTTTAAGGAATAATTTGTTTTTGAAAAACCACCAATTAACATGTGTTAGTTGGTATTTTATAATTAGTCTAATTAATCTGCCAAATCTAAAACCATTTGATTTGAAATGGACCACTTAGAAAGTCTGGTTCAGGGAAAGCCATTTTAATAGCCACCAATCCTGAGTCTAAGTCAGTTGCCTTTCACAGCTGTAGTTGTGACAGTTGGCTCTTTTTTGGTAACTTCAAATAAATTCTGAAATAAATAGACATTGAAAATGTATTCATTTTTTAAAAATATTTTATTTATTTTTATTTTATGTGTATGTGTGTATTGCCTGCCTGTAGGTAAGTGCACCCATGTTGTGCAATGCCCACAGAGGACAGAAGAGTCTGGAAC
>NW_008351958.1:5116693-5121328 GCF_000622305.1 Nannospalax galili | reverse complement strand
ATAAAATCATTCTCTAGGATCTTCCCATATTTTGGTTGTGTTTTTACCAAGGAAAATTCTACCATGCCTTGATTCAGGCACTAACACAGACAAAGGTCTCCCAAATCATACATTAGAAATGAATAGCAGAAATTTTCTCAGGTCAATAATGAGGAGGATCTTGCAGTTAAATAGTTATGCAGCAAGCTATTTAGTCTTTATGCGCATATCAGAAAATTCTTCAGGTCTTCATTTTCTTTCTTCCATCTCCACCCCTTACAAATAGGAATGTCAGGCAAGATGTGTACTCTGCAGGAAGAAAGACCTAGAATGTTGACAGCTACGGTCCTGTCTCACCACAATTAAATCACAGTATACCTGAGATTTCAGAGAACAAAAAAATATTTGTAATAAAGTCCTTTCTTCCTACCTTAGTGCCACACTGCACATAAAATTCCTAAATCAGATATCATAATAAACAGATATGAAGTTTCTCAGAAGCTGTTGCTATAGCTGATTTTTTTTTTTAATGCCTTGGGTTGGATCAATATCTATCACTATATTTGGATCTTAAATTAACTCAAAGATTCACATGTGGAAGGCTCAGTCATCAGCCTACAGCACTATTGAAGGCAGGGATCCTTAGGAGGTAGGGCTTAGTAGTTGGGTCATTGGAGGGAGGTCCTTGAAGAGGATATTGAGGCCTTGGCCCCTTCTGCTCTCTCTTTGTTTCTTGGCCACCTTGAAGTATTGTACTGCCATAGATCCAAATTGCCAAGACCAGAACAAGGCAACTATACACTGAAACCTCTAAAACTGTGAGCCAAAATAATCTCTTTCTCTTACTAACTTGTCTCAGGTATATTTTGCACAGTGACAGAAAGCTTACTGCCATATCTATCATTTACAAATACTCAGAAAATGTGTATTAAGTGGTTGAATAGATAAATATTACTAAATTTTAAGTTTAGAAGATAGATTTGGGGAAGAAATAGTTCACCATCACTGACTTAAAGGATTAAAGCAATGCTCTAACATATACGCATGTGATGCTCCTACCTTGGAAGGCCAATCCCTTGAGCAGAGAGCATTTCACAGTGACAAGGAAGGCCTGCAGTCCTGTACTTCAGTCACAGAACTAGGGTTTTGTACTTCTATTGTCTATGACCATTTTGTAAACTTGTGTGAACCAAATAAACTCTCTGACTTATGAATCACCTAAAAATGAGCCCTGAGATAGAGATTCAAGTCCATCACAGTTTATCTCCTGGTGCCAAGTGAAAAGCCCTATGTGTGCAGATGCAGACAGCTCTGTGAGGACATAAACAACAGTGATGTGCACCTTACCTTGTTCCTCACAAAGCAAGCTGTGGGGTCCTGCAAACTCTTGAACCACCCACTTTATCTTTACAATAATAGAGCTGGAAATTTAAAATATTGCCTTAGGACATGTTTTCAGTATAAAACGGAGAAGAAAAAATGATTTTTAGAATTCTGAATCCCACCTGAAATACTGTGCTAGCAATATTTTCAAGGAAAGATAGGACTTTTTTAAATATGAATTTTACTGTTTATGCAGGAAACTAGCAAACCATGCTGAGACACTAATGTGATGCAGCCTAAGTAAAAGAGCATTTGACTACCCCATTCTTCAACTATGGAGCATTGTATACCCAGAGGCCCCTTCAGGAGTGATAATCCTACACTATGATACTTCTACAGCTGTCATTCTGCTGGTGGGATTGGGATTACTGAAGAATAAGGCAGCCATCTTGTTCAAAATCATGCCCCCTTCCCAGGGAAGCCCACATCTAATGACTGAGAGGAAGCTCCTTGCTCTACTCCAGGCTACTGTGAAAGAGCTCCCTTCAGAGCTGCATTAGGATCCCATCTCAGGTCCCTCTCTCAGCCCAATCCTGCATTCTTCCTTTCCACAGCTGGTCCAAGATCTCCCAAAAGCTAATTTCCCCCTCAGGATCTGCTTCCCATGGAGTGAAACCTGCAATAACTCTCAAGATAAAGTCCTTAAATTTTATCAATAAAAAATATTGTGTATTCCCTATGTCACTCCAAAAACAGAAGCCAGTCTGACCCTGGTTTTATGTAGCACTTCACCTTCCACAAAGGATTTCCATATATTTGCTTTGTTGCAGTCTCTAAAATAGTGCTAGAAGGAAGACCGGTCAGGTACTATCATTCTCATACTAAAGATGAGGCATTAAAGCTCACTGCAAAAACCGAACAGCTTAGCTGGGCCAAGTAATGAGTAAAAGCAGGAAGGTAGTCAGTCATCCAGTTAGTGGCAAATTGGATTCCAGTTCTGGTTTCATGACTTCTCACCTGCACATTCCTTTGCATCACAAAAACTTAATGTATGTTTAGGGTTCCTTTCCCATGCAAATTGTATTTAATAGGGTCACTGGTAGAAAACTTAAGGAATTTATCTTAAAATCTCTTACGAAATCTGCTAGCATCCTGAAATATCAAGATACTAGAACTGGGAACATGTTCTGTGATCACAGATGATTTCTTTCTACAGTTTTTGTTATTGGAAAATCTTGGACTTGTTTTATTTCCTGGCTAATCTTTACTCATAATAAAGTGCCTGGCACATGTAGAATAGGAATCTGACCTAGAAAAAAGGGAAAATAATGTTTATCTTCTTTATTTTGTGAAAGGTTAAAATAAACTCAGCTTTAAACTCAAATGTATGATGATATCGCCTTCCAAGTAACCCCACACTTATTGTAAAATACAAATTCTTTCCTTATCTCCTGCTTTGTTACTGCTACGTACAAAACACACATCACCCCATATACACATACTTACATGCACTTTTTTTTTCAGTACTGGTGCCTACACACACTAAGCAAGTATACTACTACATAGCAATATTTCCAACCCCCTTTCACTTTGTATTTTGAGAGAGAGAGCTCATGAAGTTGCCCAGGTTGCTGTTGAACTCACTCTGCAGCCCAGGAAGATCTTGAACTTGCAGTCTTCACACCCCAACCTTCTGAAAAGCTGGCATTGCAGGCCTAAGCCACTGCACCGGGTTTATGTGCACATTCCTTTCAAGCAAAAGTTCAGGCCTTTGTTTTGTGAAATCCCTTTAAGAAGCCAATTCTCACCGGCTTGGAAGGAAGACTTTTTGTTTTAGCTTATTATTTTGTGTTTATCATTGTTGGTTTGTGTTTTGGTTTATGTTGTTATTTTAGAGTGTTCATTCACAGAAGACAGCTTAAAACACACAGCAGTTAAGAGACAAGCAGATAGATATTAATCTCCACAATTCAACACCAAAATTGTCTGGCTTTTAATTCTTAGCTTTATGATTAAGATCAGAAGTAAAATTACTTCTCCAGTAGATAGTCTCTATCCAGAAAAAAAAAAAAATTAAAGATAGAATTAAGCTGAGGCATAAGGATCACTCACAAATTCAGAGATTCAGAGAAGGATCTTAGGCTTACAAAATAAAACCATGTCTCCAAATAACAACAAAAATATTTTTAAATAAAAACAAAAAAATAGAATTAGCTTGTTCTTGTGTAATTGCATAGAGAGTCTTTAATTTCCCAAAACATCTTTTTTTCAAATACAAAACTCAAACTTCTTTTTAAAATTCCCAGTCTCAGTCCCCCTGGGTAATTCAAACCACTGTGGAATACTGTGTATCTCATTTAAAAGCTGCAAGTACAAGAGCTAACTAGAACGGTTCTATGACCAAGAAAAGCCAGTCACCCTCATATAAGTAATTTAGGGAATATAAATTTCTATGCCTAGGAAATGTGAGAACAGCTGGCTGGTAAGAGGAGATGCTGAGGTGTTCGTAGAGACTGAAGTGATGTGATCTGATTAGCACTATTAGGACAGTCCACTCCTTTTCCCAGTGACACAAAGGAAAACCATTATAAAATTAATACTGGTAACCTAGACAAAAATTTAAATGTCTTAGACCAAAAATGGTCTATTTCAGACTTTTGTCCTCAGTCTAAAAAAGACATAACACAAAAATAAATTCTTTCATTGTTTCAGAGCCTAAAAGTTTACTTTCCAAGAAAAACATCTTATTTTAAATGATGTCACTTATCTTTAGCCTAGAGCTTTATTCTTGTTTGCTGGAAGATCCTGGTAGAACTAACGTCTATAGTTACCCAAGGTGAAACTATAGGACTGACATCTATAGTTACCCTCTGTTGTATTAAAACTAGCCCTCTTAAAATGACAATTGCTGGACAACCAAGATACCCAGCAAAATCAAACAACTCACCTTGTATCATGGAAATCCTAAAGACCTTGGACTAAAACACAGACTCCAAAGCCTGAACTTCCTTCGGTACAGGTTTTTGCTACTCAGAGCACAATTCATGGACTAAGCTTGACTTGAAAGCTTTTACTTCAAAAAAAAAAAAAAGAAAAATACAAAATCCAACACCTGCCCAAATTTGTTAAAGCATGATTTCCATGTAGAGTCAAAAGACTTTCAGCAAGCCATTCATTGCTTTATCTTATCTATTACAGATGACTCAGTTAGAGTGTATCCTTTGGTCACAGATTAATTTTCTATTATCAGCATGTTTTATAGATAGATAATGATAGATGAAAGATAGATGATAAATGATAGAAGATGATAGTAAGATGATAGATAGATAGATA
>NW_008351958.1:5111136-5116628 GCF_000622305.1 Nannospalax galili | reverse complement strand
AGATAGATAGATAGATAGATAGATAGATAGATAGATAGATAGATAGAAATCCTACTTGGTCCACAAGCCTGGTGTCTTTGATGAGACAGTTAATTCCTATCACTTACATCAGCTTTCTGAAATTTCCATCTATAAAAAAAGCTATAAACATAAATAGGATCTGACATTTAAGGACACAAAATTCTGGCCTATTAGACTTTCCCATGTTAATTTCATATCACTCCACTTTTCTAAAAGTCTGGGAATAATTTAATTAATATGAGATTTTTTAAAATATTTAATAAAAACTAATTTAAGAAGTTAACTGTAAGCACACCCTCAAAGAACAGTCCTAACCTTTGAGAGAGTCAATCATGGTCACAGTTTTGTCAAGATGACACACGATCCACCCCTGGCTTTTTCTAGAACTCTTTTACAGTTATTTTCTGCCTCTTATAACCTACAGTGCATGTCACTTCTCTGAAGAATAAATGTCCCTAAGTCGCTGATGACATCCTGTACCTGTGTATTTTAAGAACGAAGAGATGGGGGCTGGAGAGATGGCTTAGTGGTTAAGAGCACTGACTGCTCTTGCAGAGGACCTGGGTTCGATTCCCAGCATCCACACGGCAGCTACAAACCGTCCTTAACGTCAGTTCCAGGGGAATCTGAAGCCCTCTTCTGACCTTGGACACGAGTGCACTCACATACATGCAGGCAATACACCCATACACATAAAATAAAAATAAATAAATAAATAAAATATTTTTAAAAAGAACAAAGAGACAAACTCATTAAGAACCTCTCTGATAGCACCCTTTTCCTGCTTCTGTCCCCATGATATGCTCAATTGCCTACTTTTGGGGAACCCACCAGCCATTTTTCATCCTCTACTCACAGGTTACTGTAACACTGCCTGGTATGTTGTCATCTGCCTTCTTTTTGCTAAAGGAAGTAAAACCTCTGGGGCCCCTATAAGAACGAGGCTGTTTGTCTGGATGCTGACCCAAGGTAGTCAGCATTGTGTGATAAAATGCAGTTGTAACAGAAAAGTCTTTGGAGACTGAGGCCTACCTCAGGACCAGGGGATACCAAATAGCCCATAGGCAGCCCATAGCACTCCCCAAGGGAATCAAACCAGGCTTTCAAGCAGGAAGTCTCAATTTAATCTCAAATAATACTTAATAAAAACTCAAATATCATAAGGTCACAAAATGACCAGTTTCTTTGTTCCAATACAGTATGTTCATGAGGCCATTGTAAGAAATAAAATGGATCACCTAGGCAAAAATTCTCTGTAAACAATAAATTGTGAAAGCCATACCTTGCACATCCATTGCCACACTTAAATTGCTCTTTATAGGTAATTCAAAAGGCAAACTGGAGTTTTTGTCTTTTCTGCTCTGAAAGAACCACTTACTGCTGAAGGAAACACTCCCAAAAGCTTGAAGGGAAAGGACTTACTTTAATCTTAGGAGATTCCCCAAGAACAGTTAAAACTAGCATTTTTATGAATCTTGCTTCATGGTTGCCTGATGGAGACTGGGAGTTTGGAGTAGGGGCAAGCTATTTTGCTAGATGTTGGCTGATGATGAGTAGGGTAATAGTGCTCTATTTGAGGAGGCCAGTCCACAGCACCCCTCAAGGATCACAATTCTTTATTAGGATCTTCCAAGAATTTCCAAAGCACCTCAAATGCCATTTGCTCATGAGTGCAGCTTTGGCTGGGCACTGAACCTCTCCTCTTCATGGTCACAGCAGTGCCCCTTCACCATAGGATTAATAGGGAGCAATGGGAATTGTATGAGCAAGATGGCCAAAAAGATGTTTCCTATCAATGAACCAGAAACCAGGATTATTTATGTATGTGCTATTCATTGGCTGGGGAGAAAGGAGCCTTTGCCCAGAGTAGCAGTTTATAATCATGAAAATGTGACTAAACCATAAGCCATTAGAAATGCATGAGAAAAAGAACTATTTCCACAGGCTTTTGCAATGTCCTTGTTGGGCTTGACTTTAGCCTTTCCGTATCCCAAATGTTATCCATGCTTTTGAGTGTCTTGGCTCTAAAAACAGCTGATGAAGAAGAAAGGGATTGAATTCAGGACAATCCTTTAGGTGGTTGGAACCACCAAACATCCTCCATAATGCCAGTCTTCCCACCTACAGGAGAGGGCAGCCCAACAGGTTTACAAGCTGCTCAATTACCTCCAAATGCTAATTTGCTGCTCTCTGCAATGTGACTTCGTATACCCTAAGGTCAACGAGTTTATAGAAGAAAAGGGGGGGGGGGTTAATCCCACGAGGCTCATTATTTAAATAAGGGCCTGCTTTTGTTAGAGGAGGAAGGATTCAGAGGCTTCCATGTGTTAATGTCATTCAAACATCTGCTATAGACCCTCTGCCAAGTCAGCTGCATGCACATGACTAATGGGCAAAGGGACCTGGGAAATCACCCTAAGGAATTGTCCTGCCACAACACATTCTCTTTAGCTGAAAGACCAGTACGTCCCGGGTGGGGGGATGGGGGACAAAGATCAGTGGTTCAGAGATTCAGCTAGGCCCTGTGCTATCACTTGGGAACTTCAAGAACCACTGGCCCCAGGCACTTCCTTCATTGTTCTGGGGGCCATGCCTTCTGCCCTCAGGTGATTCTAATCCTCAATCTGGTTTAAGAATGTTTAAAACTGATGGAACTTGGTAGCCAGCAGATCTGAGTACAGAGCCTCCCCGTGAAATGTAATTAGCAGAGCAAATTTGGGCGCATTTGTTCTGGTCAGTTCAGACAATGGAAAATTTCTCACGAATTCACTGCATTTTTGCCTCCAGCCCACAGTTACTTTCCAAACATCTTTCCTTTTTATTATTTTCAGTATCTTTTTGTAAATGAAAAAATATATTAATGTCTTTAGGGGAGCATTATATTATATTTGATCTAGTTTGGCTTTGTTGATATTTATTAGTTGTGTTTATTCTTTGGAAAGCTGTTTCCTTGATGGTTCTTGTTTTCCTGATACAGCTGTATCACTTGCGAACACTAAGCACAGTATCACTTTTGGTGAGGAATTGAGCAGAAAGTTCATTTTCTCACCATGACCTCACATTCTGTACAGTCACAATTCCCTTTGCAGAAGCCAAATCTGAAAAGCACTGACAAGCGTGGGTCAGCTGACTATGTAAAAGGGGGCGAGCCTTCAGCTCTCCCTGGAGCATGCGAGGTACATATAACATGAGATGTTACTTAGAACTTCATGTGTTACTCGGCAATAGTGGAGGAAACACACATAATTTGTTAGATAATAATCTGGCCCAAAAATGCATACAAAATCAATTAGGAAATTAAAAACACAGATTCTATTGCCAATTATAAATATACTTGGTGCCCTGAATAAGCATACATTCTGTCGCCACTTTAGTCAGGGCAGAGGTAAGCTCCCTCTCTTGGTGTTTTATTGTTCTTTTTATAAGGAACTGATGTGCAAGGGTTGATTTCAGACCAATAATTGTCTATGAGACTCAGCAACCTGGGGATCAGTGCTAGGACAAGAACATAGCAGGGACAGTTAGGAATGAGGATCCGGAAGGGGTCTTGCTTTTCTTTCTTTCTCTATTTTTTTTTAACCTCACTTGCACTTGAACAAAGGTTGTTTATTGTTTTGATAAAACTCACAAACACTGCCACAGCATGGACTCCTGTCAGCATTTCCCTTCTAACCTTTGCTTTTAGGGGGTTTAACAAGCCATAAAACTTCCTCTGGGTGAAAGACTGGCACCAAAAGTAACTTGGAATTGCTAAGGCTCAGCCATGAAGGAAATACTTGTGTGTGTGTGAGTGTGTTTATATACTTGTTTTTTGAAGTTCATTTGATCATTTTCAAAGATACAATGTGAAATATTTCCCCTCTGAAGTTTTGTTGTAAATTTTTAATGCAAATTTTCACTTCTACCCCATGACATTTAATTTTTTTTAAAAAAATAAATTTTATTACTTTTATTTTTTCATGTATATGAATGTATTGCCTGCATGTAAGTGCACCCATGTTGTACAATGCCCACGGAGGTTAGAAGAGGGCATAGGATCCCCTGGAACTGGAGTTATCGATGGTTGTTAGCTGCCATCTGGATGCTGGGAACCAAACCTGGGTCCTCTGTAAGTGCAACCAATGCTTTAACCACTGAGCCATCTCTCCAGCCCCCTACACATGAATTCCTTTAAAACACTATGTAACACAGAATTCACTTTTATTTTCTGCTTTTTCTCTTTTCAACTTCTCAATACATGTACTAATGAGATTGCAAATTTCTGCATTAAATTCAGTTTCATTATTGTGTGGTCATGGCTTGTTGATGCCCCACTATCTTCAACACAAACCATGGATTTTGAAACCTGCTCTCTGATACTCTTTTTCCTTAAGTGTCTGTAAAAAGGATGGCTTAAGTCAATAAAGGAAAATTCTCATGGAACTCACTAGATATATGAGATGGAAATAGGAAATAATATGAAAATTCTAGTTTTATCTGTCCCCAGTAAATGTATATGAAATCTCATAAGATCGCTGGATCCTTTCATTTCTTGAAAGGATACATTGGGCCTGAATGGATCTCATTGACACCACTTCTCTGGGGTCTAAGGGTTTAGGGGCATCTGCCATTTTGAGATGTCCAATACCAATCAATATGGAAACACCCTTCCAATTTGGGAAGAATTTCTTCATGGGTGCTAGGTAGGACCATATTTTTTAAAAAGTTCCAGCAGCTAGGGTGAGTACTATGATTTGAGCACTGTAAATACGTGTCTCAAGCCTGGAACTTTGAATCTGTGGCAGCCAATGATTCAGCCTTTTGGGAGAATCTAGGCAAAGCAGGAGCTGGCAGTACAGTCCAGAGCAAGGTTTATCTGAGAACATTTGGTCTTTGCCCAAGCTTTATCTACATGGCGCATGGTAATTAAAAGTACCAGACTGGTGGAACTAACCTTCTTGGATGTTTAATAGCCATATTTTGAGGCCTATACTAATTTGATCAGAGGGACATAAAGGACAGCTTTTGCTCCTTGCCCTCCTAGGTCGACTAAGTTCCAGGGGACTATGAACATCTCTCAAAATATCCTGTAACTGGGGTGAGTCACCTGTCCTCTTGATCAAGGAGGTCATGGAGACCCCAACAGACAGACTTGAACCAGTGTCCAGTCTACAAAGAGGAGGGTCAACATAGAGGAAACATTTCCTACATGCTTCCAAATGAATCCAGCCACAGTCAAGCAGGACCTTTGACTTATCTTCACATACATGGAACCATGAAAGAAAGGAGCCAGGGGCTCCTCCCAAGCTCATGTTACCCCTGAGGAACAGATCCTCAAACAACCTTAAGAGTAAAAATAAATTGGTTTATTTGGGCCAAATGTATGGTCTTAAACACCCAAAAGTAAAGTATAACCAAAGATCAAAATGATCAGTATAATTTTTTAAGAGTCCATATGTATAGCTAAAGGCTACATAAAGAGTAACAATGCC
>NW_008351958.1:5081742-5106746 GCF_000622305.1 Nannospalax galili | reverse complement strand
AATATGTAGTATTGTTTTCAGTTTAATAAGAGTCTAGACAATAACTGAAAGTCTGCTTTGGGGGGTAAATGGAGAGTTTAAGGATGACAGAGGAAGGATAAGTTGTGTGTTATTGGAACCATTTGAACCATAATATGGAGGATGGACTTAAGGCTAATTAGGTAATCATTATAAAAAAGGGTAATATTGGGGCTGTGGAGGTGGCTCAGTGGATAAAAAAAGCTTATTGCATAAACATCAAGATTAGATCCCTAGAATCCACTCACAAAGCTGAGCGGGTGTAGTGACCTTCCTGTAATCCCAGAGTTTAGAAGATAGGACAGGAGATCCTGGGGCAAGCTGTCTCGCTAGACTGACTGAATCCATGAACTCCCAGTTCAGCAAGATACTCTGCCTTGCTAAATAAAGTGGAGAGCAATGGAGGACATCACCTGACTTCAACTTCTGTCCTCCACATGTAGAAACACATGTATATATTCACT
This sequence comes from Nannospalax galili, assembly GCF_000622305.1. Lineage (NCBI taxonomy): Eukaryota > Metazoa > Chordata > Mammalia > Rodentia > Spalacidae > Nannospalax > Nannospalax galili. The sequence continues at coordinate 5,106,264 of NW_008351958.1, read as the reverse complement.
GTGCACATGTCCACCCACACATATATGGACACATATACATGCACACATGTATCCCACATACACATACATATGGAAATAAAAAGAAGGAATATGAGAAATATTGGCAGGAAGCCCAGTGTTCTTGAACTAGGCCGGGAGCTGTGGTGCTGGAGAAGCCAGAAATGGAAAATGGTTATGGAGATCACTGGGCTAAGACTAGGCAGCTGACTGAAATGAAAATGCTGATTGAGAAGCACTCAGATGGTTGCTGACTTTGGGACTTGGAGAAGATGAGAAAACTGAATGGAATGTATTAACGATGCATATCAAAGTGGAAGTCCTGGTGGCCACTCCCTATATCTGTGACCAGTGACAAGCTATTTTACCTTGTCAGGCCTCCATTTTCTCATCTGTGAAACTGAGCACATTAATCATTGAACTGTTGGAAGATACGTACACTGTCACCAATGCCAGGTTTTAGAGACCTCTTAAGGCACTTTGGAGAGCTGGGGAATACATTAAAGATGGACCAATATGCCATTTTATTGATACTGTGTTTCTGGAATGAACAGGCCAGATGGGGAAGAGAGCACAGATGTCTGTAGTGTTTCTTCAAAGGTGATACTCAGAACAAGAAAGCTAAAAACCATTTTTCTCACCTTGCTGCAATTAAACTCTGCTTTGTTTCACACATGTTTATCGTCCATGGCCATTATCCTTTTTTAATTTTTTAAACTGAATTTTTGTGTATTCCATACAGAACATCTCAATCCACCTTATACCCCCTTCCCCATTGGCCCCTCCCATAGCCACATCCCCCACTGGATTTCATACGTTCTGTCATTTGTGTTAAGGCCTATCAAGTCAAATTAGTGTCCCTAGACATCCCTCAATGCAAGTTCATCTACTGAGGTATAGTCACCCTATCTAGAGTCCCTCCCTGTGAGAAGATCAGCTGTTCCTCACCCAGCAGTAATCAGTTGCCAATAATTCTTCAACTAAGATTGGGGCCTGCTGTCCATTTCCACAGTTCTGTGCTGGGATTTTGTCTGCTTAATTTGTGTGGGTATTGTGCATGCTGACACCATTGCTGTAGGTTCATATGAGAGGGTCCTGGGAGCTTGTGGGACTATTTCCATGTGGTCGTGCACCTCCCCCCTGTCTCTTACAATCTTTCCACCCTTTCTTCTACCATGGTCCCTGATCCCTGGGTCGGTGGATTTTAATGTAGAAGTCCTGTCCAAGGACCACCATTCAGCAGACTCTTGATCTCTACACTTTGGCCATTTGTGACCTTTTGTGTTCCTGACCCTCTGCTACATGAGGGAGTTTCATTATTGAGAATGGAGAGATTCGTTAGTATCCTCTTCTTTATCCCTGTTCTATGTTCCATGAGCCTTTGGTGTAGAGGTTGCATTGCAGATGTGTCACTTAGACCTGGGCAATTCATAGACAATGTCCATGTGTGACCAGTTGTGGTTCTGGACTATAGGAGACAGGAATTATCAAGGGAGAAATTAAGAAAACGAGGACTCTTTAAATGGGGAAACCGTGTGGAAGGGTTAGACAGAGAGAGAGAGAATATCTAGCTATTTTTAAAAAAACAAAGGGAACCATATTACTCCAACAACCTACTGGCAAATTATACATACATTATCTGTACATGAGTCCATCTGTACAGCTGAAGGCTGCATAACAAGGTAACAATGCCAAACGGAGATACCTTCCTTTGACTTGTTGGCCAGGATGGTCCAAGAGACTCCCAGACAGTAACCCAGCATAGAACTGGGAAAATGAACAACAGACTCCAATCTTATCTAAAGGAATGTTAGCAACTGATTGCTGCTACCTAATATTTTAAACACAATTCCCAAGGACCCTGAAAATTTCTCAGCTCCTGAAATCCTATGAATGTAGTAGTATGAAGAGCCTGAAGGAGAATGTGTTTATCAATGGCTCATTCATTTAAAGATTCAATTTTCAAGAAATAACAATAATTTAATTATTAAAAAAGATAAAACTACTGTACTCTAGTAACTTCAGAAATTGTTTAAATGACTAGATTTTAGAAGAAAAAAATGGAGAGCTTGGACTCCAGACACAGCGCTCAATAGGGATCAGGGCTAAACTGACCAATTTAGAAGATTTCCTATTTTCATATGTAAATCCAGGACTTGTCAGTGTCTTACATTTTGCTTAGTTTCCTAAAAGTAAAACCTCATCTTTATTCAGTGTCTGTTACAGTTAGCATAGTGTTTAGCAACTTGGTCTTTTGCTTTGTGCTTACAGACATTATATTTCAAGAGCAAGAGAAAGCAAAAAGGGAAAAAATTACTTAAAAGATACAGAGCATCAAATAACTAGAAACTTGTTTTAGATAAAGTTCTCATTAGTCATTACAAAGAACAACCAATATATACTAATATACATTCAAATATACGTTACAATATAAAATGTTGTATTAAGAAGGAAATCTAATACAGTCTTCTCTTTGAAAGGTTAGAAAGGCAGAAGACAATGTTCTTTTTACATCATTTATTGTTATATAATATCTCTGTGAAATAGAATGCAACACCTGGATTTCAAAGTAGAAATTCAAACTTGGCTCAAAAGAAATCAATTTAGCCTTGCTTCTGGTAACTGCTTAGTGTATGAATACTTCAGTGTAGTCTCAAGTTCATAGGTTTTGAACTCACTGGGCTCTGAAGACAGTCAGGTATTGCTTTCAGCACAGCCTATGTATTTCCTGTGGTAATAAATTTCCCTTTAGGGTGGCATGAATAACTTGTTCAATGGAGACTGCAGGGAATACATTTTCATCAAATATTTATATATCTTTTATTTACATTAACCCAGAAACCTTCCTTCTATGTAAAGTTCTAACTCAAAACTAATTTATAAAGCAAAGTTCTCATTCAAAACATTTCTCTACAGTTATTGTAAACATAGTCTCCAAAAGCAAGGAAAAAATCCCTACTATTGTAGAAACAATAGCCCATCCAAGAAAAATGGCTACACCCTGTAGCATTTTGATTTGATTATTCAACCCTTCTAGTCATGATGAGCTAGGGAACAAGTTGGTCTAGTTTTCCAGTGGCATTTTTATTTTCTTTATCTTGAGAAATGGAAGAAGTAATTTCTGAGATGGAGGGGTGTTTTATAATTTGATAATTTTTATTTCGTTTTGGTTTTTTTGTTTTGTCTTGTTGTTTGCTATTTAAAGTATCTTAATAAATAATTGTATTCACATATACCATACGACATAATGTTTTTATATGTAAATATGCTGTAAAAATGGCTAAACCTCCTGGCAGTTTCCAAGTACATGATACATTTCCAAGTACACTATGTCACACACTAGCTCTTTCCCACTTAGCTCTCTCATGTGACTAAAATTTTATGTCTTTTGACCAACAGCTCTTCATTTCCCAGTCACCAGCTTCCGGTAACCAGCAGTCTACTCCCTGTTCTGTAATTTCAACTTTTTGTAGGTTTGGCATATGGATGATATGCACACATGCAGTATTTATCTGTGCTTGATTTATCGCTCTTAAATTATGCCTTTCAGGTTCATATACATTATTTCAGATTACAAGATTTCCTCTTTTTAAAAGCAGGTTATTATTTTGTATTTTCTCATTTTCTTTATTGACCTATGTATTGATAGAAACTTAGTTTGAAATGTAGGCATGTACACATCTCTTTGACATTCTAGTTTGATGGAACTATACGGTAGCTATATTTTTAATCCTTTGAGGACCTTCTCGTATTGTTTGTGCATTAGATGTCCTCCACCCCACGAAGGGTCATGCATTACAGGTTTTGAACTCAGTGAGCAGCACTATCTCAACCAGTTATTGAATTTTCATGATTTTCTAGTTTTTGACAGATTGGTCTTACTTCAGCTGGCTATGATAAGGTATCTTTGACCTCCTTGTACCTGAATATTTATGTCTTCCTTCAGATTTGTAAAAATTTCTATTATCTTTTTAAATAAGCTTTATGTCCCTGTCCTCTTTCTCCTCCTTTCCTTCCTCCTCCTCCCATCTCCTCCTCTTCTTCCTGGACTTCTACGATTCAAACACTGACTCTTTTGATGTTACCCCATAAGTTTCTTCACTCATTCTTTTTTCTATTTTTTCTCTCTTCTGGATGTATATTTTTAAATAATACCTCTTTAGGCACACAAAATATTTTTTCCTTAATTAATGCTGATGTTGATATCTTTTGTTGAATGTTTCATTTATCACTATATTTTTCAAGTATGGAATTCTTGTATAAATGCATATATAATATATTGTGTTGTACATAATTATGTAAATTATATATTTTTAAATCTCTCCATTAAATTTCCAACTTGGGGAATTTGGCACTTCCCTGATTTCACTAACTTGGTTTCGTTGTTGTTGTTGTTTCCTTTAAAGTTTATGAAGCTTCCTTAAAACAATTATTTTGAATTCTTTTTCAGGCAATTAGGATATCCCTTTTCCTTTGGAATTAGAAACAAAAAGATTATGTTTGACCTTCTCGTGGTATTGTTTTTCCATGGTTTTCATGTTTCTTTTTGATGTTTATGCATTTAGTGAATCAATCACCTCTTACAGATTCTGTGGTGTGTTTTCACTGTGGAAAGATCTTCTCCTGTGGGGGATGGGGGATCTGTGCTGGGGCATGGGTTCCACAGTTCTGGTACCAATGAGAGGAACAGTTGTGTAGTCTCTATTTAGCTCTGTCAGCTAGGGTCATTGTTGACTAAAATATAAGGGATCACCTGTAGAAGTCCACAGTAGGGGTGAGGATTATTGGGCTCTTCAGTAGTGATGGCTGCTAATGTTCTCTTAATCTGTCTTTTCCCATTAAAGAAATTGTGACTAAAGAGATCAGTGGATTTAGTTTGTTGTATTCATGTGGTAGTGGCACCAGTATCAATACATGGTACCATGAAACAGTCACAGAGCAGAGATCTGAAGCACAGGCGCACATAAAGACTGTGACTCTGGAAAATAGAGTTGTTATAATATTGGTAACTAGTACGTAGTCGCCTTATTGCTGCCTTGGTAACAGTGTATAAGTCTGATGTTTGTGAAACAGCCACAGAAGCACTTTAGACACATTAGCTTCATAAAGCAAAATTCCCACATTCTCCTATAATTAGTCAAACAAGAATATCTGCCTTACAAGACTCAGCCATTGCAAATGTGACCTCAGAGCAGCTGCAGATGCCTGCACTGCATCATCAAAAGAATGGGTCCTTTGACCATCAGGTATGGAAGGAGAAGGGGCTCAGGGGACCCTAGCCCTCACTGCTGAACTACTTGCCATTGATAGATTCAGAGAGTGGGAAAATCATTGCCTTCAGTTGTGTATACCTATCAATGACCCCACCAGGCTCCAATGAACACTTCCAAATCAATGGTCACACAGATGACCCTGGTTAAGCTAAATGAATCATAAAACAAAACCAAAACTCATGACCCTAGAAAAGGGGCTAGCAGAGATGAGGAGGGGTTGGTAAACATGGAGAAAAGGTAAGAGAGAATATGGGGGGGGGATTATGTATTTCATTATACACATGTATGAAATTGTCAAATATCTGGAGAAGATTTTCTCCTGTTCTGTGGGATATTCCTTTGCTCTGTTGTTTTCTTTTGCTGTAAAGCTCTTTAGTTTGGTGCAATCTAAGTTATTGATGATTACTATTCTTTCCTGAATTGAAGTCTTATTTAGAACATTGTTGCTTATGACAATATCTTGATGTATTTCTTCCTGTTTCCCCCAAGTAGTTTCACAGCTTCAGGTCTTACGTTAAAGTATTTGATCTGTTTTCTGTTGATTTTTGTTCCGGGTTAGAAATAGGGATCTAGTTTGTCTTCTACATGTAGTTATCAATTTTTTCAAGCACTGTTTGTTAAAGATACTATTCTTTTTAAACTTATATGTTTGTCATCTTATTCAGACTCAGATAACTGTAACTATAGAAGTTTATTTCTGGGTCCTTTTCGATTACATTAATCTATGCATATGATTTTATACAAAGGCCATGATTTTTTGGCACTATGGCCCAATAGTATAATTTGAAATCTAATACTGTGGTACCCCCAGCATTGCTCTTTTTGAAATATATTTTTATTAATACTCTGAGGACTTCATATATGTATACAATGTATTTTGATCATATTCACTTCACCACTCCACTCCCTAATGCCTCCCATATCCAGTCTCCATCTCCTCAACCCCTCCTAATTTCATGTCCTCTTTTTAAAGATATTTTATATTCCATACAGTCCAATTTGTGCTACCCATAAACTCATGGGTGTAGGGCCATCCACTGGAGTATGCTTCACCCACCAGGGGCCATATCCTTAAAGAAAACTGAGTCTCCTTCCTAAAGAAGCCATCAACTGTCAATGTTCCTCAACTAAGACTTGGGGCTTCTGAGCCCCTCCCCAACTCCATAACATTTCTGGTTTTGCTCAGGGTTTCTTTAGCTATCTGGGGCCTTTTGTGCTTCCATATGACTTTTAGCATTTTTCTAGTTCTGTAAGAAATGTCATTGGTAAATTTGATGGACATGATACTGAATCTTCAGCTTGGTTTTGGCAATATGGCCTTTTAGTTTTGCTAATTCTGACAATACATGAGCATGAAGGTCTTTCCATCTTCAAGAGTCTTCTTTCTGTCTTCAGTGTTTTATAACTTTCATTGTAGAATCCTTTCATTTCCTTGGTTAGTTTATTCCTATGTATTTTTTGTTTGTTTTTTGCTTTTTTTGACAGGGTCACCTAGTCCCAGACCACCTAGAACTCACCATGTAGACCGGGCTAGCCTCCATCTCACAGAGATCCTGTTTCTGCCTCCTGAAGACTAAGATTAACGGCATGCACCACAATGCCTGGCCCAACTTACTCCTATGTATGTTTAAGGCTATTATGAATGCAATCATTTCTCTGATTTCTTTCTCAGCAACTTGTTATTAAGGTATACAAATACAACTGATTTTCAAATGTTGATTTTGTACCCAAACAACTTAGTTGAATTTGACTATCAGATCTGAAAGTCTTCAGGTGGAGTCCTTAGGGCCTTCAAGTATAGGATTATATCGTGCCCAAACATGTCTCATTTTCCTACCTGTATCCCTTTTTCTTCTTCCTCTTGCCTTTTTTTGCTCTATTAAAAGATCAAGTGCTAAATCCAATAAGAGAGGTAAGAACGGATGTGCTTCCTTTGTCCCTGATTTCCCAGGAATGAGTTTTCCATTTTCCCCATTCAGTATGATATCAACTGAGGGTCTATTATAGAAAACTTCTCTCTAAAATTAGAAAAAGGGGGGTGGGCTGGAGAGATAGCTCAGCAGTTAAGAACACTGGTTGGTCTTGCAGAACACCCGGGTTTGAATCCCAGCACCCACATGGCAGCTAACAACTGTCCGTAACTCCAGTCCCAGGGAATCCAACAGCCTCTTCTGACCTCCACGGGCATTGCATGACACAGGTGCAGTTACCTACATGCAGGCAATACGCACACATAAAATAAAAATAATAAGTAAAAAAAATTTTTTAAAAGAAAACTTCTCTCATAAGAGGTATGCTGCCTCTACGCCTAGTTATTTTAAGGCTCTTTTAATAAAGGGATACTGAATTTTATCAAAGCCTTTTTATGTGTCATTGTGATGACCATATGATCTTATCCTTGATTCTATTTATGTGCTCTGTTATGTTTATTGATTTGTATGTGTTGAAGCATCTTTACAGCTCTGGAATGAAAACAATTTGATCCTGGTGTATAATCTTTAAATGTTCTGTTGAATTCAGTTTGTAAATAATTTATTGAGAATATTTATGTCTATGTTTGTTCATCAAGAAAATCAGTCTATAGCTTTCTCTTTGTTGTGTCCTTATCTGGTTTTGATGTCAAGGTAATACTTGTTTCATAGAATAAGTCTGGAAGTCTCCCATTTCTATTATATTTTTTTTCTTTTCCTTTATTCCCTTCTAACCCATTATGGTTTGAATCTTATTTTGTTGAATATGAATAATTACTCCCACTTGATTTTTGGACTCAAGGGCTTTCCATTCTTGCACTTTCAGCCTGTGTATGTCACTGTCATTAAGGTGAATTTCTTGCTGGCAACAAATTTTTGGTTCTTGTTTGTTTAAATCCATTCAGGCGGTTTGCATTGTTTAGTTGGAGAATTAAGGCTACACTCTCTTCTTTTTGAGAAAGGATTCCCCACTGAACCTGAACCTCACCAATTCTTCCAGAATAGCTGGTCAGTGAGACCCAGCCATCTTTCTAACTCTGTGGCCAATGTTCTATGGTGACAGGCATGTGTTGCTGTACCCAACTTTTTGTGGGGGCCCTGGAAATCCAAACCCAGGTACCCAGGCTTGGACAAGATTCCTTCATTGACTGGGTCATTTCCCCAGTCCCTTCCATTACTCCTTTAGGCCATAATGTGTTTTGATTATCTTTAACTTTAGGTATAACACTCCCATATCACATGTAAAATTTATGACGTGGCAGAGAGTGACTAAAGAAAAACTCACCATGGTTAGTAATCCTGCTATAGTCTCTCTCGACTTCTTCCTTAAAGCCTTTATTGCCAATTTCTCTCCCCTGAAGACTAGTCTCCTGCTTGCCCAGTTCATGTTTTTCAGGTCCTTGGAATTATACTTCCTCACACCATGGCTCATAAAACAACATTTGGCCTCTGCAAATACCAAAAGTGATGCTAAACAATATATGGAACTTTAAAATAAAATTTCTAAGGGAAAAAGACTCTCCTACAGTAAAGATTTTATAAGACTGAATTCTGATCAAGAAAATGCCCCCACAGACATGCCTGCAAGCCACTCTGATAGAGGCCTGAAACAGCCAAAGTGTAACCTGCATGTACTCAGGCTGCAAATAACGGACTTTGATGAGGAAACCCAAAAGTTTCTGATTCCTAAGGAAGAGAGAAATCCCTACTTGACATTCCTGAGAGTGTGTAAGAGAAACAGAAAACAAGTGTGAAAATTCTATTCCAAGAAATCTGGGTATATTCTGACCCAAAACCACATACAAAGGAAAGGGAGTGGGTCCTTACTTTGGCCCATCTGTGTATAATATTTATGGATCACTGACATTCTAATGAGATATATTTCTCTGGCACATAGTTCAGATGTATAAGATGGATGAAGTTTTTCAATTGTTAATATAGGATGTGAGTACTGGGGGTACAGGTGAGGGTAGGTATGGGGAAGGGGGTTAAATATGATCAAAACACATTGTATAAAATTCCTGAATCAATAATTAAAAGAAGAAAGCAGGCTGAGCCCAAGCCCAAAGGAGCAAGCCTGTATGTTCACTCTCTCTACTCCTGTTCAATATAGTTCTTGAAGTTTTAGCTAGAGCAATAAGACAGGTAAAGGAAATAAAGGGGAAACAAATTAGAATGGAAAAAGTCAAAGAATTCTTATTTGCAGATGATATGATTTTATAAAAAAAAAAAAAAAAAAAGCTAAAGACTCCACCAGAAAACTCCTAGAGCTGACAAACATGTTCCAAACATGGAGAAGTCACAGACCCTAGAGAAAAACCTGCTTCTGTCACTTCTCTAGACCAAAGTAATTTCAAAGGACTAAATACATATCCTTATATTTACATACATGCATACCTCTCACCACTCATCAAAGAAGCTTCTTTTCAGAACAGATGAAGACTATTACAAAGTTTCACAACTGGTCAAATGCAGAGAATAAGTTCGATGCCCAGCCCTAAGTGGTACATCTACAATGCAACCTCTACACCAGCCTACATGCAAAGGGGGATAGGGGAAATTTCAAGGGGCCTCACCTCAAGATGAAGAGCTACAAGCAATCAATGGAGACTAAAGGAGGAAGAATCAGTTTTCCCCAGGGACTCGCTCTGTGAGAAGTTATCTAACCCCAAGTGGGCATCCCTAAACACATGTACACATAAGTACCAATAAATGGACTCATTGCATTACATATATACACATATATTTATATTTATAAATGTATGCATATTAAACAATAATAATTAAAGAGGACAAGAAATTGAGGGGGGGCAGTAATTTCCCTTAACTGCAAAAAGAAGCTTTTATGACCAAAGTGAAAGCACTATGACCATAAACTTCAATAACTACTGTATGCAGAACAGGGGGTGAGTGTGCAAGAGCTCTCAGCAGGACTGGGAAGCGTATGCTAGTTGTGGGGTCAATATCCTCAAAGAACATTTAGCAACAAAGAAAACCTGGAATACAGAAGGAAAAGGAATGAAGGCTTATGTAAGGAACAACAGCAATTCCATTTCACCTCCTTACTGCCATGCTGCCGGTGCTGAAATGCCCTGTGCGTGCAAGGTCCCAGTCAATCCCACAGTCATGCTAGAAGGAAAAGGCTGAAGCCTAGAGCTTCCCAGAGAGAAACTCGTTTTCCAGATTTCACATCTTCGTAGGTGAGTGTGGATAGAATAAATAGGAATGCATGGAGCGCTAGAGGGAGTTCATACTGTCAGTAACTCAGCAGGACAACTCCATGTCTAAGAAGGGGCTGCCATCCATGAATGCCCTGAGCAGAGGCAGGTACTTCCCTGCCACATTCCAGCAGTTTCTTTCTCCTTCAGTACACATGCCCCTCAAATGGCAAAATACTTCTCGGAGGCAGGATCTAACTGTAGTTTTCTAAATGTGCTCTGAGCTCAGCAGGAAGCAGGCACAATGGTAGTAAGGCTGGCTTCTTACCACTGTTGAACATCCCCACTGCTGTTCATGCTTCAGCAACTGTGTTTGGAAATGCAGGCTGGTGAGATCCTCAGACCCAGGAGTTGAATCTTGATCAGTCAACTCAACCAAGGTAATCCTATGATTGAAGACAGGAATGAGCTTCATGGCAACCACAGTCAATTAAATGTGATGGCAAACATGTGGGGCCACTTCCTGATGTTTCTTTAATGATAACATATCACAAAACAAAACACAGTCTCTGTTTGGGTACACTGTTTTGTACGAATGTGGTATTTACAGTTGATCAGCCATCTTGAGTCTACCAAGGGTCAGTCATGAGGCTCAAAATATCAGCACAACAGGAGGAACAGAAAACAAGACTATAAGAGCATAGGTCCTTGGTAAAAATCATGAAATTGCTGACTAAACACACTATTCCCGGAAGTCCTACTGTGTGCAATAATAAATCCCTTCATGTACAAGCATGGTGCACAATGATAAACTTTGGAAACGAAGTATTTGAGTTTGTTTTTTATAAGTAAGCTAAGGAACCAGAAATACCACTGTGCAAATTATTGGTGCTTGTGTTCGTCTAACATTTAAAAAATTATAAATGCATTCCAATTGAAAACTGACACTCCACAATGGGAAAGAACTGCTGAAGGATTGGAAGTCATTTAAGAAAAATCTACATAAGAAAAGTAACCTTTACTATGAGCTCTCCATACTTTAATAATTCATATGTTTATTATTTTTTGCCCATACCACTTATATCTATCTGGTTAGTTCAAATAGTAAAAAGCTCTAACAACAACAACAAAAAAAAACTTTATGGGGCTGAAGAGGTGGCTCAGGAATTAAGAGCATTGGTTGATCTCACAGAGAACCTGGATTCAGTTCCCAGCACCCACATGGCAGCTAACAACCATCCATAACTCTAGTTCCAGAGGATATGACTGCTGGGTGAGGAAGAGCTGATCTTCTTAAAGGGAGGGATTCTAGATAGGCTGACTAGACCTCAATAGATGAACTTGCACCGAGGGACATCTACAGACACTAACTTGGTTCTATAGGCTTTAACACATATGACAGAATGGCATGAAATCCAATGGGGGGGGGAGGCTATGGGAGGGTGCCAATGGGAAAGGGGGTATAAAGATGATTAAGATGTTCTTTATGAAATACACAAAAACTCAATAAAAAATTTACCATAAAAAGCACACAAAGTTGGAGGTAGATAGAGAGTTGGGTATGGGTTTGGGAGAAGGTAAGGAGAGGACTTGGGGTGAATATGATCAAAATACATTATATGAAATTCTCAGAGTATTAAAACTATTTTTCACTAATGAGAACTGAGAGATTCATTACACAATCACAAAAAAGGTCACAAATAGCCAAAGCATAGAGCTCAAGAGTCTGTTGAGGGGCTGGAGAGACGGCTCAACAGTTAAGAGCACTGACTGCTCTTGCAGAGGACCTGGGTTCGATTCCCAGCACCCACATGGAGGCTATGAACCATCCTTAACTCCAGTTCCAGGGAAATTCAATGTCCTCTTCTGACCTCTGTGGCATCGCATGACATGGGTGCACTCACATACATGCAGGCAATACACTCATACACCTAAAAAAAAAAATATTAAGTAAAATATATATTTTTAAAAATTCCAACCTAGAAAAGCATAGGACTGGATGACTTTACTGGTGAATTCTACCAAACACTTGAGAGGAATTAATGTTGATCCTTCTAAAAGCCTGCCAACAAATTCGAAACTAATATAGTGATGCCAAAATCATCTTAATATAAAGAAATTACAGATAAAGACACAATAAGAAAACTGCAGAAAATATACTTTATCAATAGGGAAGCAAAAACCTGAAAAAAAAATACTAGCAAACTGAGCATGATATTAAAAGGATTATCAGGCAAGACCAAGAGGAATTTGTTCCTGCAATGCAAAGATGATTCAGCATATGAAAATAACACAGTGTAATAAACATTAACATTAACAGAACAAAAGGAAAAATATAGTCATTTCAACCACTATAGAAAATTATTTGATACAGCTTAGCACACTTTCATAATAAAATCCTCCCCTTAAGAAAACCCTCAATCTTATGCCATAAATTGTGCACACACTCTCACAAAGAAAGCATCAAAACACCACTCTGTCTGAGTTCTCTTGTGGTTTTTGTTGTTGTTGTTTGGTCTTCTTGTGATTTGCTTTTTCTGGTGCTGGGAACTGAGCTGAGGGCCTTGCCTTGTTAGACACTCTACCTCTAAGCTATTCCCCAACCCATATAATGTCTTTGAGATCCATATTGTCTCCCTTGAGTCTATTAAGGACATGCTCAGTTTCTAGTTAAAGTGTTCATAATTGTTAATCTCGTGTAAGTATTTATGTATCGTTTTGTCTGTTGCTAGTCTGAGTCTGTAATTTGATATTTTTGTGATTAGTATACATGTTTCTGTATGCTTTTAAATCTATGTTATGTTTATATGAAAGTTTCCCCACCCCAAAAAGGGATTTAGTTCAAATTGACCTCTAAATATTCAAGCTTATTCCAAATTCATAAAACTTAAACAAATCTAATGTATTAAATTTGTAAGGCAAAGGTTAATATGGCCCTATACAAGAAATGTCACCAGTAAAGTTAAATGTTAAACAATGGTCTGGGGAGATGGGTCAGTGACAAAGTGTTTGCTGAGCAAGCATGAGCACCTGAGTTTGATCCTCAGCACACATGTAAAAGCCTGGCACAGAAGTACATACCTGTAATCCCAGCACTGTAGAGGAGAACACAGGAGGATCTCTTGAGTTGATAGCCAGCCACTATAGCAGAATTGGCAAGCTTCAGTTTCAGTGAGCACACCTGTCTATAAACATAGGGGAGAGATTGAGGAAGACACTTTATGTCAACCTCCGACCTCCACATACATGCACATCTAAGCACACACATGCACACACAGAAAAAAAAAAAAAGAAAAATTGTTAAAGACAGGGTCTCACTATTTAGCTCAGGCTGACCTGGAACTCACTATGTAGACCAGACTGTCTGGTCTAGATGTACAAAAAACATGTACACATGGACACAGAAAAGAAAAATTTAAAGACAGGGTCTCATTATATAGCTCTGACTGGTCTGGAACTCACTATGTAGATCAGACTGGCCTAGAACTCAGAGAGATCGACCAGCCTCTACCTCCCAAGTGCTAGGATTAAAGATATGCAGCACCACACTAATCCCAAAATAATTTTTAAAACCACTTTAAAATTATTCGAGATATGACCAAAACCTGATACTTTAACTTTAATGCCATCTTCCAGCTAGATCTACATTGTAAAAGATAAAATGTGATCAGTTGTGTCCTGTGCCTACTGTCTTAAAAGAATTCAAATTATATCAGGAATTTCGTAAAGGAGACACAGATTTCAAGCCTCCTGGTGCTGTGAGGCAGATGTGTGAAGATGCGGAGCAAAGAGCAGACAGACATCAGAAGACATGCGCTGGGCTGAATGGAGAAATAAATACTCCTGGGCCGGAGAAATGGCTTAGCAGCTAAGAGCACTGGCTGCTCTTGCAGAGGACCAGGATTTGATTCCCAGCACCCACATGGCAGCTAACAACCAGTTCCAAAGGAATCTGACATCCTCTTCTGACCTCTGCAGCCATTGTACAACACATACATGCAGGCAATACACTCATACACAAAAATAAAAATAATAAAATATTTTTAAAAGAAATAAATACTCCATGCTATGGCACTGACATATGTGGCAAGTACAGTTCATTAGCCTTGTTAAAAGCAATGTCAAGATGAGGTTACATAAACAATGATTCAGTGATGAGAGATTATCCTAGGTCACCTAAAGTGAAATGATATGTACTCATATGTTTAGGCACATGGTCATGGTTGTGTGTATGTGTATAAACAGTATTACAGTGAATAGAGACAAGTATCCTATTTTTATATGTATTCACAGCATTACTTAATATCCTGCATCTTCCTGGGTTTCCAAGTCACAAAATGTTCATTAACACAAAGACTTTACCTGAGGGCCAATTCTAAAGTACGAGTTAATTCCAAGCACCTACAAGACAGCTTAAACGTACTACATAAAACGTATTACAAAAGTTTATGGTGGCAGCTCCTGCTATTTACAGCCTGAAATAGGAAGATATATTATCCCCAAGAGTCTAAGTAAGCCCAGGTTGAGCATCGTAGCAAGATCCTATCTCAAAACCAAAATACTATAAATGCAAACACAAAACAACACACACACACACACACACACACCCTTTGTGGTTCTTTCTGTGAATGAGGAATGGGAATCTCATATCCTAAGATGTTTCTGAGGATTATTTGAAGTAGTGGATCCCAAACCAAATACAACATTTTCTAGGTTGTTGGTCTTTTTGTTCTTTCTATATTGCCTATTCTGATTCCACACCATTTGGGTACAAATTAATTTATAAATATATCAAGAATATTTCTTTCTTCATTCCCCAAAATATTTCTCAAATGTAAAAAAAGGGAGGGGGGCAAATAAGAAAAAAACTCAAGTAGGAATTATTCAAAAGAAAGAGCAAAGCTTCAAAAGGCAAACATTATATTCTGTACAATCCTGTCAAGCATCTGGGACACTACATGGGCCCCCTTAGCCTTTGGTAGCTCTTTCCACTATTCCACACATTGCCCCAGCAGGCAGCCACACTCCTGGCATCTCTAATCTTCCTGGGTCTCTACTACAACCTCACTTTCACTTACACAGTTCCACACACATTTCTCAAGGGAGCTGTTTGCAGAGACTTTGACAGTGTCACACACTGCTAGCCCTTAAAACTTTCTTCTAAAGTTCCAGTAGATGCCTCCATGACCCAATCACTCTCTCCTACATGCCTGTAAAACCAGCATGTATGAAGATGACCACAAGTTCTGACACCAGTGGGAGCAGTAGCCAGACAAACTTGGACTATGCATGTAGGAGCCTCTGAGTGCCTTGGCTGAACTGAGAGTAATAAATCTCTGGAAATTCCCTAGGTTGTCTTGTGCAAGCAGGGCTCACTAGCACTGCAGTATTAGGAGCTCTCTTCTCAAACCAAAGATTCTGAGCCTCTAATCAGGTTCTCACTGATCTCTAAGATGCCCTCAAGGCATTTCCTACCCAGGACAAAGCACTCGGTATTTCTGTCATGACACTAACCTCTTTAGCAAACACACCATCCTGGACTAAAACCCTAAATACAGTATTTTCTGGTCCTGATTCCACCTTCAGCATCGCATTTAGGATGATCTAATTACTTTCCATTATGCCTCTACCTACAAAAAGGATTCAACCGGCTTCCAGTAGGGCTACTGTCACAGGGTGGGGAGATGACTCAACAGGTAAAAAATGTTTGCCACACAAATTTGACAACCTGAGTTTGGATCCCCAGAACCCACATAAAAGCTAGATGCAATAGCATATACATCTGTAATACAAGCACCACAATGGGCAGAGGCAGAAGCATGCCCAGACACTATAGGACAGCTAGTAGAAAAGCAACAGAAACCTTGCAAGGTAGAAGGTGAAGACCAAACCCCAGGATGTCCTCTGACCTCCACATGTATGCAACTAAAACCATGCACACAAATGCACATGTGCACACATGCATACACATCATATACACACAAAAATAAAATAAAAACAAAATAAAGCTATTAACTTTAGGAGACACAACATAGGAGTCATAGGTCACAATGTGATCCCTCTACTTCCTGTAGGGCTAAACCTGCTTCAAACTCTGTACCTAGTTCCTAGCCAGAAGGACACTCAACATAAGGAGACTTAGCATCAAAGAGTTAGACTCAGAAACCACAAGGTAAGTATCAGGGAGGCAGGAGGCTTTTCGTGAGGTTAGCAGGTGGCCATTCTGAGATGCAATACTGTGCTGGACAGCTTTAGTGTCAAGTTGACACACCTGGGTTGTGGGAGCATTACTTGGGAAATTTCCTCCATTGAACTAGCCTGTGGTCATGTCTGTGGGATATTTTCTTGATTGTTGAGTGATATGTGAGGGCCTAGCCCACTGTGGATGGTCCCACTTCTGGGCAGGTGGTCCCATATTGTATAAGAAAGCAGGCTGAGTACGGGCCAGTGGAGCAAGCCAGGAAGGAGCATTTCTCATGGCCTGTGCTCTAGCTCCTGCCTCCAGGAGTTCATACCTTGGGCTCCCTGATGAAGTGCGACCTGGGAGACGTATGCCTAATAAACCCTTTCCTCCCCAAATTGGTATTGGTCAGAGTGTTTTGTCACAGCAATGGAGAAACAAACTAGGACCAATACTCTCTTGTGGACTAGTAACTCTTTGGAAAAGAGAAAATGAAGAAAACTGTACTATACCATTATAGAAACACAAAGATGAGCTTAGCTACCCAGAGCTGGGGGTATCCTGAGCCAAGAAAGATGACATTTCTTTTAAATACCAACCATGGAAATATGGTTCCCCAAACAGAAAGCAAAATTTTTTCTCAGTATTCAGGACTCTTGGAGGTCCTACCTAGCCCCTGAAGCTTCAGACTTCCATGAACACATGTTGGATCACAACTAGTGACACAGAGTGCCTACATAATATGCTACAGTACCCATCCATCAACACAGGTTATGCAGGTTTTCAATAAGCTACACTGTGAGAAGGGTGTCCCTGACCACCAGCTGTCACACAGAAGAGTCAACAGCACTGTTAGCTGCTTAGATATTTCTCAGGATGAGAAAGGTTAGGGGACTTAGCTTATCTGACTTCCTGTCTGAGGAACATGATGATTTTGTAACTGCTACCCATCAAACAGAAAACACACCATGGAAGTTCTGTTCTTCACAGCTAACCATTACACTCAGCCATTTTGATACCTACATGCCAAGACCACACAAAAATTGAAGAAGCATCTACTTGCCTAAGGTACAGACAACCCTATATATGCAAGAGCTCAAAGTCAACATTTATGAGGACACTTAGGCCCTAATGAATTAATTAACCCCATAAAAAGCAATGCAATAGATTAGAATAACCAAGGGCAGTGGCCTAATGGCCTACTCACAATCCACATAGATTTCCAATACATGGAAATTCATTGTTGCCTGTTCTAAAGAATATGGTCTCATATATATGTATATATGTATATACTGTATACATGCATGTGTGTATATGCATACGCAGGTGTGTAAATACCGATAAGATATCATACAAGGGGAGGAAGAAAGCCTCAACATTAACACCATGTAACAATATCAGCAATACCAGCAGGATCAATGTCATCTACTAACCTGACGCCACTGAATTGGGAAGAAATTAATTAGTACCATCAGCTACCATAAGCTAGCTCCTGCACACCCACATCCTTTCACATGAATACGGCACACATTCTACCCAATCCCCATGTAAGAGCCTTCACTCCACCTCCAGCCCACAGCACATTTTTCACCAGCACCCTGAACGCACAGACATCCTGCCTGTTTGTGAATTTCAGAGGGAAAACAACCCTATTTATCCTAGGTATTCACACATCCCTGCTACAACTATGCACACATAAGTAACATGTCCATACATGTACAACAAACACACTGCCCATGTGACACAACAGAAACCCAATAGGCATAGACTCTGCAAAAGTACCAAGTATAAAATAATTTTCTTATGAAACCTTACAGTCCTTCTCCAAATACTCTGAAATACCCGAATGCACACAAACTACACAGTCTCTTTGTTTGCAAACAAAAAACAAGGAACTTCCCGAATCTACCAAAAAACACACGCAGAATCCTCATGAACTCAAATGCATATACAGCCACAAACAATATATATTTTTCCAATACCAAATATCAAACACAAACAATGAAGCCACATATTCAGGTAAAGTTTTCAAGAGTTCAATCCAGAATAAACACAAAGAGGACCACCTGACCCACCTATATATGCAATGATCTAAATACACACATTCATAAAACTCATGAATTGATAGTCAAACACTCAGACACATACAGAACGTGAAAATATTAATCTTTCATGTATGGAGCCCTGGGTCCTATGCCCAACCCCAAGAACAGCAAAAATAGAAATAGACACAGACACCCCCATCAAATATCAGTATAACAACTAATTTCTTTACATTATCTCACATACACACACACAGCTCGCACACACTTGCACACACAAATATTTCCAGTACCTGAATATATACTTCTGTAGCACACTGTACCACATTCCACATCTACAGAATACGACCTCCCAAGCTCATCCCCCAAACATAGAAATATACATTAACCAAACACAGAAACATACATTAACCAAACCTAATGCACTCTTACTATGTTCAAATGACCTCATTTTCTATGAACAATTTTCTGTATTTCATGTACGCATTGATGTATGCATACAACCAGTTTAAATGTCCAACACACATAGAAGTATCTCCAGCAAACATCTGAAATACAAATACCACTCAACTATAAACCCCAAATTTTCACTAGCTAGTAGAAACAAACAACCTCCTACATCCTCAAATACTAACAAATAACTGCACTACAAACCTCTAATATAGGTAGTATAGTCCCCACACTTGCCTGTGCAAACGTACAACCTCACCTCTCCAACAGATATGCACATTACTTCCAGCATATATACAAATTACTCCCTATTTATAACATATACTCACAGGAAATATTCATTCAAACTATCTTGTCATCTTGCAAACATGCTGTCACCCAAATATTCATCACACAAACATCTGGTCATACATAGAAAGCATGCACACACATGAGACATACAAGTCAATGCAAACTCCACTACACATACACTTCACAAGTGTCCAATCATCTATATGCATACACAGAAAACCACAAATACACAAATATGTCCCCAAACACAATCCCACACAAAACTGCAAAAATGAGATGAGAAACTACAAATATTACATGCACATAACTCACCCACCTTCCAAATGTAGAATCACCCAAACTCCACACCACAGATGTGCCTATTCATTCTACCAATTAGTCATGCAGATGCCTCACATGCTAAAATACACAAATTCCATAACCATCTACAATATCACTAATAACCTTTCTACATTTCCCATGTTCACCCATTTGCACAATGATAGAAATATACACAGTTATTTAAGATGCCCATATACACGTATTTCTTGCCCAACATACATGTATTTATTTCAAATTCCATTACATACTCCCAAATCCTAACTTCCAAGGGAAAAAACAAGGAGGTAAAATATTCCAAAACACCCAACCAACACTCCATTTTTGCAAGCACCATCTCTCACATTCTCCAAACACAGCACTATACACTATCAAATACATAAATTCCCATAATTTCAAATACCTAAAGAGACACCATCACCCACACAAACACATCAGGCTCTTACCACTCAACTTAAAACATTACCCTAAACTACAACTTCATAGATCACATTTTCAATATATGTCCTAAACCACATATGGCAAATCATCCTCCCCAAGAGGCCAGCAAGAACACATCACATTTTCACAGGAGAACAATCATCTCACAATTCCTGTGCCCATCACAAAGCACTTCCTCACATTCTCAAACACACATGGCACTCCCAATATCCTGCTGATATTCTATGAGCATCCTATTTTACTCACAGGTAAGTTACATTTAATAATAAAATGTTCTTAATCATAAATTCCTTTTGCTCATCTTATTCTCACATGATGATTTTATTACTGCCACTTTTGTATCTCCAAGAGAAGATAAGATTTTAAAAGCCCTGTTATTTGAGCAAAATCAGTAAGTTCACTGCAAATCGGTTCACTGCAAATTAGAATATGACGGCTGGTTGATATTTTTGCTTACACAGACAAATTTCATAGGTGAACTGTCAAAAGTTCGCCCTTTTTTCAAGGATACCAGCTACTTCTTTACTGAACTGGTTAATGCTTCACAAACACTTGGGAAGCTTCCTGAAAGTGTAAGAGACATACATGTGACACACTTTCAAAGTTCACATCATATTTATTAAATTCCTCTGGCACACATCAAAAGTCAGGCAATCCAAAGAATATTGGGAGAAGCCCCAATGCGATTGCTTGCCAATGCCTGTGGTGTAAAAATGCCCAGGCTCCAGCAGTTTTGGGAGGACACTGGGGCACTCAGGCCATCCAGGCCCTTAATGCACAAAGAGCTAACAGCCAAAAGGTGATGATGGTAGTCAATGATGGTTTGGCATTTAGGTCTGAGTATTCGTTACCTCTTTCTACGTAACGAACTCCATGCTGCCATGGCTACCGGACGTTAGGACGTTAGGACTGGATCTCCATGCTCGCGGCCACGACCTCAGTGCCCTGCATCCTCCCTGCTCGCGCCAGAGCCAACGTTTCTCCCTGAGCTGGTGCACAACGGACAGAGCCGTGGGAGACTATGTGCATGCGCCAGAGCGCCTCAGCCACGTGCACATGCATGCGTGAACTCCCAGTTGCAGCCTACAATTTTGCATAAAAAATACCACATCAAGGACACCTCCCAGCCTCCTCACAGAACTTTTTGGCCATCTCACCTTAAAATCAACGCGTCCCAAATGACCACTTGTGTTTCTCCAAAAATGTACACCTTTTATTCATGTGCTTAAGCATCACCCTAACCCTAAAATTTCCAAGCAGTCTGGCCTAAAGTCCTTCTACTGAACCAAACACTTTGGATGGCATTTGTCTACTTCATGCCTTTCAAAACCAGTGTGTCCTCTCCTGGTCCATCTGAAAGATCCATGAAAAACCACCCTGGCAAAGAATTTCAGACCTGGGAAAACACTCTGAGACACGATTTTGCCTAAGGCTATCACAATAGAGAACACAGACATTCTGGCATTGCACTAGTTAGAGACACAAGGACTGTTTCCTGAAGAACAATAGGTACCCCACAAGGAAGCCTACGGACCTACCAAAAAGAACATCTGTTTTCTGTCCCTTAGAACACCTGCACTTATCTGAATGTATGTTCTAGATTTGTTCAGAGAGTTCAAACATTGTAAATATGTCCTAGAGCCTGCCTCTGCAGGAGGGATTCAGGATTGGGAATGACGGAAATAAAACAAGGTCAGCTGATGAAGCAAAGGCGGCATCAGTAAAGCCAGCGTGCTGTGAATGTGAGAATTTTAAATCTGACCAGAGGCAAACACCACTCTCGGTGCAATTGCCAACACCAAAGTTCTTGTTCCCCTGCAGCAGCCCTTCATGGAATGCCCCACCTCGAACCTACTGCTCTCTGCCCCTCCCCCTCTGCAGAATGGTATAGACGGCATTCTGGATGTTTACTTTCAAACTTCTCCCACTTGTGGCTGATCGCTTGGAGCATCGGACACATTTTGGTGACTCTCTGAGTCCTTAGCTGAGTTTTCTCACCGTGGACACTACTAGTCAGACGTGGTTGCAGTCTAAGACGCTGGGGATCGTTTCGGGAGGTAAGGCTGTTTTGTCGGGCTATGGGACCAACTCCCTGCCACCTTTAAACTGTTGAGAATTTAAATTTAGCACCAGGGACTACTTATTGTGTTAAAGGAAAAGAAAGAGACAGCTTTTGTCTGCCCTAAGGGCATCTCACATAAGGAGATGGCAGGATGAGCTGAGTCTCAGAGGATGCTTAAGGTGTGAGAGGGAGATACGCTGGGTCAAGAGAAAGGATGGGAACACCTAGACTGATTCTTTCTATACAAAAGGCAGGTTCCATCAGCTTAGCTTATAGCTATGGAGGGATGGTTCATTTTAGGGACTCTGGTTTGGGGAAAACAGCTGAGCCTGGGTCATTTCTCCAGGCATCTGGAACTTGCTCTATGTAATTATGAATCTTACAGATTTGACTGGACCACCCTAGATCTGGGGCGAACAGTGGAAACAAATTACCTAGGCAAGAAACAGCTCATTAGGGCTCTCTCTGATCAAGGGTCCTGAGCTGACTTCTCTGTGAGGGTGGAGGCTGCTCCATCAACTGGAAGTCCAGAGCCCCTCACTCCTTCCCACCCAGGGAAGGTTTCTTATCAGTTAGTTGGTGCCTTTAATTCAATAGGGGTGGAGCAGTCAGAAAACTTCAACTAACAGAAAGGTGCTTGTGATAACTGGTCTACCTAGTTTTAAAATAGTACTTTAGAGTTACAGTTTTAAAACTATCTGTGCTGTTCCCTGAGCCCTTCGCTTGATGAAAAGATGTCTCATCTTCCTTGATCCTGATTTAGATCCAGATTTAGAGTGTTATTAGCTTTACCATAGTGGATTCTGAGATGCCTAGTTTACTTTTCCAGAAGCTTTGGAGAATACCATTTGGCTTGGAAATGTTCTGTTGTTACTGTTATTCAGTTAGAAAGGTGTCCTGTTATTAAGTCCAGGCCTTATGGACCTAGCTTTTTGACAGGATCTTTGTGATTCCCTGCTCAACAGGAATGAGCTCCAAACAATCGTGTGTCATTTGGGCACCAGCTCATGCCTGTACCCCAGGAGTCATTCCTTTCCTTTATATTATCAGGAGTTCGCAACAGAGGGACCATAAATATATACCTCATTTCCATGAAAAATTCTAACACGAGTAGCTCTGAAAATTCCCAGAAACCTCAGCAGCCCTCTACTAACTAACCATTGCCCAGTGTTTTCCAGTACTCAACAGTCACTGCTGGGTGCACAAATTCAAAGACAGGAAATCCAATAGCTGTCTTACACATCTGTGCACTGGGAACAGCTTCCTGCCGTGGTGGAAACAATAATCACTGGGGCAGTGTTGGTCATCTTATCCCACTGTTTTCTGTACGAGGCACTAGGAAAGGGACCCACAGGACAGGTGGGATATGCTGCAAGGTCCCTCCCAGGGTTCCAGGGCACTAGCTTCAGAGGTTTCACACGGGTGCTTTCAGTTTGTTGTGCCACCCTAGAAAGGGAGGGAAATCTGTGTGTGAAAGGAACACTCTGGAGGGAATGAATGGGGCCAAAATCTCTGAAACCTGCAACCTTCACCGAGGCCCCTGGGTGTCAGAAACTGACTCTAAACATTGGTGCCTTACTTCTTGATGGGGATCTTTAGTAGGACAGTGGTAGCAGGAAAAGGTGAGGTGTTCCTCACCACAGTCAAGAACCTGGGAATCTTCGTCAGCTGGCAGATGCTAGCAGGAATAACACTTGGCCAGAGGAACCCATCAGTAAATTCATTCAGGGACATTTGGAAATGGCACAATCTCCTCTTTTCCATGACCCTGCCCTGTTGAGATTCCTTCCCTGATTCTGACTGACTACCAGGACTAGAGAACCTCCTTCCTGTGTCCTTCATCTTCTCCATCCACCCTCTCCTTTAACTCTACAGTATCTTCAGTTCTCGGACTGAATATGACTATCAACCTTGATGTCTCTGTGCTTATTTTTGTAGCTCTGCTTGTTTTCACTCCTCCCCACTAACAAGCACATCCGTTATTGTGACAACCCACAGCACCCCTCGTGACTGCAGGGATATCTCCAGGAAACTCTCTGGTGCTGTCTTCATTGCCCCTGGGTGCCATGGCCTGGGTGGAGTTGTGCCTTTGAACATCATGCAAGTCGGGACACCAGGGGGACCTGCTCAGCCTGTGCACAATGCCAACCTTGTCTTCATTCAGGTGCCCCTCAATTGGAATGTCCCTGTGGTCCTTGGTGGAGGTGTAGAGCACCCTGCTCCCCTCTTCATGACAGCACCTTCTGTGAACACCTTCGTTAATGTCCCAGGCATTGCAGCTTCCCAGCCCTGCAAGGGGACCTGGGTTCTGAGCCTTCCCTCTCCAGCCCCACCACCAG